>NC_139037.1:50624461-50925281 GCF_964662115.1 Mustela nivalis | reverse complement strand
TGAACATGGATGTAAAATTATCACCAAAATACTAATATCTAGGCTCCAACAGTATATTAAAAGGATTATTCACTGCAACCAAGTGGGAATTATTCCTGGGCTACAATGATGGTTCAACATCAGCAAATCAATCATGATAAACTACATTAATAAAAGAAAGGACAAGAACCATATGATCTTCTCAATAGATGTAGAAAAAGCTATGGACAAAATACAACACCTTTCCTGAGAAAAACCCTCTGCAGTGTAGGATAAAAGGAACATCCTTCAATATCATAAAAGCCATACATGAAAACCCACAGCAAATATCATCTTCAGTGGGGAAAAACTGAAAGCTTTTCCCCAAGGTCAGGAACACTACAGGAATGTCCATTCTTACCACTATATTGTTCAATATAGTACTGGAAGTCCTAGACTCAATAATCAGACAATAAAAAGAAAAAGCATCTTTTACATAGGCAAAAAAGAAGGGAAACTCTCACTCTTCTCAGATGACATCATACTTTGCATAAAAAACGCAAAAACTCTGGGGCAGGCAGAACTGATAAAGGAATTCAGCAAAGTTGCAGGATATAAAGTCAATGCACCTAAGTCAGCTGCATTTCTATACACTAACAATGAGGCAGGAGAGAAATCAAGGAGTCAATTCCATTTACAATTGAAACAAAAAACATAAGATACCTGGGAATAAACTTGACCATAGAGGTAAAAAAATTACTCTGGAAACTACAGATTATGTATGGAAGAAATTGAGAAGCACAAAGAAATGGAAAAACATTCCGTGCTCATGGATTGGAAGTACAAATATTGTTAAAATGTCTATGCTACCCAAAGCAATATACACATTCAGGACAATCCATATCAAAATACCATTAGCATTTTTCATAGAGCTGAAACATATGGAGTTATTCTTAGAGAATGTATTGTAAGCCCTAAAGGGTGACTGTGGAAGCAACTAAAACATCAGTGGCATTCCTGTTATTGGGCTATTGAACACAATGGCCCAGTAGGAACAAGATCCCATCATCCCTTGGGCAGGGCACAGATGAAGAGCTATGGAAGAAAATAACCCTCAACCCCCCTTCCTGCACCTGGTGATTGCTAACACAAACATCCTGCTCCTCCCTTATCTCATAACTTCCTCCATGCCCACTGGCATAAAGGGGAGGGTGCAGGCCTGTTTGACATCTTTGTACTCCTTTCCCGTGCTTTGATACCTCTGCCCTTGCTCTTCTGATAGAAAAAGTTTGCCGCTTCCAGCCGGCGACAAAACAAAAATTAGGCACAAACACATCAGCTGCAAGAGACTGGGAGCAGGGGACAACAGTAGAAAAGGACTGCTGCCACGAGCAACTCCACAGTCTCACTTTTATTAGATAGAAACAATAGCCACCAGAAGGACCAATGAAGGTCAAACGTTAGTCACTTCGTGCGGACAATCAAGGAGGAGGATAAAGTTTATAGTTACCCAAGCACATTCAAAGAACTCATCTAACTAACAACGGGTGCTTCTGGGAAGAGAAAGGAGCGATAACAGAAAAGGGTAGCAGGCGGTTTTCGTTCCAACCTAAGCTGACCAGGAGTTCCTGGGTGCTCAGCTTCTCTGAAGCAGGCGGCAGTCCACCCTGGGCAGGCTGGGCGTCCTGGCTGCCCAGCTTCTGTGAAGGGGCGGCATTCCTCCCTGAGCGAGCCGGCCATCCCCAGCTGCCCAGCTTCACGGTGGTATATCGTCCTTCTCCCCAAAGACCTGTTGCCAATATATGTATTTCTTAAGGCCATATCTAAATGTATTTGGCAACTAGTAAAATCCTCCAGGGGTTACAGTTTAAGTAACAAATAGTTCCGAGGGGCAGCAGCAAAAATTAATAATAGGAGTGCCTGGGTGGCTCGGCGGGTTAAACCCTTTGCCTTCGTTCGGCTTAGGTCATGATCCCAGGGTCCTAGGATGGAGCCCCGCATCGGGCTCTTTGCTCAGCAAGGAATCTGCTTCCTACTCCCTCTCTCTCTACCTGCCTCTCTGCTTACTTGTGATCTCTGTAAAATTAATCAATTAATTAATTAATTAAATCTTTTTTAAAAACCCTAATAATAATAAATAAAATCTATATGCAGAATTCAGATCCTCTACACGCCCTTGCAAAGGTAGCCCTGCATTGTGACTCAGATTAGTGTCTGAGAACTTTATTTCAGTGTTTGAAAACAGGGAAAAAACAATCCTAAAATTTGTATGGAGGCAGAAAAGACCTTGAATAGACAAAGTAATGTTGGAAAAAGAAAACCAAAGCTGCAGGCATCACAATTCCCGACTTCAAGCTCTCTTGCAAAGCTACAATCATTGAGACAGTATGGTACTAGCACAAAACAGACACATGGATCAACAGAACAGGACAGAGAACTCAGAAATAGACTTTCAACTCTATAGCAACTGATCTTCATCAGAGCAGGAAAGAATATAAAATGGAAAAAAGATGTCTCTTCAACAAATGGCATTGGATATATGGAAGAGCTACATGTAGAAGAATTAAACTGGGCCAATTTATTATACTTTTATACAAAAAAATAAACTCAAAATGGATGAAAGACCTAAACATAAGGCAGGAATCCATCAAAATCCTACAGAAGAACATGGGCAGTAAATTCTTTGACCTCAGCCACCACAACTTCTTGCTAGACATATCTCCAAAGGAAAGAGAAACAAAAGCAAAAAATGAACTATTGGGACTTCATCAAGATGAAAAGCTTTTGCAGAGCAAAGGAAATAGTCAACAAAACTAAAAGGCCACCTACAGAATAGGAGAAGATATTTACAAATGTCTTATCAGTTGAAGGGCTAGTATCCAAAATCTGTAGAGAACTTCTCAAACTCATCACCCAAAAACCAAATATCCCAGTCAAGAAATGGGCAGAAAACAAGAACAGACCTTTCTCCAAAGAAGACATACAAATGGCCATCACACACATGAAAAAATGCATAACATCCCTTGGCATCAGGAAAATACAAATCAAAACTACAATGAGATATCATCTCACACCAATTAGAATGGCAAAAATTAACAAGTCAGGAAACCACAGATGTTGGCGAGGTTGCAAAGAAAGGGTAACACTCCTACACTGTTGGTGGGAACGCAAGCTGGTGCAGCCACTCTGAAAAACAGTATGGAGGTTCCTCAAAAAGCTGAAAATAGAGCTACCCTACGACCCAGCAATTGTACTGCTAGGTATTTATCTAAAGGATACAAGCAGTGATTTGAAGGGGCACACGCACCCCAATGTGTATAGCAGCAATGTTCATAAGATCCAAACTATGGAAAGAACACAGGTGTCCCATCAGTAGATGAATGGATAAAGAATATGTGGTATATATATAACTATGTATACATACATATTACTTGGCCATCAAAAAGAATGAAATCTTTGCATTTGCAACAATGTGGATGGAACTAGAGGGTATTATGCTAGGGAAAATAAGTCATTAAGACAAATACCATATGATTTCACTCATATGTGGACTTTAAGAAATAAAACAGATGAACAAAGGGGAATAGAAGGAAAAAAATAGATGAAAATAGAGAGGGAGGCAAACCAGAAAAGACTCTCATGTTCGTTGGTTTTTGTTTTCAAGATGTATTTATTTGAGAGACGGAGAGAGAGAGAAAAAAAGAGAGAGCATAAGCCAAGGGGAAAGGCAGAGGGAGAAGCAGACTTCCCACCTCGGAGGGAGCCAGATGTGGGGCTTGATCCCAGGACCCTGAGATCATGACCTGAGCCCAAACCAAGAGTCAGACACTTAACTGACTAAGCCATCCAAGCGTCCCTCATGGCATATAATTTTGATGACACTTAAGAATAAATTAGAATCCCTAAAACTGATACAGAGATAGGAGATTTAAAAAATTACCTACAATTGAAAAGGTATTTCTCTCTCAAAGAGAATATGAATTCATCCACAAATAGAGGATGACATTAATTCCATATCACAGCCCACCCAGGATCAACAGTATAAAACAATCACTGACAACTAACCAAGATAAGGAAGTCTAAGTCATGAACCAACAGTGTATGGGTAATATTTATACAAATATGCACATAATTTTATTGGCAATGGACATATGGCTGATTCATATTTGAACTAAACCCTACACTGTCTTCCAAGTCCTGAGTTGAAAAGGGTTATCTAAAACTATAAAACACAGGGAAGCCTGAGTGGCTCAGTTGGTTAAGCGGCTGCCTTTGGCTCAGGTCATGATTCCAGTGTCCTGGGTTTGAGTCCCACATCGGGCTCCTTGTTCGGCAGGAAGCCTGCTTCTCCCTCTACCTCTGCCTGCCTCTCTATCTGCCTGTGGTCATGCTCTCTCTCTCTCTAACAAATAAGTAAATAAAATCTTTAAAAATAATAAAACTATAAAACACAGATTAAAAAAACACAATTCATTAATGCTGTGGGAACTATCATTAAAAATGAAGTTTTTTTTATTGAGTTGTAAAACAAGAATAAGAGGGGCACCTGGGTGACTCAGTGGGTTAAGTCTCTGCCTTTGGCTCAGGTCATGATCTCAGGGTCCTGGGATCGAGCCCTGCATCGGGCTCTCTGCTCAGCGGGGAGTCTGCTTCCCCCTCTCTGTCTGTCTACTTGGGATCTCTATCTTGCTGTCAAATAAATAAATAAAATAAAAAAGGAAATTTTCACTGAAAAAATTCTGAAACAAATATTCCATCCAAAGGATCCTTCCATATAGTTATCATTTTAAACAGATTGGACACTGAGAAAAAGCACACATTTAAAGCACTAGCATATGTTATATGGCACAAATTTCTCAGAAAATTATGGTCAGTTATTAAAATGCTCTAATAAAAATTTTATGGATAAGCATTTAAATAACATTAGAGGGTTTTTTTTAAAAGATTTTATTTATTTATTTGACAGAGAGACACAGCGAGAGAGAGGGAACGCAAGCAGGGGGAGAGGGAGTGGGAGAGGAAGGAGCAGGCTCCCCGCTGAGCAGAGTCTAATGCGGGGCTCAGTCTCAGGACCCTGAGTTCATGACCTGAGCCAAAGGCAGATGATCAACGACTGAGCCACCCAGGTGCCCCACATTAGAGAATTTTTAAAGAGAGTCTCGGGGGCATCCAGTCAGTTAAGTGCCTGACTTTTGGTTTCAGTTCAGGTTGGGATCTCAGGGTCCTGAGACTGGGCCCCATGTCCAGCTCTGCACTCAGTGCACTGTCCGCTTAAGACTCTCTCTTCCCCTCCCTCTGACCTTCCACCCTACCCACCCCTGTTCTCACTCTAAAATAAATAAGTACATCTTTTTTTTTTTTTTCTTTCACTACACAATAATTTATTACGACACAGCTTCAGAGCAAGCCTATGTACAAGCACACACTCCTGACTACCCCAACTAGGGGACCCTTTTCTTCTCCCTTGCCTTTCGGACCTCTTCTATCAAATCTTTCAGATACTGGATCTCCTTGGCTAAAGACTCTGCCCGCTCTTTCAGAGCCTCATTCTTCTTTTCCAGCTCTTTGCACTCGCCAGTGAGGGCCTCCTGCTCTGCCCTCTTCTTCTGGCGCTACCTAGTGGCTGCTGTTTTGTTCTGCTCCATTTTTTTCAGCTTCTTATCTAGTTTCTCAACCTTTACTTTTGCTGCTGTCTTCTCTCCAGGAGGATCATAGGGTTTGGGGCGGGCAGAACCACAGAGGAAACCTGGAGACAGCAAGCTCCTATTTGGAGAGCCCCTGGAGGGAGAGTGGCTATGCTGTGGGGACCCCAGATAGGACTCAGGACTCATACAGATGCCGCTATCATTATCTGAGGGGGCATGCTCCTCCTTGATGCACTGAGGGATCATGGTAATGTAAGCAGTAGAGTCTGACTTTCTATCTCCTTCAGAAATATCCACTTCACTGCCCAGCTCTAAACTAAAGGAATGATCTGGAGTGGAGGACAGCGCCCCTGGGGAGAGAGGAAGTGGTTGCAGGAAGGTAAAGGGGGCAATCTGGACTGTTTTGCGTAAACTTTCTGGAAGATGGCCAATTGGGTTCACCGTCTGGGGGGGCTCCTTATTTGTCTCCTGGACTAAGGGGTCGAAGAGATCACACGTGTCATCCAACGTGGCCAAAAGCTCATCTGGCATGGTTTCCAGGTCATTTATACTGAACAGAGAATCAAAATCAAACTCCTTCAGATCCATTTTCTCCACCATCCAATCTGTCCCGGAGAAGGCATCCTCCTTGCCGTTGTCTGAGGCACTGACCAACCCATCCACAGCCTGCCATTCGGAGGAGCCCGCCTTAGCCTTGTCGCTGGAGAACCCATGAGGTTTGAAGTGCTTGGCCACCTCCAGGTAGTCGTCTAAGAGACCTAGGCCTTCCTCAGCCCCCAAACCCGACTGGTCGAAGGGGGACATCAAGTCCCCCACCAACACCTGGCTGCTCAGGAAACTCATCTCGGCCATGTCGCGGGACTTTACTGGCATCGAGGAATGTGCTTAATTCGAAGATGTCTTTGTCGGTTACTGCAACGCTGCTGCTGAATGCCGTCAGAAGCGCCATGGCTTAAGCCGCTGGGGGGTGCCGCTGCAGAGCCTGGTGCTGCTGCCGCCGCTGCAAGGCCAATGCTGCTGCAGGCACTGCTGCCTCTAATACGCCATGGCGGCCGAGGACCCTGCGGGCATTGGAGGAGGGAAGGCACGCACTTGCGGAAAAGATCTACATAGGAGGGCGGGAGAAAAAGAAAATGCATAAGTACATCTTTTAAAAAGAGTTCCACTTTAAAACAGAATGCCAAGGTCGTAGTCTCCCTTCAGATGCAACAACAACAAACATTTCTGAATAAAGAAAGACCATGATTGTTGTAAAATATCCTGAATATCACTGCTATGTAAAATACACATTTGGGCATTAATTATACTGCAATTCAGTTACATTTTGAGAACATTATTTCAAATAGCACTTCCCAAATCCCATTTTAAGGTGTGGTCTCCTGCTTGACCTTCGCACCTCACCTGTGTCACCTGCTCTACTCTTCCCACCCACTGGAGTGTAAGACGCTTTCTCTCCAGATCCCAGGGCTCCTTGACTCCAGAATCTGGCTTAGATAGAGTGAGACTCATTTATTTTAAAAATAGGAATATGCATTTTGCTGGATTTTCTTTTTTAAAGATTTTTATGTATTATATTTGACACAGAGAGAGAGAGAGATATCACAAGTAGGCAAAGAGGCAGGCAGAGAGAGTGGGGAGGGAAGCAGGCTCCCAGGGCTTGATCCCAGGACCCTGAGATCAGGACCTGAGCCAAAGGCAGAGGCTTAACCCACTGAGCCACCCAGTCACCCCCGTTGGATTATTTTTCAACACAGCATTATCCTCAGTAGAGAAGAGAGGACATTATAGAATTCTAGAAAACAGTTTCCCAAAATACTCTTTTTTTTTTTTTTAAGATTTTATTTATTTATTTGACAGATGGAGATCACAAGTAGGCAGAGAGGCAGGCAGAGAGAGAGAGAAGAGGAAGCAGGCTCCCTGCTGAACAGACAGCCCAGTGTGGGGCTCAATCCCAGGACTCTGGGATCATGACCTGAGCCGAAGGCAGAGGCTTTAACCCACTGAACCACCCAGGTGCCCCCCCAAAATACTCTTATTTGGCAAGTTCAGAGGGAATAATTTTATGACAATTATAGGTGCTACTAGACTATGAAGAATGGCAACAACAATCCTTTTTAAACACTTACTAGTCACTAGAGAGCATTATAACAATCTGTATAAGTTAATACAAACAAAAACACACACCGAAATAACTTATGAGATCAAACATATTTTTTCTTTTATGAGAGTACTTTGCCAAACATCCAGTAAATGCAAGAAAAACTAGGTTTGGTTTTTTTAAAAGATTTTATTTATTTGACAGAGATAGAGAGATCACAAGTAGGCAGAGATGCAGACCGAGAGAGGGAGAAGCAGGCTTCCCACTGAGCAGAGAGCCTGATGTGTGGCTCGATCCCAGGACCCTGACTGAGATTATGACCTGAGCCAAAGGCAGAGACTTAACTCACTGAGCCACCCAGGTGCCCCCCCAGTCCCACTTTAAAATGAGTCCCCTAATGCTGGTGCTGTGGCTTTCAATTATAGAACTAAGCTCAGGCTACCTAGATGACGACATGACTGAGGACAGTCAATGCCACCAGCTGCAGGCTGTAAGGATGCTGGGGGCACCCACCACCCACCACCCACCACCCACCACATACATGCCAGGATTACCAGCAGCCCTCCTGGTGTCTGGTAGCCCAGTGGATTGATGACCTAACTGTTATGCAGCCCTATACACCATGGCTATAGGGTAGACCTACCCTGTCTCCTTCATGGTCTCTCCCCACTCCTATCCAGGAGGTCCCTACCTGAGCTCCTACTCTTGCTCTACCTACAGCCATTCCCAACCCAGAACAGGTAACACCAAGCCCATGGTCCCCCTGTTCTTGTACTTTGGTACACTCTAGCATGCCAAGACAATGTTGTAACCTGAGGGAGATCACTCTTTGTCACAATAAAGGAAAGAAACTCATGACAGGAAGCATTAAGCCCAGGCTAGCTACACTGGGGCTATAGGGATCCAAGATGCCCCGAAGAAAACAGTCCAACCTGCTGGAAAGCTGACCCTTATCAACTCCTACTAAGGTTTCCTCCCAATGGAGGGCCTCTCACTTTAGACCCTCAAGCATGTGATGTGATAGAAGAGGGCCACCATTTACTCAACACAACCAACCCTTGGTAGGAGTTCTATCTGACACCCAATGTCTCCAAACCCACACACAGTTGCCCTTAACTTGATGGGCACATGTCCACCACATCATGGTGCACTGCAGAACCTGGCACTCTTTTCACATGTGGAAGATATATCCATCAATGTTTACCAGCTAACCAGAGAGGGCCATGTCCATGGATGCTTCCTACTCCACAGGTAGATATAGTCCGCAAAAATCAATCCCTCTCCATTCCCTTGTTGGCATATGCATTGTCCAAGAGGGCCATCCAAACCATCCCACTTTTGGTTGGATTAGGCATAATGATAGCTGTGGGCATAAGGATAGGAGGAATGGCCTCATCCTATTATTACAAGAAGCTGTCAGAAAATCTTGCAGAAGATATGGAGCAGGTGGCTAAGTCTGTGATTACCATATAAGATCAGATTTACTCCTTAGAAGCAGGGGTACTACAGAATCAAAGGGGCTTAGACCTGCTCACTGCCAAAAAGGGGGGAACTCTGCCTCTTCCCAAATCAGGAATGTTGTTTCTACATGAACCAGTCAGAGTTAGTCAGAGACATGATCCAATGACTACAAGATCAGACTGCACACAGGAGACAAGAATTAGCAAATCCTTGGGGCAATTGGTATGATGTATGGGGCTGGGCTGTGTGGCTCTTTCCTTTAGCCAGCCCTCTCCGCATGCTCCTGTTGGTACTCCTGTTCAGTCCATGTATTATTAATCTTATCACCCTATTCATCAGCTCTCAGTTGGAATCAATTAAATTGCAATTATTGGTAACTCAATACAGGTCTCTAGATCAACAAAAATCCAATGGAAATTATCGATGCCCATTCTAAGTTTAAAAAGTCATTGAAAGGGGGGGATGAAAAGGAAAATCAGCCAGAGCAGGTTCACCCAGGGTAGCCCCAGGCCAGCAGACCCCATTAGATAGAGCAAGAGATAACTAGAAGTCCCACTAAGGAGCAAGAGAAAACCAGCTGTTTCTGCTTCTGTAAACAGACTTCCCACCACAAGCCCCCTCCACTGCCCTAAGAGCCTACAGCAACCTCCCACTCCCCCAGTTTAAATGTACCTCCCAGCAGCTAGCATAGCCCTTGGAACCTGACCCCCTACACCCCCTGATAAAAACTCTGTAATCCCACTACGTAGGACCCAGAGCTTTAAGCACTAGCTCATCTGGGTCCACCAGCATAAAATAAATTCAAGTTCTCCTACTACTCTGAGTGTCTCTTGGTCTCTTGCCAATCTGATTATTTTCTGCGACAATACAGACATATCACAAATATCACCTGCCTGAGACTTTGCACAGTTGGTCTCAACCTACAAATATATATGTAAGCAAAAATAACATTAAAGGTATTTGTTCTGTTTTAAAGGTATAAAAAATAGAATTAAACTGTAATGAACAACAACAGAAAGGTTTAAAAGGACTGTGCATATCAAAAACTTAGCTTTAAGAAAACTGTGAAGGAAAATGTGAAATGACTCCTGAATATGGTGCTTTCATTTTGCAGTGGGAGAAGTAAGGCTTCTGGCTGGGAAGATCTCTCTTGATAAATAACTTAGTATATGATAACAGCAGAGAAATTTCTTTTTGTGTGGGTGGAGTTTGATCATAAACTCATTTTGGTGAGGACTGACTGGTCCTCTACTAGTTATAGTAGGCTATGGAATCTGAGAGGCTTGGTGGGTTTTGTTGTTGAGTGTGTGTGTGTTTAAAAGAGAAAGACAGAGACAGAGAGACAGATGGGGGGGGTTGGGTAGGGGAAGAGGGAGAGAGAAACTTAAGCAGGCTCCATGCCCAGCATGAACTCTACCAGGAGTCAGTCACAGGACCCTGAAAACACAACAAGCCACCCAAGTGTCCCTGTTTAAATTGGTTTTTAGCTAGCCATGAGAAACTGTTTCTGATCTAGCTCCCCACTTATAGCCCAATAGGCTGCACATTACAAAATTAGCTGTAGTTCAGTTATGACTTAACTAAAGGATGATGACTTCATCTTGTAATACCGCATGGCCACAATATGCTTTATGGTCAAGAGAAGCACAGATTACAGGCCCAGATGCATCTGCCTCTTAGAAATTTAAAATTCTTCACAACGCAGCCCATTTAAAGGCTTGATGCATTCTGTAGAGGAGATTCTGAATAAATCTAAAGACAAAGGACCTTAGCTCTTCTCAGTAGAACCTGGCAGACTCACCTTCAGCACCCATCAGCCATGGCCCAGGGATGACATTCACAGTACAAATAATTTAGATGCTCCATCCGGGGAAGCATAGAAAACTCACCCACTTAGCATACTAAGTGCTCTGAATTTATGACTCCAGAGAAAACCAGCACAAAATATAATCAACCATCTACAGTGACACCAGAAGGAGCAAGAGGACTCTAATCAGCACATTCAGTCACAGCTAACTCCCCTGAGGTAGTGCTGAGCATTTCAACCCACGAGGATGGAAAGTAACCATCACATCATGAAAGAAGTGATAGAGAAACATCTTCCAACAATCTGGTATGATTCATGTTCAATACACATTGGTGACCTGTTTCCAAGTGTCTAAATGAAATGAAAACGATACTAAGGATGATTTTAATGCTCAAGTGGCCTAAATGAGAAACATTGGAAATACATAATTTGTATAATTAGGTACCTACCATGCGAGAGAAAACTATTAATGTAAACAAACTAAGTGGGACACATATTTTGACTGGGATTGAGAAGCATTAAGGAACCACTGACAAAACAGCAACCACGCAGGAAACAACTAAGGAACCTTGAGAGACAGTGACAACAGAAGAGGTCAAAAATCTCAACTCCTGCAGAAGTATTTCCTACTACTCCACCTTCTTCACATAATTTTTTTTTAAGATTTTATTTATTTATTTGACAGAGAGAGAGAGCACAAGGAAACAGAGCAGCAGGCAGAGGGAGAGGAGGAAGCAGGCTCCCCACTGAGCAGAGAGCCCGATGCAGAACTCGATCCCAGGACCCTAAGATCATGACCTAAGCCGAAGGCAGAGGCTTAACCCACTGAGCCACCCAGGCATCCCTCTTTATATACCTTAAATAGGATGTCAGGAAATGAGGCATTAAAATCAAATCCTCTGTCAGAGAACAGGAATTCTTGTCACCTCAAAGATCCTTCTAGCTAGACTAAGAATCACAATGGCATGAGAAGACTAACAAGAAAAAATCATATTAAATCAGTGTACATATAGGGAATCTGCAGAGACTTGAAAATTCCAAAGACTGTCAAGCAAGATGAGGTACAAATGTCATCCTGAACTAAGACAAATGGGTCAGGGCCTGGAGCTTCTGAGAAAAGGAAAACCCCTCACAGGGTGCTAAGAAGAGCACATATTTGATAACAGGATATTTGTCCTACCTTACAGTTGGGTCATGGAGATAAACTTGGTTTCTGTGACTAACCTTTGTTCTGAGAAAGAGCCCCAATTTAGATTCCATTGTGTGGTTAAGGGATCAGGGAAAGGCTTTCTTGAGGCTGCAGGTTCTCAAGTGCCTTGAACTCAAGTTACCTCCAGGACAAAGTGGCACATTCAGGCACTGGGGGGATGGACCGGCTGTCTAGAAGCCCTTCAGTTCCCTTCCTGAAACTTCCTTATGAGTTTCATACATTAAAATTTCACCTGATAAATTGTTTCCTGTCACTGGTCCAGCATTTTAGGCCTGACAATAAATAGGTCAGTAGAGTCAAAGTCATTTCAGGAGGCAGTGATGCAGGTGTATTTTCAAAGTTAGCCCTGTGGCACAAATAATGTAATTAATGAAATATTTACACTTAAGAGCAAATGTTAAGCCAGTTTCTGTCTTCTAAGGGTAGCAGTTGACCAGACATCTGGTCAGATGTCAGACTTGAAGTTATCTTGAGATAGAGGACAGGTAGTGACCACCAGACAGATCTTCCTGGTTTATAGTTCAAATACATCTGGCAATGTTTGCAGTGGCCCATGGAGCCACGCCCTAAGATTGTCTCTCCATGAATATAAGGGTGATTTTGTTCCATCAAGTCATTTATATTAAGTTTCCAGAGCTTCAGGGAAAAGGACAGTTTTAGTTCTCGCATAATTCCATATCAGAATGGGTGGGAGAAAAATAAAAATATTAGTTTAGTGATTTGTAGCCAGACATTGGAGAACCCTAGAAGAAATCAAGATCTAGTTCATTGTATATGAAAACAATTAACATTTTATCCACAGGGGCACCTGGGTGGCACAGTGGGTTAAAGCCTCTGCCTTCGGCTCAAGTCATGATCCCAGGGTCCTGGGATCAAGCCTCACATCCTAGCTCTCTGCTCAGTGGGGAGCCTGCTTCCCTTCTTCTCTCTCAGCCTGCCTCTCTGCCTATTTATGATCTCTGTCAAATAAATAAATAAAGTCTTAAAAAAAATTATCAACTAAGATGTGTTATTAAAACACATTTTTCTCTGGGTGCCTGGGTGGCCCAGGGGGTTAAAGCCTCTGCCTTTGGCTCAGGACCTGGTCTCATGGTCCTGGGATCAAGCCCCACATTGGGCTCTCTGCTCAGGAGGGAGCCTGCTTCCCACCCCGCCTCTCTGCCTGCCTCTCTGCCTACTTATGATCTCTGTCAAATAAATAAAATCTTAAAAAAAAAAAAAAAACCACCACATTTTTCTCTATAATCACCTGCATTTTTACCAGACATAGAAAAAAAACACCAATTTCATCACAAAATAACTCTAGTTCAAGAAAGAAAACTCGGCCTGATCATTTACATAATTCCACCAAGAACAGAGATTTGATTTATAGACTCTTTAAAACCGGCTTTGCTGACTGTTTCATAATGAATTTCTAGGCTGAACTTTTAATAGCCTCTCTATGCCAGAGGGAAGCCAAATACTTGCCGCCAGACATTGCCTGTGATTCCTACAGAGGTGGGTGAACTCCTTTCTTCTTGAGGTCACCCAAATATCCCTAGGTTCCTGTACCTGTTAGGAAACGATCTTTTTTTTATTTTAAAAGATTTTATTTATTTTTTTTGATGGAGAGAGAGATCACAAGTAGGCAGAGAAGCAGACAGAGAGAGGGGTAAGCAGGCTCCCTGCTGAACAGAGAGCCTGACCTGGGGCTTGATCCCAGGACCCTGAGACCATGACCTGAGCTGAAGGCAGAAGCTTGACCCTGAGCCACCCAGGCACCCCAGAAAATGCTCTTCTTTACTGACATATTATGGCTGCTGGGAACTCTGTAAACAAGGTATCAGGCTGTTATTTCCAAGGAGGCATTAATGGCTCCATAAAGTCAATCTTAGTCCCTTAGAGCCGTCTGTCATATGTGGATCTATGCAGCTCTTTCTCCACTATGACCTTCCAGTACAAGCTTTTGTTATATAACCAGTGTTTGTCATCATGTCTTGTCATAAGCAGAAGTTTCCTACTGAAATTATACAAATACGTAGGTTGGCCAAAATATATATATATATATATATTTTATATATATATTCATATATATATGAATGGTCACCGAGAGTTTCTGAATTTGGGAGGAATCAGAAAAGAAGAAAAGATAAGATTCCAGTTTCTTACTGAAGGAGTATTTTGGGGCCATGCTACAAGTCAGTCTACCTAACACAAAAAGATTTCTAAATCTGTAAAAACAAAACATTTTTCAAGGTTTTTGTATATATTCCAGTTAGTTAACATGGAAGGTAGCATTTGGTTCAGCAGTACCACAGCGGTTGTACATTTCCATACAATGCCCCGTGTGCATCACAAGTGCCCCCCATAAACCGCATCGCCCACTTAATGCGTGTACCTACCCAGTTCCTCTCATCTTGCCCATCATCTTTCTCCATTCCACTCTGGTAACCAGCAGGTTATTCATGGTCTTTATGGGGCTCTTTCTGCTTTTTTCATTGTTTCTTGACATTTGTGACAGTGTGGATAGACCCAGAAGGTATTATGCTATTTGAAATAAGTCAAAAAAAGACAAATACCATATGAATTCACATATATATATATAAAATCAAATCTAAAAACAAGTGAATAAGAGTAGAAACAGACCCATAAATATCTATTTTGTTTTGAATAAAGTCCATGGACAATCTCAAGGACTATAAAAATTCCAAGATTACACACATTTTATTTTTTTAAAAGATTTTATTTATTTTATTTGACAGAGAGATCACAAGTAGGCAGAGAGGCAGGCAGAGACAGAGGGGGAAGCAGGCTCCCTGCTGAGCAGAGGGCCCGATGCGGGGCTCGATCCCAGGACACTGAGATCATGACCTGAGCTGAAGGCAGCGGCTTAATCCACTGAGCCACCCAGGCGCCCCATACACACATTTTAAAATGTAACGAGTTGGCCACTCACAATTTTCCAAACCCAGCAGAAGACAGGAAGCTCCTTAAGCAATTAAAAATATAAGTACCCTATGACCCTGCAATTGCACTACTGGGTATTTACCCCAGAGATGCAGATGTAGTGAAAAGAAGGGCCATCTGTACCCAAATGTTTATAGCAGCAATGGCCACAGTCGCCAAACTGTGGAGACAACCAAGATGCCCTTCAACAGATGGATGGATAAGGAAGACGTGGTCCATATACACTATGGAGTCTTATGCCTTCATCAGAAAGGATGAATACCCAACTTTTGTAGCAACATGAATGGGACTGGAAGAGATTATGCTGAGTGAAATAAGTCCAGCAGAGAGATTCAAGTATCATATGGTTTCACTTACTTGTGGAGCATAAGGAATAACACGGAGGACATTGGGAGATGGAGAGAAGGGAGTTGGGGGAAATTGGAGGGGGAGATGAACCATGAGAGATTGTGGACTCAGAAACAAACAGAGGGTTTTGGTGGGGGGGTCGGGGAGGAGGGATGTGTGAGCCTGGTGGTAGGTATTAAGGAGGGCATGTATTGCATGGAGCACTGGGTGTGGTGCCTAAACAATGAATCTTGGAACACTAAAAATAAATAAATAAATAAATAGGGGCACCTGGGTGGCTCCATGGGTTAAAGCCTCTGCCTTCAGATCAGGTCATGATCCCGGGGTCCTGGGATCGAGCCCCACATCAGGCTCTCTGCTCAGCAAGGAGCCTGCTTCCCCCTCTCTCTTTATAAAGGTTTTATAAATAGGTGAAAACATGATGCAGAAACTTCAAAACTAGAGGAATCAACATTTGCAACTTTTTTTTTTAAAGATTCATTCTGCTTACTTGTGATCTCTGTTTGTCAAATAAAGAAATAAAATCTTTTATAAATAAATAGATTTAAAAAAAAAAAGACAGGAAGCTCCTAGCAAAGTACAAGGTATGTTATGGCTCATGACATAGCAAAAACCATTAACTTCTCCATCACACTAATCTCACTTGTCAGCTCCGCCACCTACAACTAATACAGGCAGATGCTGCACATGCAGTGGTTTTCTGTCACATCTGTAGACCATGAGCATAGGGAACCCCAAGAGCTTAAAGGTATATACTGCGTATCTACCCAATCCACTGCCATGGAAAGAGGCATCCATTGGTTTTCCTGAAATATATTGGGAGTAGAACTCTTTCAGAAAGGCTACTGGCGAAGTTTTTTATTTTTATTTTTATTTTTATTTTTATTTTTATTTTTATTTAGAGACTTATTTATATTTGGGGGGGGGAGGGCAGGGGAAAGGGGGAAAGCATCTCAGTTTCACCTCTGAGCACAGAGCCAGAAATGGGGCTCCATTCTAGGACCCTGAGATGACAACCAGATCAGAAATCAAGAGTCCATAACTTAACCAACTGAGTCACCCAGATGCCTATTATATTTTTAATAATATTTTATTTATTTATTTGATATATAGAGAGAGTGAGAGAGGAACAGAAGCTGGGGGAGTGGGAGAGGGAGAAGCAGGCCTCCCACTGAGCAGAGAGCCTGACGCTGGGCTCCATCCCAGGACCCTGGGATCATGACCTGAGCTGAAGGCAGATGCTTAATGACTGAGTCACAGCAGCATCCTTTATCATATATATTTTTAAAGATTTTATTTTAGAAAGATCACAAGTAGGAAGAGCAGCAGGCAGAGAGAGAGAGGTGGACAAAACAGGCTCCCTGCCGTGGAGAGAGCCCAATGTGGGGCTCGATCCCAGGACCCTGGGATCATGACCTGAGCTGAAGGCAGAGGCTTTAACCCACTGAACCACCCAGGAGCCCCCCCCCATCATATTTTAAGTAGAGCATCTTTTTCACATTCTCAAGAACAAGACTCACACTGACACCTATTTGCAGTCTGAAAACATTGCCAGTTATTCTAGACCTCATATCCATCATGGGTATTTGTGTGTGTGTGTGTGTGTGTGTGTGTGTGTGTGTGTGTGTGTGTGTTTTCCTTCTGGGCTAGAGAGAGCTGGTAAAGTATCCAGGTGGGACCTAGATGACGTTTTCCTTCACGGAGATCCAAGGAACAGACCTCGGCAGCAATAGGAAACCTGGACTCACCACCTTCCCCTGCAGATTTGTCATCGAGGAGTATTTTCAACACTCACAGGACTTTAATTCAGTGACAAACACTGATGGCCCTACTGGAAGCCTGGTTGGAGACATGGGAGAGAAGGATCTGGGATATAGGCGAGAAGTGTTCTAAAGACCTAGCCCTGAGTGTCATTTCTGGAAAGGTTTTATAAATAGGCGAAAACATGATGCAGAAACTTCAAAACTAGAGGAATCAACATTTGCAACTTTTTTTTTTTTTTAAAGATTCATTTATGTTAGAGAGGGAGACGGGGAGAGAGGGAACATAGCTGGGAGAGTGGGAGAGGGAGAAGCAGGCTTCCCACTGAGGAGGGAGCCCGATACGTGGCTCCATCCCAGGACCCTGGGATCCGGACCTGAGTGGAAAGCAGCCGCCTAACAACTGAGCCACCCAGGCGCCCAACATTTGCCATTTCTTTTTTCTTTTAAGTCTTTTATTTTTAAGGTTTTATTTATTTGACAGAAATCACAAGTAGGCAGAAAGGCAGACTGAGAAAGAGGAGAAAGCAGGCTCCCCACAGAGCAGAGAGCCCAATGTGGCACCCGATCCCAAGACTCTGAGATCATGACCTGAGCCAAAGGCAGAGGCTTAACCCACTGAGCCACCCAGGCACCCACATTTACAATTTCTAATGCAAGGAATTTCAGGAGAAAAACATGACATGACTTACCCAATAAAAGCAGAAATAACATATCTTTTTTCCCCTCATCCTCTAGATTTCTTTCTCACAAGGTATTTGTGGAGAAATCACAAGAATATCATGAAAAAAAAAAATGCCCTTAAAGATACCAACAGAGCCTCTTCACGTATAAACTGCTCACCTGAAGACCGAACCATGAAATGCAGAGAAGTCCTAGCTTCCTCGTCCATTTTGTCAGTAGCTCCTACTTGAAGACCAATCCCTGACTTTTCCTTCCATGTTCTCAGGGACCCTCCCCTTCCACAGATGCCCACAAATTCTGCTATAGCATAGGAACTAACTGTGTGCTGCATGGACATGATGCACCCCGACTCTTGTAGGGGAGTCTCTCGAATCTCTCCTTGAGCCAAAGCCTGCTCTCAACTCTCAAAAAATAACAGGAAGGGGCGCCTGGGTGGCTCAGTGGGTTAAAGCCTCTGCCTTTGGCTCGGGTCGTGATCCCAGGGTCCTGGGATCAAGCCCCACATCAGGCTCTCTACTCCGTGGGGAGCCTGCTTCCTCCTCTCTCTCTGCCTACCTCTCTGCCTACTTGTGATCTTGTCAAATAAATTAATTAAATAATTAAAAAAAAATAACAGGAAGCCCTCGTGCTTAACACAGGATCACCTAGTCTCATTGAGTATCACCTGGAGCCCGCAATTAACACAACACTGTTTTTTTTTCACCCAAACCAACTGATAGAACTGGAGAGGGAGGGCTCAGGTGATAATCATCTTTCAAACTCCACACCTGAGCCTATGGGGAAGCATTTGGAAAGGTGACCAGGCACAGAACAGGAACCAAGTCGATGATTGTGAGCACATTTAGATACATGCCTTCCCCACTGAGCAGATATTTTAGGGTGACAAAATGCTCCTCTTTGGTAGATAAATATTTATTTTCATAAGTACCACACAGTTTTGCAAAGTCAATCTACTTTTTACCCTCTCAGCAGCAATATGAGAATTCTTTTTTTTTTTTTTAAAGATTTTATTCATTTATTTGACAGAGAGAGACCACAAGTAGGCAGAGAGGCAGGCAGAGAGAGAGGAGGAAGCAGGCTCCCTGCAGAGCAGAGAGCCCGATGTGGGGCTTGATCCCAGGACCCTGAGATCATGACCTGAGCCAAAGGCAGAGGCTTTAACCCACTGAGCCACCCAGGCGTCCCCAGCAATATGAGAATTCTAATTCATCCACATTCTCACTGAAATTTGGTATTTTATCTTTCTTCTTTATTTTACCCATTCTAGAAAATGTGGACTGGCTTCTCACCATAAAATATGAAGTTGTCTTCCTACGCTTGTCCTGACTGAACCAGAACCACTTCAAATCATCAAGTTGAACAAAAACCAAAATGGCGGGGTGCCTGGGTGGCTCAGCTGGTTAAAGCCTCTGCCTTCGGCTCAGGTCATGATCCCAGAGTCCTGGGATTGAGCCCCACATCCAGCTCCCAGCTCCATGGGGAGTCTGCTTCTCCCTCTGAACTTCTCCCCTCTCATGCAGTCTCTCTCTCAAATAAATAAATAAAATCTTAAAGACCTGAAAGGCTTGGATTAGCCATTCTCAATTTAAAAACCAAAAACAAAAATGGCTGCATTCCTGCTTCAGCAAGACTCCATTTCAAACTAAACTGTTTTCTCTCTTCTATAAACCTCCCTTCTTACCTTCTGAGCCTATTGTTTCAGGAATCTGATTCTACCCTGACAACCTGATGAACAGGGCTGACAGCACAGACACACAATTTCCTTTGGAAATCGGCCATAATCCTATATTTCCCTACAAACTCCCAGCCCCTTCCTCAGGGTGGGCTGCAGGTTTGAAGGCCCCAAACTGCTGAGGCCTCCTTGGCTGGCAAAGCAATGAAGCTACTGTTCCTCTTTATCTACAACTCTGTGTTCATGTTGTATTCCCTGTGAAGCACAGAGGTCAGTTTATTTATTTTTTTTTCATCCAGTAAATGAACATATAATGTATTACTAGCTTCAGTGGTAGAGTTTAGTAATTCATCAGTTATATACAACACCAAGTCCTGGTTACATCATGTGCCCTTCTTATTGCCCATCACCCAATTACCCCATCCTCCATCCACCTTCCTTCCAGCAACCCTCAATTTGTTTCCTAGAGTTATGAGTCTCTTATGGTTTGGCTTACCTCTCTGATTTTCTCTTACTTTATTTTTCCCTCCCCTTCCCTATGATCCTGTTTTGTTTCTTAAATTCCACATTTGAGTGAAATCACATGATAATTATCTTTCTCTGATGGACTTATTTTGCTTAGCTAATACCCTGTAGTTCCAGCCACATCATTGTAAATGGCAAGATTTCATTTTTGATGGGTGAGTAATATTCCAGTGTGTGTGTGTGTGTGTGTGTGTGTGTGTGTGTGTATACACACACACATACATACATACACACCATATATATACCATATGTACCATATATATATACCATGTCTTCTTTATCCATCCATCTGTTACTGGACATCTGCACTCTTTCCATATTTTGGCTATTGGGGACATTACTCCTGGAAACACTGGGATGCCGGAGCCCCTTTGGTTCACTATGACTGTATTCTTTGGGTAAATACAGGGTAGTGCAATTGCTGGGGCATTGGGTAGCTCTATTTTTACTTTCTGAGTATCCTCCATACAGTTTTCTAGAGTGGCTGCTGCACCAGTTTGCATTCCCACCAACCAGGGTAAGGGGGTCTCATATCTCCTCATCCTTACCAACATCTGTTGTTTCCTGACTTGTTAGTTTTACACATTCTGACTGGTGTGAGGTGGTATCTCACTGTGCTTTTGATTTGTACTTCCCTGATACTGGGTGATGTTGAGCATTTTTTTCATTTTTCTGTGGGCCATTTGTATGTCTTCTTTGGAGAAAGAGCTCTTTGTGTTTTTTGACCTTTTCTTTTCTTTTCTTTTTTTAAAGATTTTATTTATTTGTCAGAGAGAGAGAAGGAGAGAGAGCGAGCACAGGCAGACAGAATGGCAGGCAGAGGCAGAGGGAGAAGCAGGCTCCCTGCCCAGCAAGGAGCCCCAATGTGGGACTCGTGCTGCGATCATGACCTGAGCCCAACGCAGCTGATTAACCAACTGAGCCACCCAGGCATCCCTGTCCTTTTCTTGATTGTATTATTTGTTCTTTGGGTGTTGACTGTGATAAGTAGAGATTTTGCATACTAGTCCTTTATCTGATAAGACATTTTGCAAATATCTTCTCCCAGTCCCTTTGCTGTCTTTTTGGTTTTGTTGACTGTAAAGCTTTTTACCTTGATAAATTTCCAATAGTTCATTTTTACCTTTGTTTCTGCTGCCTTGGAGTTGTGTCTGGAAAGAAATCACTCTCGCTGAGGTCACAGAGGCTGTGTTCTCCTCTAGGATCTAGGATTTTGATGGATTCCTGTCTCACATTTAGGTCTTTCATTCATTTTGAGTTTATTTCTGTGTATGGTCTAAGAAAATGGTCTAGTTTCATTCTTCCGCATGTGGCTATCCAATTTTCCAAAACCCATTTCTGTAGAGACTGTCTTCCATTGGATATTTTTTTCTGCTTTATCGAAGATTAGTTGACCATAGAGTTGCGGGTTCTCTATTCTGTTCCATGGATCTGCATGTCTGTTTTTGTGCCAGTACAATGCTGTCTTGGTGATTACAGCTTAGGAATAGAGCTTGAAGGCCAGAATTGTGATGCCACCAAGTTTGGTTTTCTTTTTTAACATTCCTTTGGCTATTTGGGGTCTTTTCTGGTTCCATACAAATTTTAGCATTATTTGTTCCAGCTCTGAGGAAAAAGTTGATAGCATTTTCATAGGGATTGGATTGAATATGTAGATTTCTCTATGTAGCATAGACATTGTAACAATATTTGTTTTTCCAATTCATAAGCATGGACAATTGTTCCATTTCTTCGTGGCTTTCTCAATTTCTTTCATGAGTGTCCTATAGTTTTCTCAGTACAGGCCCTTCACCTCTTTGGTTAGGTTTATTTCTAGGTATTTTAAGGTTTTCAGTGCTATTATAAATGACATAGATTCCTTAATTTCTCTTTCTTCTGTCTCATTGTTAGTATATGGAAATGTAACTCATTTCTGCAATGATTTTATATCCTGCCACTTTCTTTACTTCCTGATTCAATTCTAGCAATTTTTGGGTGGAGTCTTTTGGGTTTTCTATTCTTTGAAGATTTAATTTATTTATTTGACAGAGATAGCGAGAGCAGGAACACAAGCAGAAGGAGTGAGAGAGGGAGAACAAGGCTTCCCACTTAGCAGAGAGCCCCATGCAGGGCTCGATCCCAGGACCCCAGGATAATGACCCAAGCTGAAGGTACACACTTAACGATTGAGCCACCCAGGTGCCCCTCTTTTGGGCTTTCTACATAGAATATTATGTCATTGGCAAAGAGTGAGAGTTTGATATCTTTTGTGCCAATTTAGATGCCTTTTCTTTCTTTTTTTTTCTTTTTTTTTGTGGTCTGATTGCTGAGGCTGGGACTTCTAATACTATGTTGAATAGCAGTGGTGATAGTGGACATCCCTGCTGTGTTCCTGACCTTGGAGGAAAGCTCTGTTTTTCATCATTGAGCATGATATTTGCTGTGGAATTTTCATATCTGGCTTTTATGACATTGAGGTACTTTCCCTCTATCCCCACACTGCAAAGTGTTTATCAAGAAAGGATCCTATATTTTGTCAAATGCTTTTTCTGCATCAATTAAGTGGATCATATGGTTCTTATCCTTTCTTTTATTAATGTGGTATATCACACTGATGGGATATTGAACCATCTTTGCAGCCCAGGAATTAATCCCATTTGGTGATGGTAAATAAAACTTTTACTGTATTGGTGGATCATAGTGGGTAGTGTATTGGTGAGAATTTTGCATCCATGTTCATCAGGGATATTAATCTGTAATTCTCATTTTTAGTGGGGTCTTTGTCTGACTTGGGGATTAAGGTAGTATTGCTGGCTTCATAGAATGAGTTTGTAAGTTTTCCTTTTATTGCTATTTTTTGAAACAGGTTCAGAAGAAAACAAATTAATTCTTCTTGAAATGTTTGGTAAAATTCCACTGGGAGGTCCTCTAGTCCTGGATTCCTGTTTGCTGGGAAATTTTAGATTACTGCTTCAATTTCTTTGCCAGTTATGGTGTTCTGCTTCTTCCTGTTCAGTTTTGTTTTTTTTTTTTTTTAAGATTTTATTTATTTATTTCACAGATCAAAAGTAGGCAAAGAGACAGGCAGAGAAAGAGGAGGAAGCAGGCTTCCCACTGAGCAGAGATCCAGACCTGGGGACCCTGGGATCATGACCTGAGTGGAAGGCAGAGGCTTTAACCCACTGAGCCACCCAGGCACCCTTCCTGTTCAGTTTTAATAGGTTATGTGATTCCAGGATGCACACATTTCTTCCAGATTGCCTAATTTGTTGACATATATTGCTCATAATATGTTCTTATATTTGTTCAATTTCGGTTGTGATGTCTCCTCTTTCATTTATGATTTTATTTGGGTCCTTTATCTTTTCTTTTTGCTATTCATTTTTCTTTTTTGAAAAGTCTGGCCTGGAGTTTACAGACCTTAGTAAATCTTACAAAGACCCAACTCCTATTTTCACTAATCTGTTCTATTCTTCTTTTGCTTTCTATTTCATTGATTTCTGTTCTAATCTTTATTATTTCTCTTCTCCTGTTGGATTTGAGGTTTATTTGCTGTTCTTTCTTCAGCTCCTTAGGTGTAAAATTAGGCTGTTTGAGACTTGTCTTATTTCTTGGGAATGTCTTGCATTACTAACTATTTCCTTCTTAACATTGCCTTTGCTACAACCCGAAGGTTCTGAATTGTTTTATGTTTTTTGAATTTTCATTTGTGTCATGATTTTTAAAAAAGTATTTCTTTAATTTCCTGGTTAACCTATTCATTCTTTAGTAGGATGCTTTTTAACCTCCATGTCTTTGTGTTCCTTCCAAATTTTCTCTTGTGATTGACTTCAAGTTTTAAAGCCTCCAAAAATATGCCTGGAATAATTCCAATATTTTGGTACCAGGTGAAACTGATTTTGACACAGTATGTGATCTATACTGTAGAATGTTCCATGCAAACACAAGAAGAATGTGTATTCTGTTGCTTTAGGATGAAATGCTCTGAATATATCTGTGAAGTCCATCTGGTCCAGTGTGTCATTTAAAGCCCTCCTTTCCTTGTTGATCTTCTGCTTAGAGGATCTGCCCATTGCTGTGAGTACAGTGTTGAAATCCACTACTATTATTGTTTTATTATCCAAGTGTTTCCTTTATTTTGTTATTAATTGGTTTATACAATTGGCTGCTTCCAAGTTAGGAGCATAAATATTTACAGCTGTTGGTTCTTCTTATGGGATAGACCCTTTTATTATGATATAGTGTCCTACTTCACCTCTTACTAGTCTTTGGTTTAAATCTAGTTTGATATAAGGATTGCTACTCCAGCTTTCTTTCAATGTCCCTTAGAATGATAAATGGTTCTCCACCCCCCCACACTTTCAATCTGGAGGTGTGTTTGGCTCTCATATGAGTCTCTTCTAAGCAGCATATTGATGAGTCTTGTTTTGTTTTGAATTGAATTGACTACCCTGTGTCTTCTAATTGGAACTTTTTAGTCCCTTTACACTCAGAGTGATTATTGAAAAATAGGAATTTAGCACCATCATATTACCTATAAAGTCACTCTTTTGTAAAATGTCTCTGTTTCTTTTGAGTGTTTCTTCTTTTGGACTCTCTCTTTGCTCAGAGGATCCTCTTAATATTTCTTGCAGGCCTGGTTTAGTGATCACAAATTCCTGTGGTTTTTGTTCTGCCTGGAAGCTCTTTATCTCTCCTATTCCTAATGTCAGGCTTACTGTATAAAGTATTCTTAGCTGCATACTTTTCTCATTTAGTACATTGACTCTATCATGCCAGTCTTTTCTCGCCTGCCAGATCTCTGTGGTTAGGTATGCTGCCAGCCTTCTCTTTTTACCCTGGTAGTTTACTGACCTCTTGTCCTGAGCTGTTTTCTGGATTTTCTCTTTATCTCTGATTTTCCCAAGCTTCACTATTCTATGTCAACCTTGTTGATTTTGCAGGGGGTTTCTCTGTGCCTCCTGGACTTGAATGTCTATTTCCTTCCCAAGGTTAGGTAAGTTCTTAGCTATAATTTGCTCAAATAAACCTTCTCCTCCCCACCCCCCGCCACTTGCTCTAGGATCCCAATTATATTAACTCGTTTTACTTTGTGGTATCACTGATCTCTTGAATCTTCACTTTGTGATCCAATAGCTGTTTATCTTTTTCTCAGTTTCCTTATTCTCCATTTTGTCTTCTATGTCACTGATGCTCCCTTCTACCTCACTTACCATAGCAGTTAGAGCCTTCTTCCTAAATTGCATCTCAGTAATAGCCTTTTAGATTTCAACTTGATTAGATTTTGGTTATTTCTCCAGTTAGGAATTTTCTAGTGTCTTTTTGCTTTTTTGAAGCCCAGCTAATATCTTTATAGTTGTTGATTTGAATTCTAGTTCTGTGTACTTATATCCATATTGATTAAATCCATGGTAGTGAGTAGTATCCCTTATTATCTCTTTTTGAATGAGTTTCTCCATCTTGTCATTACATCCAGAAAAGAACAGATGAATGAGGGAAGAAGCCACAAAAACAGCAACAATGACACCAGAAAAAATATACACTAATCTGAAAAGGAACAACAACAACAACAACAAAAATGGTGGGGGGGGTTGGGATAGAGAAAATAAAATCAAACAAAAATTAGAATAGAAGACAACTTGACCCAGAAAACTAGATCCTGGGTTTATTTTGGTTGGCTTGGTAAAAGAAAATCCAAAATAAGAAATAAGAAAAGGATCCCAAAATAGGAAATAAAAACACATATACACAAAAATAAAATTGAATACAATGAGAGGAAATCAAAAATGAATATATATATATATATATATATATATATATATATATATAATAAATGTAAAAAATAAAACTTAAAATGACTTAAAAAGAATAACTGGTAAAGGCACCTGGGTAGCTCAGTGAGTTAAGCCTCTGCCTTTGGCTCAGGTCATGATCTCAGGGTACTGGGATCAAGCCCCACATTGGGCTTTCTGCTCAGGAGGGAGCCTTCTTCCCCCTCTCTCTCTGCCTGCTCTCTGCCTACTTGTGATCTCTCTCTGTGTCAAATAAATAAATAAAATCTTTAAAAAAATCAACTTGTAGAAATGTAGAAATACTTCCTAGTATTCTACCTTGTTTTTACACTTTAAAAAGTAAGATACCAAGAACTGAGGCTTAGAATCAAACCGTGTCAGCGAACAAGGATTCTCGTCCCCTTAAAGATGCATTTAGGCTGGACTAAGAAACTGTCAGGAACAGATAAAGAGGAGAAAATCAAATTAAATCAGTGTACATACAGAGAATCCACATAGATGTGGAAATTGTAGAGACTGTCAGGCCAGATGAGTTGCAAGTGTGGGCACCTGGGTGGCTGTATTGGTTAAGCCACTGCCTTCAGCTCACATAATGATCCAGAGTCCCAGGATGGAGTCTTGCATCAGTCTCCAGCTCCACGAGGAGTCTGCGTCTCTATCTGACCTTCTCCCCTCTCATGCTCTGTCTCACTCTCTCTATGAAATAAATAAATAAATAAATAAATAAAATCCTTAAAAAAAAAATTAAAAAAGAGTTACAAGTGTGATCCTCAACTAAGGCAAAAGAACCAGGACCTAGAGTTTCAGAGCACAGAAATACACTTTTACAGGCTGATAAGAGCACATAGTTTGTAATGAGATATTTGTCCTACCTTAAGGATCAGTCCTGGAGACAAACTTTTTTCTGCTAATAAACCTAATGCTGGGGAAGACCCCCAATAATTCTGTTGGGTGCCTAAGGGAGGGAGAAAATGTTTTCTTGAGCCTGGAGGTTCTCAAGTACCTTGAAGTCAAATAATCTATAGACCAAGGTGGCACATTCAGGGGTTGGGAGGACAGAGAGGCTGTCCTGACTCCCTTCAGTTCCCCCATCTGAAACTTCCTTGGGAGTTTCATATATTAAAAGTTGAACATATAGATTGTTTCATATCAATGATCCAGCATCTTAGGCCTGGCAATCGGTCAGTTGAGTCAAAGTCATTTCAGGAGGCAAGGACACAGGTGTATTTTCAAATGTACCCTATGGTACAAGTAATGTAATAAAAGGAGGCTTTTATATGAAAACAAAAGAACTGTGATTAATGATTGGATCGAAAGTTAAGGAGTGCCTGGGTGGCTCAGTCAATTAAGCACCTACCTTTGGCTCATGTTATGATCCCAGGGTCCTGGGATCAAGCCCTGAGTTGGGCTCCTTACTCAGTGGGGAGCCTGCTTCTCTCTCTGCTTGTGCACTCTGTGTCAAATAAATAAATAAACTCTTAAAAAAAAAAAAAGGTGAGGCCAGATTCTGACTTCTAAGGGTAGCCCATTGAGCAGACATCTGGATGTCAGACTTGAACTATCTTCAGATAGACAGAGGGCAGGTAGCGACCACCAGCCAGATCTTCCTGGTTTACAGTTCAAATGCATCTGGTAATGTGTTTAGTGGCCCATGGAGGCACAGCCCTAAGGCTGTTTCTACATGAGTTATTAGGACCATTTTGTAACATCAAGTCCTTTATACTAAGTCTACAGAGCTTCAGGAAAAAAAGGCAGTTTTCATTCTCAAATGATTAAAGTTAGAAACTTGACAGAAAGATCAAAATACTTGGGGATTAGGACCCTGGCATTGGATGACACTAGAAAAAAAAATCAAATCTATTCCACTTTATAATGAATAGTATTAGAATCTTTTATCTACACATGTATTACTGAGACATATTTTTCTCTATAATCACTCTCATTGTATTACTGAGACATATTTTTCTCTATAATCACTCTCATTGTTACCAAAAAACATGAGCAAATGAACACAAATTTTATTGGAAAATAAGGCTAGTTCAAGAAAGAAAACTTGGCCTGGTTATTTACATAAGTGCCCCAAGAACAGAGGTTTGACTTACAGACTTTAAGAGCAGCTTTGCTGAATGTTGCATACTGAATCTCTAGATGGAACTCTTTTTTTTTTTTTTTCAAAGATTTATTTGACACACACACACACACAGAGCACAAGCAGGGGGAGCAGCAGGCAGAGAAAAAGGGAGAAGCATGCTCTCCACCAAGCAAGGAGTCCTCTGTGGGTCTCAATCCCAGGGCCCTGGGACCTGAGCTGAAGGCAGATGCTTAACTGACTGAGCCACCCAGGCACCCCTAGACAGAACTCTTAACAGCCTCTCTGGGTCAAAAGACAAGCCAAATCCTTGCCACCAGACATTGCGTGGAACACCTATGGATTTGGGTGAACTCCTCTCTTCTTGGAGTCCTTCAAACAGCTCTAGGTTCCTGCAGCTATTAGGAAATGATCTTCTTGACTCACACAGTAAGCCTGCTGGGAACTCTGTCAAGAAGATCTCAGGATGTTCTTTCTAAGGGGGCTTTATTTGTTTCATAAAGTGAATCTTAATCCCTTATAGTTCTTGAGTCATGTCTGAGTCTACACAGCTCTTTCCAGCTAGGACATCCTATGGAAAACTTTGGTGATATAACCAGGGTTTCTTAAATTGTTTGTTGTAGTATTTTATTTGTTTGGGAAAGAGATAAAGAGCGAGCATCAGCAGGGGAAGGGGCAACTCCCCAGTAAGTAGGGAGATGGGCAATGGGCTGAATCACAGGGTGCTGCAATCATGACCTGAACCGAAGGCAGATGCCTAACCCACTGAGCCACTAGGAACTCCTAAAAACAGTGTTGGTCAGTGTGTCTTGTCATAAGCAGAACAATTGCTTATTGAAATTATGCAAATATATACATGTTTGTATGAAAAATATAAAAAATATATAAAAAACATGTTGGCTGAAAAATATAAAAATAGCCGGGGCACCTGGGTGGCTCAGTGGGTTAGAGCCTCTGCCTTCCGCTCAGGTTATGATCTCAGGGTCCTGGAATGGAGCCCTGCATTGGGCTCTCTGCCCCACAGAGAGCCTGCTTCCTCCTTTCTCTCTGCCTGCCTCCCTGCCTCTGATCTCTGATCTCTGTCCATCAAATAAATAAATCTTTAAAAAAAATATATATATGAAGAGTCAAAAGTTTGATAGCATCAGCAAGGGAGAAAGGATAAATGTTTCAATTTCTTTCCAAAAGTACATTTTGGTGACCTAAGACACAAAGTTTCTCCCATCTTAAAAAGCATTTTGTAAAGGTTTTTCTTTACATTCCTGCTAGCTAACATACAAGGCAATATTCCTTTCAGGAGTACAAGAGTATACAATTCCATACGACACCCAGTGTGCCTTGCAGGTGCACTCCTTATCCCATCACTCATTTAACGCATCCCCCTTCCCACCTCAGTTCTGGCAACCACCAGCCTGCTTGCTATAGTTAAGAGTCTGTTTCTTACTTTGTCTCTCCCTTTCTTGTTCCCATTCTCGTTGCTCACTTGTTTTGTTTGTTGGAATCTACGCAGGAGTGAAATCATCTGGTATCTGTCTTTCTTTGACTTATTTTACTTAGCATAATACTCTCTAGTTCACCCATGTTGTGGCAAATGGCAGGGTTACATTCCTTTGTAGAGGGATTAATATCCCATGTTGAACTGATCCTCCATCAAATCCATGTCATGGACATGATGAGGGACCAGAAGACAAGCTGAGGACAAAGCAGAAGCTGACACCCTCAAACCCCACCCCCCACATGGGATGCATGTGACATTCCTCAGGGGCTCCTGGCTGAAGGAAAAAACAAATAGTTAACTTATGGAGATCACAATCCTGCAAGACATGGGTGTCCCTCTGTTCTACAAATGTCCTAGGAACTTACAAAAACAAAGCACTTCTATCAATTACCACACTTCCAGAAGGGAATGTACATTTGTTTAAGTGACCATAGAGTCTACAGCCCATTGACAGATGCTTGAAGAGGGCAAAATGTAATGTTCCTCCAGAAAACTCCCAACTGTCTTCATGGTAATGACTTACTAAGAGGGAAAAACAACCTTAACTTGACAGTGGCAAGGCCTCCAGTATCCTATGAGTCCTCAACATATGAAAATCATTTTGAAAACTACCTTATTCCTCATCTTTCCCCAACCCCATAGTATAACATCAGCCACCCCTCATGACCCTGGTGGCAGGAACTCTTTCTGCCCTCCTCCTCTCCCCATGCTTTAATAAAACAATATTTTGCACCAAAGATGCCTCAACAATTTTTTCTTGGTCATCGGCTGGACTCCACCCCACCGAAGCTCACCTAAATTCCAAAACTACAGCAGATAGAGCCAGAGCGGGGGAGGGTATTAAACATGGCATGGAGTACAGACAGGAGGTTCCCACAATGCACTGCAGCAGCTTCCCTGAAAAGTCCCCCATCAACAGTGGCTCAAATCTTGATTGGGCTTTTATCCCTGAAAGAGCAGTGCTTGGATTCTACCACAGCACACACCTTGCTGATTCTGCCTATCTCACTGTCCAGAAGGCTCCTTCATCGCCAACAGCTACTCTACCATGTGACTTTTGAAAGCTATGCCCACATGAGCACATCACCAATACCACTCTTTATCCAGTGCTACCAAATTAGGTTTGGGCAATTTCGATAAATATGATCCGACAGCATCTGATCATCAGTAACAAATAGAAATTCGGTTAAATCATGAAGATAAAGTAGGACTTCCCTACTCCTCAGAAACCCACCACATTTGCCAATTCCTTTCTTCCATTACATGTATTCATCACATAACACCATCAAGAGCTGCCTGTGCCTTTACAGTGACTGAAGAGAGCCATCTCCAGGCCCCTACCCACAGTAGATGCAATTTTTACATTTTCTTTTAATAGGGCTTATGTTCTAAGGATGGTGATTTCTTCAAGTTCTACATAGATTCACATGCCACATCCCAGTGTTTAATGTCTGAATTAATACCCATTGGCCTTCCAGCTCTCTAATCTCAAGGGTTTAGTGAAGACACTCCTTCACAACCCAGGCAAAAAATATGTTTGTGATGCCTATTAGCTGGGGGGAAAAATGAGCAAAAATACAGCTATAAAGCTGGAGATAACTAGGAAATAAAACAAATAGAAATTCTTTTTCTAAATCCATGGAGTCCATTGTGCAAATTGAGACATTTGCAGTCTATATGCTCACTTTTTTATTTTATGTATTTTTGATCTGTGACCTGGGCTACAGTCTCACTCCTACTTCTGACCTATGTGGCATGGTTACTTGGGCACGTGATATAAAACCAACACCCCCACCAATAAATGGAGAACATACCTTTATTATGGGTCATGGTGGAGTGCTTGAGAGTCCCAGTTCAAGTCCACATTTAGCCATTCAAACAATTGCCAGCTTGGGTAAGCTCTGTGGGCATCTTCTCTAGGAGAACACAGGATGGGAAATGCTTGGGAAAAGGGACAGAGGATTGCCCACAGAGGTGGATCTGATTGCCATGTCTCAAGTAACATTACCTTGTGACTCTACAGAGTGTTGTCTAGGTGATGAGAGAACAGAAGGCAAGCTGAGGACGAAGCAGAAGCTGACACCCCATGAACCCCCAGCCCCCATGGGATATATGGGACATTCCTCAGGCATTCCTGGCTGCCCTAAAGGAGAAACAAATAGTTACCTTGTAGAAATCACAATACTGCAAGACCTGAGTATTCCTCAGTTTACAAATGTCCTAGTGATTTACAAGGAAGAAGCTTTCTTTTATCTATAGCCGAACTTCCAGCAACCCATAACTCAGATTCCTGAAGCCCTAACATCACCCTCTTCTCCTTAAAATTGAGGGAGGTTGAGGCAGAAGGAATTGTAAATAAAATTGAATTTCTTTTAAACCTGCAGCCTACTAAAAAGGACGGGGTTGTAGAGGAGGAATATCCCAACTATCTTACCGTTAATGCTTTACGAGAGGGGTAAACAACCTTGACAACAGGAAGGCCCCCAGGATCCCTTGAATCTTCTTAAATATATGAATGTTCTTTCTCAAAACCTCCCTTTTTCCTTACCTCCCCCAAGCCCATACTATAGAGAGAAATCAGCCATGCCTCACAACCCCAGGGGAGCAGCGCTTTTTGCCCACAAGTCCTGTCCCCATACTTTAACAAACCACCATCTTGCACCAAAGACATCTCAAGAATTCTTTCTTGGTCATAGGCTCTAGACTCCACCCCATGGAACCTCTCCTATATTCCAAAACCACATCATAGGGAACACACTAGTGAGCAGGGCAGGTGTCCACTCAAGGTCCCTGCAAAAGTGCTGAGTACACAAAGTGGATGGCAAGTAGCAGCACCACGGTGCAGGTGAGCTAAAATGTCAACAATACCCCCCCACAAAACCTGTAATATATCAGTAATATCACAGTCAGCACAAGGAGGAGAAAATGATACACTAGATAAACTAGGCGGGGAAATCACCCATCATTTCAACCTTAAGGTCACTGAGAGAATAGGTTCATAAGAATACTATTCCCTTCCATTACCAAATAGGTGACAGATAACACCAGTTGCGTACAACTTTCAGTAAAATGATATAGGTCCCGTCCAGGTGGCTCAGTCGTTAAGCATCTGCCTTCAGCTCAAGTCGTGGCCCCAGTCCTGGGATCTACCCCTGCATCAGGCTCCCTGCTCAGTGGGGAACCTCCTTCTCCCTCTCTCTCTCCCCCTGCTTGTGTTCCCTGTCAAATAAAATCTTTTTTTAAAAAAATGAGATAGGTTCAGCTTGGTGGTAGAATAATACACCACTCATCACAAATTCATGTTAACATATTAAAAACCATTATGTTTGATTAATTGAAGTACATTAAATTCACACATAGACTATGTTATGCATTTCAAATCCACTGTTACAGTTGTTCAAAATACGGAATACAAGCGTTAACCCCCATAGCTGATATCATTATGTGGAAGTGACTTCCTTAAGTTCCAGTGCTGCTGACAGTCGCAACAGATGTGTATGTTCAGCTATATGGCATGGTAGGGAAGAGTTAGATAACCTCTTTCTGTTATCAGGGAGGATTTCTTCATTTCAATCGCATCTACTCCTATTCTCTAAAGATCGCTATTACAAAGATACATCAGTAGTTAGCTGGTGCACCACCTTTTTTTCCTTAAAGAGCAATCAGGAAAACCTTGTATGTCTAATATTCAGGAAGTTCTTTAGTTTTAGTAAATGGAGAAAAATATTGTTCTGAACACCTATTTCATGGCAACTTACATCAATGCTATAACCCTAAGCAGTGTCTCCATTTAGATTTTTTTCGTTCATGTTTTGTATTACACAGTTCTCATCTTCCAAAGAAAATCTGGGATGAGTGAGTCCCCCCGAGTGCAGCAGGGCATCGAATGCCATTGATGAAGCAAAAATCAGGCTCACAGATTCATGCACCCAATACAAGTAAGTCAATCTCCAGAAGTGATTTGAGAATAAAGTACATTAATATTTGTTGGTCAGAAACCTCAAAAAGGCTCAATATAACAAAAAGCACATCGAAACTAATTGTACCCTTGTAAAAACTCCCCCACTGAATCTTTCCAACATAACAGCATATGCATTTTCCAAGTGTAACTTGATCTTTTTCCTTGGACTAATGAGTACTGTCTGAATAGAGGGACTGATACACTCCTTTTACATGATATTTGTGACATTTATTGACATTAGATGTTCAATCAGAGAGTTTTCGAAATTATTTGTATGATTCAATTTACCTTCTTTAGCACTTTCTGTGTTTGTAAACATGTATATTAAAATGGGGGTCTTTCCACAATCATGTTTCTAGGGTTTGAACCAAGTGTGCATTTTGGGACACTGATTATAGACTGAATTCCAGTTAAAGGTCTCACCACATTCATCACATTTTACCATGTTGCTCCCATAGAACTACGATGTTGTGAGTTTCAGGGAGAGAGAGGATGGACTTCTTTAGATGTGTATAGATATTCTCCAGTTATATCAGATGCAAGGTCTGTGATGTAAGGGTTTTACAGTCCTTACTCCTAGTCTTTACATTTTTAAAGTTTCTTGCCAGTATGACTTCTATGATGTTTGCTAAGGTGTGAGCGCTGGTTAAAGGCCTTGCCACATTCTTTGCATTTGTAAGGTTTCTCTCTAGTATGAGTTCTGTGATGCTTAAGAAGGTTTGAGTGCAATGAAAAGGCCTTGCCACATTCCTTACATTTGTAAGGTTCTTTCTCCAGTATGATTTCCGTGATGTACAGTAAGTGATGAGCTCTGGTGAAAGGCCTTGCCACATTCTTGTCATTTGTAAGGTCTCTCTCCAGTATGAATTCTGTGATGTCGAGTAAGGTATGCCTGCTGGTTAAAGGACCTACCACATTCCTTACATTTGTAAGGTTTTTCACCAGTATGAATTCTGTGATGTTGTGTAAGTGTTGAGTGAATTTTAAAAACTTTGCCACATTCTTTACATTTGTAGAGTTTCTTTCCAGTATGGATTTGCCTATGTTTCCTTAGGGATGAGCAGTACTTAAAGGTTTTACCACATTCTTCACATTTGTATGATTTCACTTCAGTATTCATTTGCTGATGCTGAGATCGGGTTGAGTGCCAGTCAAAGACTTTACCACATCCCTTAAAAATGCGTGTTTTCTCTCCACTAGAGATCATCTTGTTTCTACTTAGTCTTGATGACTGACTAAATGTGGGACCACGTTTAGCATATCTGAATGGGTTTTGGGCCTCATGAATTCTCTGATCATCACCAATACTGGAGGACTGCTGAGGACCATTCTCACACTGACTGGATTCATCAGGATTTTCTCCCAAATGGATACTCTCATGTGTAATAAGGTTAGACCTCTGATGAAAGACTTCCCCACATTTATAACATTCATACTGGTTCTCTGAAACTGAGTCCTCACACGTCTCTGAACACTGCAGCCCTGGTTAAGTGTTTTCTCAGATTCAGGGCACTGAGTAATGCTGTCTCCATTGGAAGGGCTCTGGTCATTCTGGAGGGTCGACTCCTCAGTGACACCCCTCTCATATGGATCCTGCTTAGCACTTTGTTCTTCATTATTCAGTCTCTGATTTTCAGAAGTATCTGATGGAAAAGTCAATCCAATCCCATTATGAAAATGGTTCTAATCATTGTTTTCAGCACAGACTAGGTAACTTTCCAAACTGTCTTTCCACAAAGAGCTATGTTGGAATACTTGAATGGAGCTTCTGCTGACAGAAACACACTGCTTTGTGGAAGCAGCTGACTTAAAAAGGGAGGTTTTCCACGATGTTTTATATCCTTCACTATTCGGGTCATTTTAAGTCTTATTAGATGCTGTTGCCTCAGATGGGCTACGTCCTTCATGGTATCTTTGATGCCCTTCCCTCTCCCTATCACCGTCCCGGTCTGTCATTAAGTATACATTTTCAAGAGCACTATTTTTGTATCTACTCATTGTCACTTTTTGGAAAGAAGCTTCTATGCTCAGATTTTGCAGAAAGTTCTGGGCGTCATGTGAAGATATGACTGAAAGATATCAAATAAGAGAAAAGGAAACTTATTGCACTTACTACTTTCAGATGAATATACTGATGGCTTGTAACATACAAGTTTCCAGTCAATCAGAGAGTGTCAGAAAGATGGCTGGGAAGGAATCATCAGAATTTCCTTCCTCCACGGACACCTTACCTTTGAACACAACATACTGACCACACCCTAATAGATAATTCTGTGATACTGTCATGTTCTAGCACAAATCCCTTTCTGCATCTCAAATAATCTGGAAAAGTGCCACATAAGTGTAAAATTAGAAGGATGGTTATTTAAACACAAAACTGAAATGAACCAAACAGAAAAAAATCCAACATACTCAATAGATAAAGATTGCAAGCTTCTCTATGATCAGAAATGAAATAATGAAGTAAACCTACCACTGCCTTTCAACATGGTACTGGACATTCTAGTCAGAACAACTAGGGAATAAAAAACACATAAAAAGGGGCACCTAGGTGGCTCAGTGGGTTAAGCCACTGCCTTCGGCTCAGGTCATGATCTCAGGGTCCTGGGGTCGAGTCCCGCATCTGGCTCTCTGCTCAGCAGGGAGCCTGCTTCCCTTCCCCTCTCTCTGCCTGCCTCTTGCCTGCTTGTGATCTCTCTCTGTCAAATAAATAAATAAAATCTTAAAAAAAAAAAAACACATAAAAAGAATTCAAACTGAAAAAAGAAAGTGTAACATTATCTTTGTTTACAGATGACATGATCTATAAACGACCCTAAAGAATCCTAATTTAATTTTTTTCTATTTGTTTTTCTATCTGTTTTTCTATTGTTTGTATTGTTTATTTCTGCTAAACATTTTCTACAACACTTTCCACTTTCCATTTTCCAATTCCTTTTTATGCAATTTCTTTTTATGCAATACATAGCTGAGTTTAAAAAAAAAAAAAAAGAGCTAGAAGGGTGCTTGGGTGGCTTGGTGGGTTAAGCCTCTACCTCCAGCTCAGGTCATGATCTCAGGGTCCTGGAATAAAGTCACACATTGGGCTCTCTGCTTGGCAGGGAGCCCGCTTCCTCCTCTCCTCTCTCAACCTGCCTCTCTACCTACTTGTGATCTCTGTCTGTCAAATAAATAAATAAAATATTTAAAAAAAAAAAAAACTTTTCATTAGAAACAAAGACAGGAAAAAACTTAGATGAAATTTAGTAGTACAAAGAAGTAACAAAGATAAAACTAAAATAAATAAAAGAGAGACCAGAATAGTAACAGAACAATGAATGTAATGCCCAGTTTACCTAAAATACTAAAACTGGCTATGCTTTAACTTAGTCAGCATTTATATACTACCAAATCAGATAACTTAGGAATAAAAACAATAACAACAACAGATAATTCCTAAAATTGCACAAGTTACTAAGACTGAATTATCAACCCTCTGCCAAATAAATGGGAACTCTTCTTACACCAGAAAGAGGAATTTAAGTTATATTTGGAAACAAAACTCTCCCAGCACAGAAAAGCCCAAGACCTAGGAATGTTACAACATTTAATGCAGTCACTGATTTCCCTAAATCAAATATTCTCTCTTTTGCTCAGATTGTTTTCCTTTTTTGTGTCCTTGAAATCAGAAAGTCCTTCCTCTGTTTCCTCCAGCTGGCTGTTTATTGCATCAACCCTCTTTTCAATCTCATTTATTGCATTGTTAATCTCACTAATTTTTTTTAAAAAAATTTATTTATTTGAGAGAGAAACAGAGAGAGAGAAAGAGCATGAGTGGGAGCTATAGAGAGAGGGGGAGAGTATCAAGTAGACAACACACTGAATGTCGACACTGACCTGGGGCTGGATCCTAGCATACTAAAATCACTACCTAAGCTTAAACGAAGAATCAGATATAATTGAGATACCCCTATGCTCCATTTTTTAAAAAATATTTTATTTATTTATTTTTCAGAGAGAGAGGGAGAGAGAGCGAGCACAGGCAGACAGAATGGCAGGCAGAGGCAGAGGGAGAAGCAGGCTCCCTGCCGAGCAAGGAGCCTGATGTGGGACTCGATCCCAGGATGCTGGGATCATGACCTGAGCGAAAGGCAGCTGCTTAACCAACTGAGCCACCCAGGCGTCCCTATGCTCCATTTTTTTATCTTTTAACTCTTGTCTCTGTGGTAAAGTTCTCAGCACTTTTTTCTCAAACCTGTGAGTATCTCTGTGATTGTTGCCTTTAATTCTCCATGGCGTATGTTACCGATAACTGCTTCCCTTTGGTCTCTGACAATGGCCATATTTTTTGTTTCTTTTGGGATAAATTCTTCCATCATGGCATTTTGTCTAAGTCTGCCTTCCTCTCTGTGTTAGAAAAGCCAGTGATGTGTCCTGCTACATCCTTCTAGTCAGTGGTCTGCAGAGGCTCTCCTTGCCTTCTATAGACAGAATTTGCTCCCTGGTCTGAATGTGGTCAGTTTTACCTAGGTGAGCTCTGGTCTGCTTCTGAAATGAGACCTGAAATCATCTCCACCAGAATGGAGGTTGTGCAGAACTCTCTCCTCAGGAGATGTGGTGTGGGCAGGGGCCCACCTTTCTTGACCTGAGGTAACCTAGACTGAGATGGTCAGTCCAACCAGAGCACAAGGGCCTGGGACTTAGGAAGCAAGCCAGACAGCCAATGTCCTCACTGATTGGGACACTGGGACACTGCTCTGAGATTATGCCACAGGGCAGGAGATGGAAATGGTGTCATTTAACTCCTATGTTCTTAGACACATATCCCACTGAATGTTTCCTCACAGGGAAACACTCCTAAACTAGTAAATACTCTTCCCATTGTGTCCCCCAGTCATTCCTCTGATCACTGTCTGCAGGTTGTCTGTACCCAGGTTGCTTGCCTTCCTTCTCTTCAGGAGTAGCACAGCACCTTCTTGGCTCTATCCCAGCCAAGCCTGCTGACCTTTAAAACTCTAGGCTTTAAGACCTGCTAATTCCAAGAACTCATGAAATTCAGCCCACTTGTTTTCCAAGCCAGGGGTTTTGTAGAAACATTCTCCTTTTGCTTTCCCTCTGTCATGCCACCTTCCCCACAACCAGAGATCCCTGCCTTCCATAGCACTGTAATTCTTCCCTCCCTCAACCATGTCTCCAAACTTTCTGCCTTCTATGATGTGGTGTCTTCTCTCCTGTAACTTGGGGAGTATGATCTGTCAGTCTTCATGGCCATTTCTGGAGTACTGAGGGTGATTTGGTACTTATCTAATTGTGTTCCTGAGATGTGATGTGTCTAGCACCCCCTATTCAAAGGCCATTTTCCTTTCCTGGGAATCCTTTTTGCTAGAAACCTATGAAAAGGGGTGCCTGGGTGGCTCAGTGGGTTAAAGCCTCTGCCTTTGGCTCAGGTCATAATCCCAGGGTCCTGGGATTGAGCACCGCATCAGGCTCTCTGCTCAGTAGGGAGCCTGCTTCCCCCCCTCTGTCTGCCTGCCTCTCTGCCTACTTGTGATCTCTGTCTGTCAAATAAATAAATGAAATCTTTAAAACAATATAAAGAAATCTGTGAAAACTACAAAAATTTACAACACTGGAAAATACAAACCCAACACATGAAAAATTTGTTGTTTCTACATAAAAAAAGAATTCCAAAAGTAAAGACATAATACATTTAGAGGAACATCCCCCCCCCAAAAAATGCTTATATTCAACATAACGATATCAAATCTGGAACAATGAAAGCTATGAATAGTGTGCAGGAATTGAAACAAGAAATAAGTGGAAACATATCAATGTTCTTTCACTCAAATACTTAAGACTATTGCCCTATCAACAAAACTTCAATTGACCTGCAGATTTAATGTACTTTCTAACAAATTCCCAATGCTATTTTTGCAGAAAGAACAAAATGCACCCTAACTTTACATGATGTCACAGGATAACACATACCCAGAATAATCTAGAAAATGAACAGCACACATCGTGATTTAAGGCATACTGTAAAGTCACAGTTATCAAAATAATATACTACAGACATAAATATAAGCATAGAATAAGGGAAGAGTGTAGATGATCTAGACATATATTTCTCCAATGTTACTGTGTTTGACAATCAACTGAGGCCTTGTTAAAATTTATATTCTGATTTTGATTTCTGGGTTGGGTCTAAGTTTCTATATTTCTCACAAGTGTGCAACTGATGCCCATATTTTCAATTCCAGAGTTTTAAATTCCATAAGTGAATGAATGAATAAATGATGGATGGATGAATGAATGAATGAATGAATGAATAAAATAAAAATAAAAAATAAAATAAAAATCATGGGTGGGACTGCATCAGTGGCTCAGTTGGGTAAGCATCTATTTTGGCTCAGGTCATGATCTCAGTGTTTTGGGACTGAGCCCCACAGCAGGCTTTGTGCCTCTCTAGAGATACATGAAGAATGGAGAGAAATCAAAGGAGTAGTTACGTCTAAGATCATGGCAATGGGAATCCATCACAAGAAATGACTTGGGTAAGGAAATGAAAAGAAAGTACAGTACAACATTTTCAGAATACATTTCAATATGTTAGTGATGTTGTGGGGGGAAAAAAGAATAGAAAACCTCAGTAACCACAGAAACCATATAGCACATTGATTTTTAATACACTTCCGATTGAATTTGTAAAATTAATGAGGCATTTAGAGAAACACAAATCATTCTCTCTCTCTGTTCTTGGTATAAGAAAAAAAATTCTAAAACCAATAAAACAAAAAAAAAACTAACCATGAAGGATGAAATGATGAATTAGATTCCAAAAATATTAAGAATTTCTTTGCATCACAATATTAAGAGATAGAAATAGACGTAGAATGATAGAGGAGAAAAAGGAATCATTCTAGTAATATATGCAGAACTACAAAGACTAAAGAAAAAGATACCATAAGAGAAAAAACGGGGCACAGTATGTAAGACACTTTGACAAAGAGATTATCCATAGGTTAATATTCAACTTCATACTAGTAGAGAGTAACAACACAACAAAAAAGCAAATAAAACCACAACTTGGTAACATCACTTGCTAACCCGAAGCCCGACACCAAAATTACATAAGCTACCAAGTTTTAGAAAGCACGCAGATAAGCCAGAAATCCTAGGAATCACTGCTGCTGTGTGTGAACAATGGTGCAAGTTTTGGTGGGAAGGGTTTGGTAGTATCTATTAAAGCTGAACATATCTAGCCGTAAGTACCCGGATTCCAGTCCCACATCAAACAGTCAGCAGATATGTGTGCATGTTCCGCTGAAAGACAAATCACAGATTTTACATATCAGTAATTGTCATGACAGTCCTGCACAGAGAACCATCCCCTCTCCTGTTAACAACAGAATGGGGTGACTGGTATCCACACAACAAAACGGGATCGCTCCACTCTAATGAATGATGCACAGTAACATGCAGGAAAACCAACCAACTCACAAATACTGAGAAAGAAAAAAAAGCCGAATACAAGAGTCCCCATTGCCTGATGATATTTCTACAGAGTAAAAAAGGGAGCACAGCAATCTCTTCCCTTAGATGCTGAAATGGTGCTGAGATTAGGGTGAAAGTTACTGAGACCTCAACGGGACTCAGAGGACAATATTGTGTTTCATAACCTCAAAGGCTTATACAGATGAGATCAGTCTGTGAAATTCCATGAAGCTGTTCATTTGTGATCTGTACACGTGATGTCTTTTTTTTTAAAGATTTTATTTATTTATTTGACAAACAGAGATCACAAACAAGCAGAGAGGCGGGTAGAGGGGTGGGGGGGGGAGCAGGTTCCCCACCAAGCACAGAACCCAATGTGGGGCTTGATTCCAGGACCCCAAGACCATGACCTGGGCTGAAGGCAGAGGCTTAACCAACTGAGCCAACAAGGTGCCCCAATAAATCATTTTTTAAAAATTAAATTAAAAATAGAAACAAAAGCCGCATCATCAAAAACATAGATGTAGATAAAAATACATGTTTATAAAAAAATAAAAAATTAAAAAAAAATAGATGTAAGTATGAACAATATACATATACTGACAAATTGAAATTAAAGTAGGAAGGAATTTCACATTGTGACTAGATTTCAAATGCATGCTTTAATTTCTACCTAAAGCAGTATGTTACTGGAAAAAGAATGGTCACAGAGAAAGAATGAACTGTAGAATTATTTTTTTAAATATGAACACAGGGAAACACAAGAAACAAAGAGTTAAAAAAATAGATAAAGTCTAAGGAGAAACATAAAACAACTCAGTAAATGCAAACCCAACCTCCACTGGAATATTGAACATAAATAAAAGAAACATTAATGGTAACAGTAAAATCTGCTTGAATATATTTCACTAGAGTTTTCCTGGAGCTGTAACTAGAACAGGAAGATAAAATCAAGAAACAAAACAGAACAAAAACAAAAAAAAAATTCCATGTCATGACAACCAATCAAATAACCAGCATCACAATATATTGTATAGAGTAATCTTTAACATGAAAGGAGTTTATCCCTGTTACTATTAGTTTAATCTTTCAATATCAAATGTTACACTATGTAAATATTCTACTTCATGGATGACAAACATTTGTGTGCGTATTTATACACAGAAACATAAAAATATACACACATAAACACTGGCATATAGAGAAATACATTTAGCTTGAAACACAAAACAATCCATCACAGAGGGATGATGGCATCAAACTAGCACCTGTCTGCATCAGACCTCCATGGCAACTCTAAGTACTCAGGGGTGAGGCCAAAGCAGCCCCTGAATCCCAGAGACCAAGAGGGTCCTTAGAAAAGTAAGAGGAACAATTTCACTTTGATCACAAGGCACCTCCCTAGGGCCAGCACAGCCCTACCATGAAAAACCAAAATGAACTACAATTGTTCCACCAAGAAAACCCCCCACTGTGGGCATCCAGCATTCCCCAAATGGCAGGCCCCTTTCTGAGTGGCCCGCTGAGATCTCATCTCATGGGGAACCCTGGAGGAATCTGGTGCTGGACCAGAGGACCCCACAGACACGGGCAAGGTGGGCAGGGCTACAACAACCAGTGATCAAGGGCACCTTGGGCTCAGTCAGCTAAGTGTCTGCTTTCATTTGGCTCAGGTCATGATCCCAGGGTCCTGGGATGGAGCCCTGCCTCAGGCTCCCTGTTCAGCGGAAAGCCTGCTTCTCCCTCTCCCTCTGCCTAGCTCCTCCACCTGTGCTCCTTCTGACAAATAAATAAATTAAACCTTAAAAAAATAAAAAGGTGATCAGATCTTGGAAGACTGCCAGACTAGACTGTGTCTCGCCCTACAGTCACACCGAGAGACCCCAGGGACCCTGCTCATGTGCAGGGCTAGATGGGAATACCTGGTCAAGGTTTGTCACCAGCTAGGCTTGTGTTTGGTCACTGCCAACACACTGCACTAGAGCATTAAGGACATTCTATCCCTCTGTTTGGGCAGGCCTGCAAGCAGGCAGTCACTTTCCACTGCTGACCATAGCTTCCGCTGCTACCATACCAGGATGCCTGAACATAGGCCCTGGGCAAGCACAGAGCCCATGTCATATGGCTACTGAGGAGAGCAGTGAGCCAGTAACATGGCCCAAGTGTGGAACATAAGGTGTCTCTGCAGGATGAACAGTGAACTTGTGTTGTATATTGAACTGGGGCGGTCTCAGAGCCCAGCCTACTGTACTCTTTCTGCAACAGAGAATGGGCTTCGGTCCTGCCAATGTGTGTATGTAACCTGGGGATCCACCCGACCAGGGACATGCCAGAGCTGGCTTGGAAAACGCTCAGGGGCCCACAGCTGCCAATGGGTACATGTCTGACCCTCTATGAACACAGAAAATAACATTAGTGACCAAATTGTGGCAAATGTTTAAACTAGAAGTTGCCACAGTCCCTGGGATACCTCTAGAATGAATGACAAACAGGTGGCTACGTTCAGATGATTGAGACTAAAACCTCTCAAAGGTGCCTTCATTCCATTCCAGTAAAGGAAAAGGTACAGATATCAGCGTGAGCAATTCCGCAGGATTCCAGGGAACATCTGGACCAGACAAGACTACTGCAGTTTTCACACGCATACAGGCTACTTCGCTCTTCCGAGGTTCAAAAGCTACATTCAAATGGAGAACATTCTGCATGGAACAGGATGGCTGGGCTACCTTTTTCATGAAAAATAAAAGCCAAAATATTCACTGAAGTCTCACATATTCCTCTGCATAATACCTACAATGTATGTCCCATGGTTACTGATGCTTTATCTATATTTTTTTTAAGATTTTATTTATTTATTTGATAACAGAGAGAGAGATCACAAGTAGGCAGAGAGGCAGGCAGGGAGGGGAACGGGAACCAGGCCCCCTGCTCAGTAGAGAGTCCAATGCAAGGCTTGATCCCAGGACCCTGATATCATGACCTGAGCTGAAGGCACAGGCTTACCCCACTGAGCCACCCAAATGCCAGATGCTTTATCTATTTTAATGTATTTAATATCCTTAATTCTGTGTGTTAGTGAAAGACCCTAGAGGACCCGCACCCAAGGACGCACTCACAAGAGGATTTTATTCGGGCATGCTCGGACTCCCAGGGACATTTGACCACGAAATCCGCGAGGGATGGGTCAGTGTCTGAGAGCCCCGATCTGTTTCGGGAATGACTTTATATAGAATTTTACAGTCCATTACATCAGAGCCCTCACTTTTCTAGCCAGTAATTTCAAAGCATTACAGCAAGGCCTACACACAGGTAGCCAATCCTTTAAAACCAACCATACATTCTGGCCAGTCACCGTTCAGGTAGTGTACAGTAGAGGGTACGTGTTGAATTGCACGTTTCTAACCTTTATCTGTATAGGTGCTGAACCGCAGGTCTCCAGCTAGCGTACGTGCTGAACCGCACGTCTCCAGCCTTGGTACGGGAGACAAACCTTATCAATTTTACTTAGTAGTAGGGGAAATTCTTAACAGGGGAAGGGTATAACTTTATTTGATTACACAGCGAGCGAGAGTTTAAGCAATTTTTCATTTCTTAGCAAAGCATTAGAAGCATTATTATACAGAAGCCAGAAACAGCTGGGTTAAACACAGATTTTTGCTATTCGTTATCCTGTTATGCTGCTTGCTGACTCCCTTATCTATGGTCAGCTGGCCGCAGTTTCTTAGTTAGCATAAGCTGGTTATAAAAAGAATGTTAAAACTTATAGGCTATACTATAGTTCTGACATGGGGTCCTTCATTAGTGCTAATGTTATTGACCTTTTACTGGCAGAAATGGTTCAGATACAAGAAGGTTGAGTGACTATCTCAATATTGGTAGACTCAGGGTTTGACCCTGGGTACCCTGCACATCAACACGAGGCACCCTGGTCCAATGCTCTTCCAGAAGGTGACCTGTGCTTGCATTCATTTTCATCTTTCACACTCAGTGGTAGAACCAGAAGCCCTCACATGGAACAAGTTCTGTGAATTGGAACTTCAAAATGAAAATTCCAGCTCAAACCACACACATGTATCCTGAGTGGCTTTCCAATTGAGTACTTAAGAACCAGACACAGAGGTCAGGTGTCCAAGGTCAAAACACAGGGAAGGCCCAGCACACAAAGGAGTCCACTTTCACACCAGGAGAACCAGGATTATGGGCCTGTCCCCTGACTACATTTTGCATAGGCTAATACCCTTCCTGAAGAAGTGAGCTCTAAATGTGTCCCCAGACACTGGTTCTCAGCATCTGTTCCCTAGCCAGGGACCTGAGAATGCCTAAGAAAAGAAATTCAGGAGTTACACCCCAGACTTATTGATATGGTAATATAGGAATAGGCAAAGCAATCCAAGATTTCCAACTGTCCTGGTGACTCTGATGCAGGCAAAATCTGATTACCTCTGAAGGAAATGTCACGGGTCCTCCCAGAGTTGTCCACAGATAAGTCACTCTCAGAATCCCTCTATGCTTGTGATCATGCTACTGTTGTGACATACACTTAGACAACTCACACACAACATACACAACACACACTTTCTTTTTTCATAAATTAATCTGACTCTAACGAAGACTATCTTGGCTTCCTTCTTTTCCATCTCTGCTTTCTCTCAATACTCTCCTTGAGCTTTCTGGGATCACCCCAAACACACCTCTGGTCCCATTCTTGTATAAAGGCAATATAATTAAAAAGAAGGGGCACTTGTGTAAATATTTTATCAACTAAGTTATGAAATGCACACGAGACATCGATACATATCATGTATTATATTGGGATGGCATCCAGCATTTTCACTGTCAATCTGTAGATGATGATTTTTACCATTAGACCATAAATAATTGCAGGCTTAAGGAGCTCATTAGCATTCAATGTGCATGCAGCATAAAATCTCTGAGCATTAAGATTAAGGATACTCTAAATGTTAGCATCTTTTTAAAAAAACAGTTTCAGTGCAAAGTGTGACTACCTTTCTCTCAGATGCTGTGAACCAGTTCACAGAACAAGAGCCATTTGCAAACATCTCTATGTCCACCTGTGCTACACTTCCACATTTTTACTTAGACTGGCTCCTATGACAGACTTCTGGTCAACGGCATGGTGGAGTAGGCCTTGGGGAGGATGGCCTTCCCTGAATGAACACGAAGAGGCATCAATTCAAATTTCTTAAGTGGAACCAGACTTACACTGTCTCCTTTGCTGCCTTCAACATGGACTGATGGCTGGTGTTGGGGGGGAGCCGGTATCTTGGGGCCATGAGAGAGCTAGTATGAACAAAATGCCTAGGGAGGACCATATCGCAGAGAAGAAATAAAAAATGAGAGTGCACTTTAGTGTGTCTGAGCCATTCTATCAGGCCTGAGCACCTATCTACTCACTGTATACATAACACAAAATACACATCTTCTTTTCTTTGCATACACATCAGTCTTTTCTTTTTTTTTTTAATTTCTTTCAACTTTTTAAAACATTTTATTTATTTATTTGACAGAGAGAGAGATCACAAGTAGATAGAGAGGCAGGCAGAAAGAGAGGGGGATGCAGGCTCCCTGCCAAGCAGGGAGCCCGATGTGGGGCTCCATCCCAGGACCCTGAGATCATGATCTGAGCGGAAGGCAGAGGCTTACCCACTGAGCCACCCAGGTGCCCCAAAGTCTCTACATTTTCACCTAATCAAACTGTTACAGTAAAGTGAGCAAGCTGGATGATGTCACTTCCAAGAAAGGAAAAGAATAGCAACTCAAGAAATCTTACTTCTCTTTGTGTGTTTTATTATAGGGTGACAATTTTTAACTCAATAGTTTATAAGACAATGTGAGTTTACCTCAAATCTAAATCACTTTTAGGCCCTTTGCCAATAAAATTATGTATGTGTTGGTCTGTATCACAAAGTAAAGAGTGAATGTTATCAATTAAACTACATGGAATGTAATGTGCTCCCTGGAGAATTACTCCCATGTGCACATTAAATTCTGAACACCAAGTCATTTCAAGCAAACTGTTCTTAAAATCCTTGAGATTTTAAGATTATGCAGATTGGATCCTGCATGAGTTAACCCAGATACACAAGATAGGATTTACATACGGAGAGTCTCAAACCAAGATACTCGAGATTTAGGAACTATAAGTTCCATACTATTCCTAACATGAATATACAATACTTTTGCTTGCTAGGCAATCATCAATTTTGAAACCTGGAAATGTGCTCCTCAGAACCAATATTCCTTTTCCTTCTGAAGACACAGGTGTGATACACACACATATGTGCTTCTTCCTAGTTGGTGCTGTTACTCAAAAATCTATCTTTAGGGAGCCTGGGTGGCTCAGTAGGTTAACCCTCTGCTTTTGACTCAGGTGGTAATCTCAGGGTCTTGGGATCCAGCCCTGCGTTGGGCTCCCTGTTCAGCGGGGAGACTGCTTCCCTCTCTCTCTCTGCCTGCCTCTCTCCCTACTTGTGATCTCTCTCTCATGGTCAAATAAAGGAATAAAATCTTTAAAAAAACTACTTTCTGTTCAATAAAGTGTTTCTCTCATGCAAGGAAAATATAAATTCACCAATAGATGATGAAATGAATTCTATTATTATGACAACTCCACAGACATGATACAACATACACTGACCACTGAACAACGAAGTACACAAGAGGAATAACATAGTATGTATGCATAATATTGATACAGACCAACGCATACATAATTTTATTGGCAAAGGGCCTAAAAGTGATTTAGATTTGAGGTAAACTCACATTGTCTTAAAAACTATTGAATTAAAAGTTGTCACCCTATAATAAAACACACAGGTAAAAAGGAAACCCAAATGACTTTGTGATATGGGAAGTCCACGACAAAAAGTAGCACATGATTATGGAATTGCAAAACCAGAGTAAGTCCAAATTTAATCCAAAACATTTTACATGAAAAAGGATGAGTTATTTAAAAGGAAAACCACCGTGTAACTGTATTTTTTTTTAATTTACTTGGCAGACAGAGATCACAAGTAGGCAGAGAGGCAATCAGAGCCTGATGCGGAACTCGATCCCAGGACCCTGAGATCATGACGTGAGCTGAAGGCAGCGGCTTAACCCACTGAGCCACCCAGGCACCCCTGTATTTTTAAACTGTGACTGTGACCCCATAAAAAACAAGCACTGGAATTATTAGCATGTCTTCACGGACAGTCAAATTGCAATGAATAGTCATTAATATCAACCAGAAAAACATCTAATGAAAAATTTTACTAATAAGGACTTACAAGACATTAAAAATGTATCATGTTAGGGACGCCTGGGTGGCTCAGTTGGTTGGACAACTGCCTTTGGCTCAGGTCATGATCCCGGAGTCCTGGGATCGAGTCCCGCATCAGGCTCCCAGCTCCATGGGGAGTCTGCTTCTTCCTCTGACCTTCTCACTCATGCTCTCTCTCTCACTGTCTCTCTCTCAAATGAATAAATAAAATCTTTAAAAAAAAAAATGTATCATGTTATTAACAGAGTCCTCTCCTGATGCAGAATATATAATTCATTCTGTAGAACAGCAAGCAAAATCCTTTCATTTCTAGATGAACAATACCACCAACACTCTAAAATATATTGACAAAGACTTTACATAAGTATTTGGATGAATTCATGTATATTCTGAGAAGAGCAGAACAAAAATCTAATGACTGACCTTCCCTGATGTAAAACGACATTGATAAACAGAAGTTTTTCTTAAACATGGGGACTGTACTAATTATCTACCTCACTTCTTATAAAGCACATGCCCATGTCCTATCAGGATTTGGGATCTAAAGAAACATTAGAAATGAATCTCGGGGCACCTGGGTGGCTCAGTGGTTTAAGCCTCTGCCTATGGCTCAGGTCATGATCTCAGGGTTGTGGGATCGAGCCCTGCATCGGGCTCTCTGCTAGGTGGGGACCCTGCTTCCTCTTCTCTCTCTCTGCCTACTTGTGATCTCTGTCTGCCAAATAAATAAATGAAGTCTTTAAAAAAAAAGAAATGAATCTCAACTACAACTAATTAAAAAATAAAAACAAACATGGCAAAGTCACAATAACTTTATATAAAATGAAATTATGAAATGATGCAATTATTAATAAATAAGAAAACAACTGAGACTGTATTATAGGCTACAAATCTTGAGTTCCAAATGTTCTAGCCCCCCCCCCGCCCCCGCTGTGGCATTATTTAGGTATGAATTCTAGGAAACAAACAGATACATTACATAACTTCACCACTGAGGAATGGAATACAGAGTGGAAAAATTTCTACTATTAGTGCATACAAAACTTACCTGGCAGAGGAGATACCATGATCAAGTTCATTTGAAGTAAAACCAACTTTTGAAGGGGAGTAAAGGATTAGACCTGGTCATTTCAGGGAGGTACTTTCTGATCTGATAATGCTACTGAATCTCAATTTTGTATAATTCAGATTAAAGCCTCCATAACATTGGAAAGCATAAATCAGAAAACATGGGATCTCTGTCTCCAGTGCTCCCAGCATTTCTGCACCAAATCCCATTATGCCCATCACTACCCTCACATGCATCTCACACGAGGCAAAACAGAACTTACAAAGGGCTCAACACTAAGGTTTTTGGAAATAAGGTACTTCCCTGGGTTCGTCATGGCAATGGAGAAGCTCTCAGGTCATGGAGGCCCTCTCAATCCCAGGGCAGTTGCCTGGCCTTCACTGTGGATGTGGTGGACCATCACTTGAGCTGAAGGAAAAGCCCTAGAGAATGTAACAGCCTGATAATCTTGGATAGCAGATGTCCCTCAGTGCGAAGGAGACCACTACCACCAGGCTTCCCAAACTAATCTCCATTCAAGGAAATCGACTCAAACCACACTTTAAGGTCCATCATCCTCCTCCACATTTGGACGTCACCTCTGTCACCCACTTCATTCATTCCCACCTACCTGGATGGATGACTACTGTCTCCTTTCTTATCACATCCCAGAGCTGCTGCTTTTGTTCTAAAAAGGAGACAAAGTCTGGCTTGGATGTAATGAGGCCTGTTTTTTATAAAAAAAGAAAGTAAGTATTGCTGGAGAGTCTTTCAATCACAGTTGTACTTGGTAGAGAAGAGAGGAAACTGCAGAATTCTAGAAAAACATTTCCCACATCCTGTTGTTCAACAGCCCCTTTAGAACACACGGGAGGTACTTCCAACGTTAACGTCCTGACCTCCACTTCCAGGTACCACCTACACAACAGTGAGTGGAAACTGGAGTAGAAGACGTGGGCAGAACCATTTTATGCCACTCAGTGTTTAGAATGACCAGGAATCTACAGAAGTGATGAAGAAGGGGAAGCTAGAGCTGAAAAGGACACATCAGGAAGATTTCTCTCTCCATCTACAAATCCCAACTTATTTCTCTTTTTGCCTGGATCTGAATTCCAGTCACTCACACAGGAATCTTCCAAGACACAGTCTTCACAGGAAGGAACAAAACCCAGAGAGGGGTTTGGAAATCTGGAAGGATTTATTTTCACCCAAGAAGACAAGGTGTCTGTAATTCTCTAACATCACATCCCTGTATAGTTGCTGCTGAGTGTGGGTCAGGCATCCCCACTCCTCCTCGGAGCTTTCCTCCGCTGATATCCTAAGGAAATATTTTCAATACTTACCGGACTTTACTTAATTCAAAGTGACAACGGTTGGTGCCCTATTGGAGGACAGGTTCTAAGAAGGCGGAGAAGGATCTGGGATACTGGGGAGAAGGGTTCTAAAGACCTAACTTTGAGTATTATTTCTGAAAAGGTTTTAAAAATAGGTACAAATATAAGGAAGAAACATCAGAGCTACAGAAATCAAGATTCATAATTTCTAAACACGACGAATTTCCGGAGAAAAGAATGACGTGACCTGTGAACTGGGACTCATGACTTATGGAGCACCCAGCCATTCGTGCTCTTGCGTCGTTTTCTAGATTTCTTTCTCACGAGATTTCTGCGAAGAAATCACAGCTGCGTCACAGAACTGCTTTTAACATCGCCAATGGAGACTCTTCACCTGAAAATGGCTCAGCTACTGGCAGGATCCTAAAATGCAGAAAAGGCCCAAATTCCTAGCCTTTGTGTCAGGAGCTATTCAGAAACCGTGAGCTCCTGCTGGGAGGGCAATCCCTGCCTTTTTTTTTTTTTTTCCCTCTGCTTTCAGGGGCGTTTCCCCTCCCACAGACGCCCACAAATTCGGCTTCAGTGTAGGAACCCTGTTCTCCACGGACCTAACACTGCAGACTCACAGAGCAAAGACCCTCTTACCCCTCCAAGAGCCAAAGACTACTCTCTACTCATAAAATAAGCCGAAGCCCTCGTGCTCACCGCCGGCCTCACTGAGAATCACCTGGAGCCCGTAATTAACACAACAATGTTGTCTCCACCCAAACCGACAGACAGACTGAGAGGGAGGCCAACAGATCGGGTCCTTTTAAATCTTCCAGCCTGATCCTTAGGGAAGCATCTGGGAGGACACCATGCAAAGCAGGGGAACCAAGGCTGGGGCTGGGAGCACAGATCGAGCCCTGCCTTCTCCACGAGGAGAGTTTCTGGAGACTGCCTCCTTCTCCCTCTATCTGCTACCAGAGGGAGACACCTGACACACTAAACTTTCCCATATAAATGCAAATGTCTCTTTCAAAGTAAACACAGGATTTCAGAGCTTTACCTTTATCCACTGTTTCTTTAAAATACCAGTCTAAAATAATCTTTAGACCAAGGGAACACATTTTAGGGTGACAAATTGCTCCCCTTCCATAGGTAAATATTTCCATAACTACCTTTCACACAATTTTCCAAAGTGAATGTATGTTTTTACCCTGCAATCAGCAATATGAGAACTCTTTTTTTTTTTTTTTTTTACATGACAGATTCCAACTAGGCAGAGCAGCAGGCAGAGAGAGAGGAGGAAGCAGGCCCCCCACTGAGCAGAGAGCTTCATGCAGGGCTCCATTCCAGAACCCTGGGATCATGACCTGAGCTGAAGGCAGAGGCTTTAACCCACTGAGCCACCCAGGAGCCCCCAAAATGAGAATTCTAATTCTCAGCATTCTCACTGAAATTTGGGGATATACTTTTTATTTTACTCATTCTAGAAAATATTGAGTGCTTTCTCAACTGTAAAATAGGAAAAGGTCTTACTACAGTTGTCCTGGTGCCTGAAAAGGAAACCACTTAAAAACATCAAGTGGAACAAATATCCAAACGGCTGCATCAATGTTTCAGCGAACTCCAGGACGAGCTAAGCAACTTTCTTTCCCTCTCTTCGGTAAGCCTCCCCTCTTCTCATCTCATCCCCTCATTTCAGGAAGCTGGTTCCACCCTGACAGCATGGTCAACGTGGCTGGCAGCAAAGACACGGGATTTAGAATTGCAAACACGGGTCATAAACTCACAGGAGATGTAAAGATGAAATCGACTTTGAATAATGCTTTGCTCCTTCAGGTAGACAACTCTTGAGGATTGAAAAAGTTAATCTTTGGTGTCAGCAGTCTTTCTGATCAAGGTCCTCCATCTAATCAATTCTTGGTATGTATCACAGACAAAGAAGGTAATTTGTACCTCTTATTTCTGCATACTTGATACTTTTGACACCTTTGAGAAGCAGGGCAGAGGAGAGGAGAACCAGGAAGAGCCCAGGGGCAGAAGTTGGGACTCTGTAGCTCCCTAGGTCAGCCATCTTGGAATACAGGTTTTCCTTATCACTACAGGACAGTTTTCTTCCTCAGTTTACACATGTCCTAGTGATTTACAAGGAAGAAGCTTTCTTATCCTATCTATAGCCTAACTTCCAGAGACCCATTAACTCAGTTTCCTGAGGCCCTAACATCACCCTACCCTCCATAAAATTGAGGGAGGCTGAGGCAAAAGTAAAGGTATGTAAAATTAAATTTCTTTTAAACCTGAAACCAAATCTCAAGGATGTGTGATAGAAGAATACAATAGTCCTCCAGGAAGTTGGTGACTGTCTTCATATCCATAGCTCACTGGAGGGAAAAACAGCATTTGCTTGACAATAACCAGGTCCCCATTCTTTCTAGTCTTCTTTTGCATATGACAGTCCTTCTGGACACTCTGTTTGTCCTCAATGCCCCAGCTCCCAATTATATAATCAGTGACACATCAGGAAAATGAGCAGCTTTTTCTGCCTAGGGGTCCTGTCCCAGTGCTTTAAGAAACCACCGATTTACACCAAAGACATCACAAGAATTCTTTCCTGGTCATCAGTTCCAGATTTCACCCCACTGAACCTCACCTATATTCCAAAACCCCGTCAAGTTCCATATTGCTTATTGGTGGATGGACAGAGTCATGAGAGCCTATAAGAACGTAGCAACCAGCACTTATCAGCACTTGCTAGATCCTTATCCTAACTATGCAGGCTGTTAAGTCAACCTTCAGGGCTGAAAGTGAGTGTTTTGTTTCTATGTCTCATCTTTTCACCAAGGAACAATTTTCTGTCCTTAAGTTACTTTTTTGTAGCTCCAAGTTTTCTTTAGATTCTACTTCATTTGCACATAGTATTAGTTTCATCAGGAGAATTTCTATTCTCCACTTATATACAACATCAATTGGTTATCCTGGTGTGCTACTTAACCCATCACCCATTGCATCCACCCCTCCCACCCATTCCTATCCAACACCCTTAGGTTGTTCTCAACAGTTAGGAGTCTATTCTGTGGGGGCACCCAGGGGGCTCAGTCATTGATCATCTGCCTTCAGCTCAGGTCATTATCCCAGGGTCCTGGGATCAAACCCACATTGGGCTTCCTGCTTGGTGGCAAGGTTACTGCTCCCTTTGCTTGTGTTCCCTGTCAAATAAAATCTGCTTTTTAAAAAGATTTTATTTATTTATTTATTTATTTATTTGACAGAGAGAGATCACAAGTAGGCAGGGAGGGAGGCAGAGGGAGAAGGGGAAGGAAAAGCGAAATCCTTCTTGAATATGGTGACTTCAGTTTGCAGTGTAGAGAAATAAGGCATCTCACTGGGAAGATCTCACTGTAAAAAACATGGCATGTGATGAAACCAAAGAAATTTGTTACTTACTTGAATTGTATCATAACCTCATTTTGGTGTAGACTAGTCCTCTTCTGGTTTTAAGTCACAGACTCTGAGAGGGTGTGTGATCCTGCTTCTGTTTGTGTACCTGAAGTTGTTTTTTGGCCAATAATGGAAATCAGTGCTTCTAATCTGCATCCCAAATTGCAACACTTGGACTGGACTGTTTCAGGCAGAAATGCTCACTGCCTCTCACTGCTGAACTGCTACTCTAACAAATCCGTGCAATGCAAAGAGGCAGAGCCTAGAACTACACTTACTACCATGCTGAGGAAAGGGAGGAAGGTACTGCACAGCAGTGAAGCAGCTTCCCGGAAGGATCAACCAACCACACTGGATCTGACCTTGACTGGGGTGATCTACATAGGAAATGTGGGCGCAACCACAGCACATGCCTTGCTGATCTGGCCTATTCCACTGTCCAGAAGGCTTCTTCATCTCAAACATCTATTCTACTGTGTGACATCTTAAAGTGAAAGACCCGCGGATCCCCTTACCCAAGAATCCAACACTGCCACAGGATGCAATCAGCAAGAGGTTCTTTATTGTTACGCAGGCGCCTGCGGGTGGTCAGCGCGCGCCTGCGGGTGGTCAGCAGCTCCTGCTAGCTGAGCACACCCGGCTAGGGTGGTGCAGGACTTTTATAGACAGGTACAAACAAGTCCCGGATGGGACGGGGCCGATTGGCTGACAATTTGAACATTTGAAAAAAGGCATACTTGGTGTTAGTGGATTGGCCCTGGAAGACCCCCATGCGCGAAGAAAAAAGGCGGGAAGGGGAAACAAAGAGGGGAAGTTTGACCTTATTACTCAGCAGAAAGACATCATGTCTATGTGACCATGCAGCCCCCTTGCCTACGTGACCATGCCCCGGCTATTAGGAGAGGGTATCTTGTTCAAACAGGAGTCAAGTGTCATGCCCTAAAAGCCAAGCGGTTACAGAAAGGCAAAAGAGCAGTTACATTGAATTCAACCCTGGGGGAAGGGTCTTTTCATTGCAAGGGGAGGAGGGGTACTTTTACACAACAAAAGAGCAGTTAATTACTTAACGACGAGGGGGGGTCTTTCAAAAGATGCCCACATGATTGCATCATCCAACACCCTCCTCTATCCCTTGTCACGGATCAATGACTGATCCCTAGGCAGGGATAGTACTGCAATCACTGACATCCAACAGTACTAATCCTCAGGAAGACATAGGAGGTCGATCAAATCATAAGGATAAATCAGGACCTCCCCACTCCTGAAAAACCAACATTTACCATTTCCTTTCCCCATTACATGTATTCATCAGATGACACCAGCAAGAGCTGCCTGTGCCTTTGCAGTGACTAAAGGGAGCCACCTCTGGGTCTCTCCCCACAGGAAAGAGTTCCTCACACTTCCTTTCAATAGGTCTTGTCTTTCTTTTGAAGGATGGTGCCTTCCTCAAATTTTACTTAGATTCACATCCCACATCATTCATGTTGGAATTAATACCCATTGGCTTTCCATCTGTCTAATCTCAATGAAGCATTTTCTGAGGGCACTCTCTCCATAGCACAGACAAAAAAGAATGGTTGTGGTGCCTACATAGCTGAAAAGAAAAATGAGGGCAAATACAATGGGAGATCTGGAGATAACTTCTACATCTAGGAAGTCACTTGGGAAACTCAGGACACTTCTCCTCCTCTACATGTTAATTCTTCATCTTGAATATTTTCTGTCTCTTTCCTGGGCTACCACATGACTCCTATTGGGATAGATTTCTCTTTCTTATGGGGTATCTATGACACACATAGCATGGTCATATGCACATGTGAACCTCAGACACATCAAGATACCACTCAGTGTAGGACATGGGGCACATGCTTTCATTTGGGTCCATGGTGTAGTGCTAAAGACTCCCAAGTCTAAGTCCAGAATATGCCATTCTGACTAAAAAAGATTTAGGGAAGGCCTAAGGGAGGGGGAGTCTTCTCTATGGGTCATGGGAGGGAAGACATTGCAAGAAATAGAGATGGGGGCACCTGGGCAGTTCAGTGAAGGCTTTACTTCAGCTCAGGTCATGATCCCAGGGTCCTGGAGTGGAGCCCCGCATTGGGCTCTCTGCTCAGCAGGGAGTCTGCTTCCCTTCCTCTCTCTCTCTGCCTCCCTCTTTGCCTACTTGTGATCTCTGTCAAATAAATAAATAAAATCTTTTAAAAAAGAGAAAGAAATAGAGATGATGGCTCACAAGGATGGAGTGCAGATCTCATATGAGATGTTCCACTAACTTGTCACTCTGCAGCATGCTGACTGGGGAATGCACTCGTGAGAAGGGTTCCTGTCAGTGCAAGGCCCCTGCAAAACTGCTGGCTACACAAAATCAATGCCATGTAGCAGCATCATGGAGTATGTGAGCTAAAACACCAACAATACCTCTACACTACATGCCTCAGTAATACACCCACAGTACCATCATCGTATTCAGAAAGAGGAGAAAATCATAGGATAGACTAGGGGGAAAACAATCACATATCCCTTAAACCTTCAGAGCACTGGGAAAATGGGTTCCTAAGTAAATTGTTTTACTCTAGTACCAAACAGGTGATTGATTCCATCATTTCCTGCCACCTTCAATGACATAGATTAACACTGTAGGTAGAATAACACCTCATTCATGACACACCCATATTGATACATGAAAAACCACTAGGTTTTATTAATGAAAATATATTAAGTTCACACATAACACCAAGTTATGCATTTCAAATCCAGTCTATCGTCACTGTTCGAAATAGAGAATAAACCTGTGCAAAACCATTTGAGTGTTGTCGGAAGGATGAGGAGTACCTATTTCCCAAAATTTCAGGACTGAGATACATTTCTAAGAAATGAGTATGTTCATTGGTATGACACTGTAGGGAAGAGTTAGCTAACCTCCTTCAGTCTTCTGTCAGGATTTCCTCATTTAACCACGTCAAGTCATACTCTCTAATGATTGTACTTACAAAGACGCATTGGTAGCATACTGCCTGCCACCTCCTTTTTCTTAAAGAACAATTAGTAAAACCTTCTATTTCTAATATTGAGGAAGTTCTTTACTTTAAAACATGGAGCAGTATGTGTTCTGAACACCTCCTTCATGGTAACATACATCAATGTTGTAACCATAAGCATCTCCATGGAGATTTTCCTTGTATGTTGTATATTATATGGTCCTACATCTTCCATGGAAAATTAGGCATGTGTGTGTCCCACTTAATGTAGCAGAGATCTAGTATCTTTGATGGGGCAACAATCAGCCACATGGTCTTCCAGACTCAGTAGGGATAAAGGGATTCTCAGTAGAGATTTCAGAGTAAAATAAAATTGTTTGTCACAAGTCTCAAATAAGGTCAATGTAAAAAAATGTTAAAAAATATTTTGAAATTAAACACACGCAAAAGCCTCTCTACGAAATCTGTTGAGACAGAATAGTCTCAACAATAATCAATAATCAATGTTCAATAATCAACAAACAATAATCAATGTTTGATTTTTCCTTGCAATAACTATTACAAGGAAAATGACTGTCATTATAGTTATTGGCCTGGTTCTGCCTTGACAACACAGTGAACAGGGCAGGGAGCCCAGACACAATTCCTGCGGAAACTGGTGAGATTCTCTATTGCTCTACAAACCCTAGCCCTTTCCTCTGGGCATGCTGCAGGTTTGCCGGCCCAACCTGCTGGGGCCTCCTCTGCCGGCGAAGTGATAAAGCTGCTGTTCCTCTTGATCCCCAGCTCCGTGTTCACTTTAGATTTGGGGTCTGAAACGTGGAAATCAGGTCATTCAGCAGAAGTGAATTTAGGAGAGGAAAACTTGTTTTTCTTGCTCCATTCTGAGTTCTTTGGCCTGTTAATAATGAAAATGATGTAAGACAGTTTAAGGAGAATTTAAAAAATCTTAATTATGGGAAACTGAAGGACATGAGGCTCAGAGACAGGTGACTGGAGCTTCTGTGCCACTGTGACAGGACAAGGAGAGAGAAGGTAGAATTTCAAACAGGGGACACATATTCACAGGAAATAGGAAATGCATGTCCAACAATGGTTTGCCAATCTGTTGGGGCAACTTTCCATGATCTTTAAAGTTAAATTCTAGTATCATCTCTCTGTAGAAAAGACATTACAGCTCAAACTAGTGCCAAGAAAGAATTCTTAATCCATCTCTGGTGCAAGAATGTGGTTTTACTAAAGTCAGAAGACAGGACCTGTGGGCAGAAAGAGCTGCCCTGGGGTCATGAGAAGTGGCTAATTATAAACTTTCATGTGGCAAGGTGGTTACAGATAGCTTAAGCCTCCCAGGCATTTTGGAAACAGGGTTTCCAACACCTTGAGGGAGCTATCTGTGGTTAGGAAATCTTCTTTATTACTGCTTAGTAAGATCTCAGTCATGAGACCCAACAGATTTATATCCGTGGGCCATAAGCTTGGAGGATGATGGCAAACATGTATTTTGCGGGGCAGATATAACAGAAGCTTCCAAAGGAGTTTTTATATGTTAAAGGAGACTTACAGGATCCTGGGATTGGGCTAAAATTGCCTATTGCCCTTGGTAAAATATTAAGCTGGAAGTTGAGTCCCTGGAGGAAGGCCACTCTGCCTGTTTCAAGGACTTGTCAGTGGGCTGTTAATTTTAAGGAGGTGCAATAAATTTTCTTCTGCCTTTGTTACCAACATTATTCCCCACCCCCCAGAACAGTTTCTACCCTTAAATTATCACAAACTTGGCCTACATAAGTTCAGCAAGAATAATGACTCATCATAAAGATCTTTTAGAATCTGCTTTGCTGGAACTTCTTAAAAGGAATCTCTAGGGTGAACTCTTAGTATCCTCTCCAGACCAGAAGTCAAGTCAAGTACTTGCTATCAGACATGCCTGCAGGCCCTGTAGAGATGTGGGCAGATCCCTCTTCACAAGCTCCCCAATATATCCTGAGGTCTCTGCACCTGCCAGGAAGTGACAATCTATCCTGTGACAAGAAGTGACACTATCTATCCTGCTGAGGCTGCTGGGAAATCTGACAGCAAGGAATCAGGCCAACATTTCCAAGAGAGCTTCAGGGCTCCAGGGTGCATAAGTCAACCTCGGTTCTTTAGAACCATTCAGTCCTACCTGAGTCTATACATGTCTTACAAATAAGATACTCCAATTGAAGTCTTGGTAAAATAACCAGTGTTTCCAGTGGTTTCCCCTTAGGAGAACACATTCTATTGAACTTAAGCAAATGACTGTGACTGCCATGGAAGAAAGAATACTTAACTGAGACTTTTTGAGTATCAGAGGGTTCCGGTGGAGAGAAAAGTTAAATGTTTCCTTTTGTTCACAAGTCAATACTTTATCGCATTCTTTTTAAGAAACAGATATCTTTAGAGAAAGTTTCCTTAATATGGAAGAGCAAACATTAGAGAACCAGTGATGTGTCAAGAGGCACAAAACTATCATCATCTTTTTAGTTCATGTAGTCCCATGTTAACTAATTCCTGTTTAATTTGAATGCAGTTTTTTTAGTTAGTTCTGGAAATTCTTACCCACTTCAGCTGTGACCTTACAGATACTGAATATCTGTATTTTTCCTAAAAGTCCTTTATATGAACCCCCTTGCAGATGAAACTTATTTTTCAAGATAATAACAACAATTAGAAAGGACAAGAACTCAGAAATGGACACTGTTAATGATTTGGTAAGAGTGCATTATGATAATTAACAAGGAAATCGTCCCTTCTGTGACACAGAACACTTCAATAATCTGAGTATCAAGTGATGATGACATTGTAACAGAGGTAACACACCAAGCAAACAAGCCTAGTTAGTCAACAAGACTTCGTTTAGGTAAATCTTAGAGGAGTTTGTAAAACCTTAGAAAGTTTTCAAGCCCTGGCCTCAATAGGATTAGGCATCCTTAAAGACCCGATAAAGGCAAAACAGAGAAAATAGTTTTTCCAGGCAGGGAAAGAGAAAAACAACTGTTCACATTTTCTAGAGAAGAGTAGACCAACAGGGGCGCCTGTGTAACTCAGTGGGTTAAAGCCTCTGCCTTTGGCTCGGGTCATGATCCCAGGGTCCTGGGATTGAGCCCGTGTCAGGCTCTCTGCTCAGCAGGGAGCCTGCTTCCCCCCTCTCTCTCTGCCTGCCTCTCTGCCTATTTGTGATCTGTCAAAGAAATAAATAAAATCTTAAAAAAAAAAAGAGAGAGAGAAGACCAAAAATTCAAGAAAATTTTGACTTTTTAACAGAAGGAAAACACACTTTTACTAATGCATTTTAAAATCCAGCATTTCAGTGTTAGTCTGTCCTGACCACACCTAAAATTCCTTTCCAAAGATTTCCCTTCAAAACGTTCTACAATTTTCCTTTGCATTCAGATTTTTCCAAGGCCCCTTTTCTCCAAAGAACCAGTCTCACTTAGGACAAAAGTACCAGGGTGCCTGGGTGGCTCAGTAGGTTAAGCCTCTGCCTCTGGCTCAGGTCATGATCTCAGAGTCCTGGGATTGACTCAGGCTCCCTGCTCAGGGAGCCTGCTTCCCCCCTCTCCTCCTGCCTGCTTCTCTGCCTACTTGTAATCTCTCTGTCAAATAAATAAATAAAATATTTTTTAAAAAGGACAAAAGTACCTTCTTTACCTTCAAAAAAAATGTATTCCCGTTCCTTGATCTTCCTTGTACATAGAGTTGCTTTTCTTATTTCTATCAGTCTTAATTATATTTAGCAGCATTTAACTCTTCAAAACCTTAGTCTCCAGCAAAGACTAAGTAGTAATCAACTGTGAACTGCTACACCAGAACTCTTTGGATGGAAAACTTATGAATCAGTTAAGCACAAAGAATGTTTACTGACAGATTATCAAATATTGTTTTTCCTTTGCAGTAACAAGTCAAAAGCACAGGGGCACCTGGGTGGCTGTCTTTAAGAGTCTGCCTTTGGCTCTGGTTGTGATCCCAGGGTCCTAGGATGGAACCCAAATTGGGCTCTCTGCTTGCTGGGATGTCTGCCGCTCCCTCTCCAACTCTTCCAACACCCACCCCACTTGTGTTCCCTCTCTTGCTGTGTCTGTGTGTATCAAGTAAGTCTTTAAAAGAAAAAAAAAGTCAAAAGCACAGACCTACATTCAGTAATCAATGCTTTAGTATTTCCTCTCCTTTGAAATAAACTAGATATCCAATGAATTCAATCCCATTTATCATCCAAGCAAAACTTTAAAGTTTCAGGTTACTGAAGACTTTGAAAGCTTTCTTAACAACGACCCATGAAAACTTTGCGACAGACAAGGTTAACCATCATTTCAAGTCATCCTTTTGCTACCAAACTGCAACAGAGTATGTATAGCATGAGCTTATTTGACCTTCATCAAAACCCAATAGGATAAAAGTTTCACATTTAATGCCAATAACCTTAAAGACATGTCTATCTTAATTAAACCAACAAAGTACCTCCCCATTGCCGATTTTTACCAGGAACACTGGTGGGTAAATCTGTACTGGGCAGTGGCAAGTCCACGGGGTGGTCTTCTTTGCTCCTCACAAGGAGGAGAAGGAGGAGGAGGAGGAGGAGCCAATGGTGCTGGAGGCAGGGAGGCCAGTAGAGGAGCCAGTAATTCAGGTTCCACCCAAGATGGTGCAGAAATGGGAGGAAGAGGGGGGGAAGTGCTCTCAGAAAGCAGACAGAGGGTTTCCAGTTCTCAACATCATCCACTTGGCTGGAGGATCAAGCGCCATGCATTTTCCACCAACAAGGGGAATTAGGCAGTCCATGACAGGCTAGAGATGACAGGGAATCTCCCCAAAATAAAGGGCATTTCAGCAGCTGCTTGGGAATGCCATTAAGATGTCCCATCCTGAGGGAGACCTACCACAGCTGGCTCCAGTCAGAGCCATTAAAATGGGTAATGAGTGAGGGAGAAGCCCCCACATCTATTAGGAGGAGGAACAGTGAGAGAGAGAGTCAGAGTCCCCTTCATCCATGATGGCCACTTTCCACCCATAACCTGGGTTTATTTGGAGGAGGCCTACTGAAATAATTACCATCTAGCAGGTCAGGGGATAGTTTACTGGTCTCCTTATGACCAAACATGTTCTGAAAGAGGCCTTTAGGTTCATGTCCTGATTTAGAGCCCTGAAAGCCTGGGATGGGCCAGGGTACTTACATCTATTTTCCCAGTTTCCGGCAAAGAGATCTAACTGATAGATCTTACGAAGGCCATGCATACCTTTCTTAAGTTTTGCAACCCACATGGTTTCCAGTGGCTTAAAAGTATCCCATAGGAGAGTCCTTAGGGACTAACACCATGCTCTTAGAAAAGTAGAGAAGGCCCCTTAACAAAATCCCCTGACTCCCAGGTGGTGTCCCACGCAGGATATGTCAGAGTGTCCATGTGTCAAAAGCAATGCAAGGTGTCCCTCAAAAATCACAATTGATTACCATTCTGCCTTACCACAGAGTCATTCCAGCCATAAAAGTCTAGGTAGGAAGGATACAGGGATCCCTGACCTACGCCATCACATCCTAGGCTACAGATGGGTGCCTGGTGAGTGGACACCTGCTGAAAAGATGGAAATACCATGCCTTGCTGCTCATGCCCCAAAGGCTGCATTATTGCCCTGTGATTTTTTTTAAAGATTTTATTTATTTATTTTACAGACAGAGACCACAAGCAGGTAGAGAGGCAGGCAGAGAGAGAGAGAGGAGGAAGCAGGCTCCCCGCCGAGCAGAGAGCCCAATGCGGGACTCGATCCCAGGACCCTGAGATCATGACCCAAGCCGAAGGCAGAGGCTTAACCCTCTGAGCCACCCAGGCACCCGCCCTGTGATTTTTAATCCATGGAAAACACTAGAAATTTTTTACAATGGGAAATTACCCAATTTTGTAATTTAAGTAGTTAGTAGAGGACATAAACAGAAAACAGTAAAGACAGAAATCCACCATGACTGTCTGTGGCCTGCAAACTGTGCCGCGCAGGCCGACTTGGGTCGTCGTCCGAGCTCTCCTGTACCAGGACGGGTGCACCACGAGCTTCGCAGACTGCGGATTCGAGGCAGCTTGATGTTCCGGTGGTTGCTCGGAGGTTCGACTTGGGAGGAGGGTATCAAGAAACGATAATGTTTCCTTGAATTTGCTTATGTATTTGTCTCCTCAATGTCACTCATATTGAATATCTTAAAAGAAATGCTGGAATATTTTGGTGTTCCCATAGACCAGGTTTTGCAGATTAGAGAAAATAAAGACTATGGATCAGCTCGGAGTATTGTTCGTATTATTGGGAAAATTCTTCCTCTAGGATCTTGTCCCAGGCCTAATTTTGAGACAGAGTAAACGAATGAAAAGTGACGGGACTGTAGGTGAAGCTGCATTTAAAAAGATAACTGCCCTTGAAGAGGAGCTGACTTTTCTTCGCACCCAGATCGCTGCCATCGTGGGAAGGCGGGAACTGAAAGCCAGTAGGCATTGGGCTTCTTTGACTTGAATGATAAGCGTCGTGGTTTGGGACAAAGACCATCACCAGGGACTACTGAACTGAGTGCCCAGCCAGATCCATTTTCAAGTTCAATGCTTTTTCCTCCTCCTCCTCTTCCTCTTCCTCCTCCACTGCCCCCTCAGCTTTTTTCTCCACAGCCGACCTGTTCTCCTCTCACACAGTCAGGATCTAATAATATGTGTGTCTCAGATAATTCCACAAATGAAATGAAAAAACAGCACCTGGCTGACAGTAAGACCAATTACAGTCATTCAAAAAACCAGGAAAATAAAGATGTTCCAAACATGTTGGATGTACTAAAGGACATGAATAAGGTTAAACTACGTGCTATTGAACAGTCACCTGGAGGTGGACCCACTCAGAAGAGGAAAAGACAAGATTCACTTTGGGATCCAGTGTCTTTAATATCCCATGCACTTAAGCAGAAGTTTGCATTCCAAGAAGATGATTCCTTTGAGAAAGAAAATAGGTCTTGGGAATCTTCTCCGTTTTCTAGTCCAGAAACTTCAAGAGTGAGCTATAATAATGTAAAGCTAGTGTTTTAATTTTTCTTAAGTATGTCATTCATGATACATCTTCGCCTTCAGCTTCTTTTGAAGTACTTGCACAGAATGGGTCATTGGTAGTTGGCTGGTGCCGTGTCTGTTTCTGTGGTTTCTGTTCCCTTTCACACATTCCTTTTAGCTTTTTGGCTTACTATGAAGTTTTTTAAAAATAAAACACTTGATTTGAAAAAAAAAAAAAAAAAAAAAGAATTCCACCATGATCTAAGAGACATTCAAACACATGTAGTCTTTACAGTCAACTTTCCTAGGAAATGGTCATCGGTTGGGCTTTAATTCAATCTGGGACTGGTTTTGATGGAGTTTTAGAATGTAGGTGAGAATTGGGGGGGGGGGGGTCCGGAGCCTATGGGCAAGAATTCTTTAAAGGTTTTTGTGAAAAGTGATGGTCTTATTAAACGGGGGGGGGGGGGGGGGGGGGGGGGGGGGGGCAGGGCAAGACCCAAAGGCAAAAGGAGCCCAAGCACTTGGAGTTGAGATAAGGGAAAGGGAGGTAGGTTTTCAAAAGAACTTTCACGAGCTAAAGAGGACCTACAAAATACTCTGGGCTCTGCCATTGTCAACTTAAGATTGTCTTTCCATCTACTAAAGCATTAATATTAAAAGAGTTGGGAGTTTCCCTCTGAAAGTTATGGATAAGAATGTTTTTTCTTGTAAATCACTGAAATATTTGTGATCTGAAGGAAACTCAGGGGTCTCGTGGACTATAATATGTGTTAAGTTAGCCATTTGTTTTTCCTTCCCTCAGCTTTAGGGCAGTCACGAGTGGCTGAGGGATATCACTATCCCACCTGGGACTGGGGGTTTAGAGGAGTTACGGGAGCGGGGGGTCAGCATGTGCTTTGCTCCCAGTTTGCCTTCTGCTCATCAACACTAGGCAATAATTTCCTACTCATAATAGAAGGAAATAATTTCCATTTGTAGCCACGGAATAAACTTATTGGACATTTCTTTAACTTATAGAGAAGCTGAGCATTGACCCTTCTGGCCAACTGAGTAGACTAAGTTTCAGCGTGCACCTTTATCCTCTCTGACTGATGAACTAGACTCTTTTGTAAACCTATAGATGATGCATTGTTTCCTAGAAAGACTGGTTATCAAACCTTATTGCAGGTTTGATAACCAACCTCCCCCAGGCCACCCACACACAACCTCCAGGCACATCCATAATATCAGTAGGAGGCACCAATGAGTCTGCCGCCTATCCAGAAGTGTTACAGACAGCCCTGCTCTGTCGCTCTCGCCTGCAAGAACAACCCGGAGACACGGAGTGACAAGCTTGCGAATCTTTTTTGTTCTCTCCTTACCCGGATGTTTACCCCTATTTGTATTCCCTCTCCTTCCATCAGCAGACTGTACATGTGAAAGGAAGCCTGATAGCATGATAAAAAGCACGCAGTGTCCTCGGGCTACCTGTTCTGGGCATAGCCAATCATCTTTCAGGTGGTGCGCAGGTCCTCTGTTTAGCCGCAGGCGCAAGCGCCATGTTGCGCCATGTTGCGCCATGTTGCGTATTACCTAAGTAGCTGCCCCCGACACTGCTCCCCTCCTACTTATTCACTGCACTCAACTTCCCTTTAAAATCTGCAGGCCTGTAGGAGTCCTTGGAGTTGCTTTTTGGACATGTGTCTGTCTTTTTCCAACTGGCTGGCCTCCCAATGAAGCGAATTTTTTTTTCTTTTCTTTTTTCCTTTCTTTTATGATTTTATTTATTTATTTGACAGAGAGAGAGGGAACACAAGCAGCGGGAGTAGGAGAGGGAGAAGCAGACTTCCTGCCTAGCAGGGAGCCCATGTAGGTCTCATCCCCAAGACCCTGAGATTATGACCTGAACCAAAGGCAGACATTCAGTGACTGGACCACCCAGGCACCCCTAATGTTCCTTTTCAATCAAATTTCATGCCTTGGGGCGCCTGGGTGGCTCAGTGGGTTAAGCCTCTGCCTTCAACTAGAGTCATGATCTCAGGGTCCTGAGAAGGAGCCCCGCATTGGGCTCTCTGCTCAGCAGGGAGCCTGTCCCCCTCCCCACCCCGCCTGCCTCTCCACCTACTTGTGATCTCTGTTAAATAAATTTAAAAATTTTCTTAAAAAAACAAACAAACAAACAAAAAACAACACACATCTCATGCCTTGTGCACTAGCTTTTCGAAGGAATAGCAATCAAATAGCTTTTTAAAAAAAATTGTAGGATCCTTCACAATGGTAAGAATTCTTGTCATGTTTTATGGTGCAACTTAGTAAGTTTATTGAAGTAGCACATGGACTCATGCTGAGAATGAGCTACACTTTCCTTTTTATTTATTTTGAAGATTTTATTTATTTGAGAGTGGGCAGAGGGAAGGTGGGTGCGGGGAAGGGGTTAAGGAGTGCACCTGTCCTGATGAGTTCTGGATGATGTGTGCAATTGTGGAATGACTATATACTACACAAGAAACTAAGAAAATATTCCAGCAGTACAATAGCAGCTGTGCAATTCCATACAAAACTCATGCTCATCACAGCTGTACTCCTTAATGTACATAATTTAATACATCTGCATACCCACCCGCACTCTGGCTTCCATCAGCTTGCTCTCTACAAGAGTCTATTTCTTTTACTGCCTCTCCTTTTCTTTTTTTCTTTCTCATTGAACACTTTTTTTTTTGGTTGAAATCTACCTATGAGTGATGTCACTCATTTGAAAGACAGCATTTGTCTTTCTCTGGCTTATTTCACATAGCAATATACGCTCTAGTTCCATTCATGTTGTTGCAAGTGGCAAGATTTCATTCATTCCCATGCTAATATCCCATTGTACATACATACCAAACGTTATTTATTCATTCAGTAGTCCAAATGGGTTGGACTGTTTGAAGCAGAAATACTCATTGTGTCTCATCGCTGAACTACTTCTCTAGCAAAGAACCACCATGGACAGAGCCAGAACCTGAGCCCATACTCACCAAGGTACTGACTAGGGAAGAAGGCCCCACACAGCAGTGCAGCTGCTTCCCTGAAAGGTCACTGATGTACAATGGATCAAATCTTGGCTGGGGTTTTATCCCTGAGAGAGTAGTCCTTGGGTTCATCCATAGGACATGCTGATCCTGCCTATCCCACTGTCCAGAAGGAAACCACACCTCCAACAGCTACTCTACCATCTGACATTGTAAAGCTATGCCCAACTGTCTGCACCATCCAATACACCTCCCTTTCCATTCACTGCCACTGATGCAGGCCTGGGTGATCACAGTCATCATTGTCATCTAAGGCCACCTGGTCCTCAGTTACACACAGGAATGTAATTAAATCATGAGAATAAAGTAGGACTTCCCTACTCCTCAGAAATGTATTTGGCAACTCCTTTTTCTATAACATGTACTCATCAGATGAGAAAAGCAACAGCTGCCTTTGCCTTTGCAGTGACTAAAGGGAGCCGACTCCAGTTCCCTCCTCACACGGGAAGGAGTTCTTCATGTTTAATAGGTCTTACCTCTCTCTCACCAAATTTTACTTAGATTCACATCCCATCTCCTAGGGCTAAATATCTGAATTAATATCCAGTGGCCATCCATCTCTCTAATCTCAATTAACTCTTTGGAGGACACTCTCACCACAACTCGGGAAAAAAAGAATGGCTCTGATGCCTATGCAGCTGGAAAGTAAAGTGAAGAAAAATACAAATGCAAATCAGGAGGTAACTAGGAAATAAAGCAAGCAGAAATTATTTTTCTAAATCCACAGCCAGGACTGTCATATGAGCATACACAGACACATCAAAGGAACACCCCCACATAGGAAGCGGGGAACATAGTTTTTTAGAGCCCATGATTCAGTGCTTTAGAGTCCAAGGATTAACTTCAGTTTAGGCCACTGAAGCTAAAACAGGTCCAGGTCAGCTGTGTGGGAGTCTTCTCTAAGGGACACAGGAAGGGAAAGCATTGGGAAAAAAGGAGAGAGGGTTCCTCACAAGGGTGGCTTGGGGTTGTTGTATCAGAAGTTACATTACCTTGTGATTCTGCAGAGTGTTGTCTGGGAAACATGCTAGTGGAAGGACAGCTGTCTGTCCATGGACCCTACCATACTACTGGCTACTCAAAGTGAATGCTAAGTAGCAGTATCATGGAGTACATGACCTAAAATGTCAACAATACCTCTACAAAATGTGTAATACATCCATAATAATATCACAGTCAGCACAAAGAGGAGAAAAGAGGACAATAGATAAAGTAGGGGGGATATCACTCATTTTTTTTTTAAGATTTTATTTATTTGACAGACAGAAATCACAGGTAGGCAGAGAGGCACAAGAGGGAGCCTGATGCAGGGCTGGATCCCAGGACCCTGGGATCACGACCTGGGCCAAAGGAAGAGGCTTTAACCCACTGAGCCACCCAGGCACCCGTAGAATACAGTTTTCTAACTTAAATTGAAACCTTGCCTTGGCCTCTTGGGCCAACTTAATAGTTCTTAAATTTCTGCGTGCACCTTTCCATGAATGATGGACTAAACCCTTCTTTGTACATCTAAACATCACACATTGTTTCCAAGGACTGGTAATCCCACCTTCTGGCACAAATACCCCTGGGGACCCATACGCAAGCTCCAAGCACCTCTGTAGTGTCCGTAGGAGGCACAGTAAGTCCACAGGCGATCATGAACTGTGTCAGACTGCCCTGCTTCCCTCCTATTGATTCACTATCCTCAAGCTCCTTTAAAACTCTGAAGGCCTGGAAAAATCCTTGGAGTTGATTTTTGAACATGAGTCTTTCTTCTTTCCAAATGGCTCATCTCCTGAATAATGCAGATATTCCATTCCCATCAAAACTCATGCCCTATGCATTGGCTTTTCAAGGGAATGGCAGCCAGCTTGGGTTTCTGGATAACAAAATTGCCGTATCCTTCAACACAGTGATCAGGAAGAACTTCTATGATTTATGGTGCAATATAGTATTATTGATGTAGCACATAGTTGGGACTTCTGCTCAGAAAGAGCTACACTTTTTTTTCCCTTTTTTAAATATTTGATTTGAGAGAGAGAGGCACTCATGGTGGGGCGTAGTGATGGGCAGAGGAAGAGAGAGAAACTAAGTCACCACTGGGTAGGGAGCCCACTGCAGGGCTGTGCTGGGAACGTGACACCATGACATGAACCAAAATGAGACCCTTAACTGACTGATCCCCCAGACCCCCTAAAAGCTACACTTTTCATGTTTGAAGGAGGTGGTTGTATTCTTAGCACTGGAGGGGGTGGGCTCTTGCAGACAGTAAGAGTATAAATGTTTCCACCAGTTTCTTTATACTGTTTAAAATATTATTATTTTTAATTATTTACCTGACAGAGACAGTCACAGTGAGAGGGGGAACACAAGCTGGGGGGAGGGGGATAGGGAGAAGCAGGCTTCCAGCTGAGCAGAGGGCCCGATGCAGTGCTAATAACCTGAGCCTAAGGCAGACACTTAATGGCAGAGCCACCCATGGGAACCTAGAACTACACACATTATGGCACTGAGGAAAGGGAGGTAGGTCCCGCACAGCAGCTTCCTTGAAGGATCACCCAACCACACTGGATCTGACCTTGACTGGGGTTACCTACCTGGGAAATGAGAGAGCAACCACAGCACATGCCTTGCTGATCCGACCTAATCCACTGCTCAGAAGGCTTCTTCATCTCAAACATCTATTCTACCGTATGATGCCTTAAAGTTGCCCACATGATTGTATCATCCAGCCCCTCCTCCATCCCTTGTCACGGATCTAGGCAGGAAACAGTAATCACTGACATCCAACAGCATTATTCCCAGGTAGACACAGGAGATCGATCAAATCATCAAGATAAACCAGGACCTCCCTACTCCTGAGAAACCCACACTTGCCATTTCTTGTCCCCATTACATGTATTCATGTGTCTTTGCAGTGACTAAAAGGAGCCACCTCCAGGTCCCTCCCCACACAGGAAAGAGTTCCTCACATTTCCTTTTAATAGGTATTGTCTTTTTCCCTAAGGATGGTGCCTTCCTCAAATTTTACTCAGATTCACATCCCACATCCCCGTGCTTAATGTCTTAATATCTACCAGCTTTCCATCTGTCTAATCTCAATGAAGCATTTTCTGAAGACACTCTCTCCACAGGCAAAAGAGAATGGTTGTCGTTCCTATGTAGAGAGGAAGAAAAATGAGGGCGAATACAACTGGAGATCTGGAGAAAAGTACATCATAAAACAAACAGAAGTTCTTTTTCCACAACTAGGGAGTCACTTGGGCAACTCAGGACAGTTGTCCTCCTCTACATGCTAATTTTTCATCTTAAATATTTTCTGTCTCTCCTAGCTACCATATGACTCATATTGAGATAGATTTCTCTTTCTTGTGGGGTATCTCTGACACACATAACATGGTTATACTTGCATGTGTACTTCATGAACACATCAAAACACCACTCAGAGTAGGGTGCAGGGCACGTGCTTTCATTTGGGGCCATGGTGCAGTGCTATAGAGTCCCAAGTCTAAATCCAGAATATGCCATTCCGACTAAAACAGATTTAGGGAAGGCCTGGGGGAGGGAGGATCTTCTGTATGACACATGGGAGGGAAAGCATTGGAAGAAAGGAGAGATGGTGGCTCACAAGGTCGAGTGCAGATGTCGTATCACACGTCCTACTAACTTGTGACCCTGCAGCATGCTGACTGGGGAATGCACTACTGAGAAGGGCTCCTGTCAGTGCAAGGCCCCTGCAAAACTACTGGCTACACAAAATCCATGCCCAGTACCAGCATCATGGAGTACGTGAGCTAAAACGTCAATATCTCTCTGTTACATACCTCGGTAATACACCCACAGTAATATCATCGTATTCACAAAGAGGAGAAAACCACAGCATAGACTAGAAGAAAACATAATTACATACCCCTTAAACCTTCAGACCACTGGGAAAATGGATTCCTAGGTATATATTTTTTACTCCAGTATCAAACAGGTGATGGACTCGATCAGCACCCTACAACCCTCAATGAGACAGATGAACACTAGACATAGGATAACACATAATCCATGACACACCCATATCCGTATGTTAAAAAAGTGTCTTATTAATGAAAACATACTATGTTCTAGAGTCATACTCTCTAATAATTGCACTTAGGAAGATACATTGGTAGTTTACTGGACGGTAACCTCTTTTTCCTTGAAAAACAATCAGGAAAACCTGGTATTTCTAATATTGAGGAAGTTCTTTAGTTTCAATACCTGCAGAAGTGTGTGCTCTGAACACCGATCCTATGGAATCTTACATCAGTGTTATAACCATAAGCACCATCTCCACTGAGATGTACTTCCTATGTTGTATATCATACGGTCATCTTCCATGGAAAACTAGGTATGCATGCAACCCACTTAATGGAGCAGGATATCTAATGTCTTTGATGTAGCAAAAATCAACCACGTGGTCTTATACACCCATGAGGAACAGAGGAATTTTCGGTAGTGATTTCAGAGGAAAACAGATTAATATTGTTAGTCACAAATCTCAAATGTGGTCAATGTAAGAATGCAAAAATACTGAAATCCCTTATTTGTATGTAAATGTCTACCCTCTGTTCAACAGAATACCACATACATTTTCTAAGTGTTTAAGTTTGATTTTTCCTTATAATCACTATGTTCATCCAGAGTCATGTCTTGAGTAGTGATTAATATATTCCACTGGCTTGATTTCTCTTACATATATTGGCATTTGCTGTTCAAATAATTAGTTTTCTAAACAATGCTAACTTTCAATTAACTTTCCTTAATGCTCTCTCTGGTGTTTGCTCCAATGTATACTGAAATGAAGGTCTTCCCACATTCACTATGTTGCAAGGGTTTGAATCTAGTATGCATTTTGAGATACTGAGGAAGGACTGAATTCCAGTTAAGTGCTTGGCTACATCCTTTACATTTCACACTTTTACTCCTATATGATCAGTATGATTTTAATAAGTTCAGAGATCCAGTGAGAGGTCAGACACATTTTTAAAAAATTTTTATTTATTCATTGGAGAGAGACAGTGAGAAAGAGCAAGAGGGGGAGAAAGTCAGCGAGAGAGGCAGACTCCCCGTGGAGCTGGGGGCCCAATGCAGGACTTGACCCCAGAACTCCGGGATCATGGCTTGAGCCAAAGGAAGCCGCTCAACCATCTGAGCCACCCAGGTGCCCCACAGACACATTCTTAGTATTTGTACACTAACTCTCCTATATATAATCTCTGATATGGAGTGAGGAGGGAACAGTCCTTAGGCATTTTCTCACATACATCCATGATTTTCTCTCCAGTACGAATTCTGTGATGTCCAGTTATAGTCGTTTGCAGCTAGAGGGTTTGCCACATTATTCATCGGCTGTCATTCCAGTATGAATTCTCTATTTAGTAAATGCATGCATGCTGGACAAAGGCCTTGTCACATTTGTTATATTTGCAAGGTTATTGTCCAAAATGAATTCTCTGATGTGCATAAATGGGTAAGCACTCCTTAACTGATTTTTCTCACATTCTTTTTTCTTTTTCTTTTTTTAAAAGATTTTATTTATTTATTTGACAGACAGAGATCACAAGTAGGCAGAGAGGCGGGCAGAGAGAGAGAGAGGAGGAAGCAGGCTCCCCGCTGAGCAGACAGCCCGATGTGGGGCTCGATCCCAGGACTCTGGGATCATGACCTGAGCTGAAGGCAGAGGCTTTAACCCACTGAGTCACCCAGGCACCCCTCTTTTTTTTTCTTTTTTAAAGATTGTATTTATTTACTTGACAGAGATGGAGAGAGAGCACAAGTAGGGAGGAGTGGCAGGCAGAGGGAAAGGGAGAAGCAGGCTTCCTGCGGCACTCAAACCTGGGAACCTGGGATCAGGAACAGGGTCTAAGGCAGCCACCTATCCAACTGAGCCACCCAGGTGCCCCCTTTCTCCCATTCTGTACACTGGTAACTTATGTATCTAGTATGATTTTTCTGATATTTAGTGAGGATTGAGTGCCTGTAAAGGCCTTGCCACATTCTTAGCATTTGTATAATTTCTCTCCAGCATGAATTCTGTGATGTCAAGGAAGGTCGGAGGGCCACATTCTTGACTTTGGTAAGGTTTCTCTCCAGTATGAATTCTGCGATGTTGAGTAAGAGGCCTTGCCACATTTTGTGATGTTCAGTAGACTTGACCTCTGATTAAAGGCCTTCCCACATTCTGTACATAGGGTAAGATTTCTCTCTAGTATGAATTCTGTGATGTTGAGTAAGCACTGAGCTCACATTAAACCTTTTGCCACATTCTTGACACTGGAAAGGTTTCTCTCCAGTATGAATACTGTAATGCTGAATAAGGGTTGAGATGTTGTTAAAGGCCTTGCCACATTCTTGACATTGGTAACCTTCCTCTCCAGTATAGGTTTGTCCATGTCCATTTATAGATCGACAGTCCTTAAAGGTTTTACCACCTTCCTCACATTTGTGTATTTTTTCTCCAGTATGCATTTGCTGACGTTGACATAGTGTTGAGTGACAGTCTAAGGATTTACCACATTCCTTCCAAGTGTAGGCTTCCTTTCCCCTAGGAATTATCTTATTTATATTTAGGCTTGATGACTGGCTAAACATGGTCCCTGCTTTATTAGATATGAATAGGTTCTTTCCCCTCATGAATTCTCTGATGATCAGCAACATGGGAGGACTGGTTATGAGTTTTCCCACATTCATTATATTTATGAGGACCATCTCCCAGATGGTGACCATTATGTATAGTGAGGTTAGAGCTTGGATGAAAGCCTTCCCCACATTTATCACATTCATAATGGATCTCTGCAAACCTAGCCCTGACACATCGGTGAACACTGGTGCCCTGGTTCAATGTTTTCTCAGATTCAGTGCATTGAGCAATTATGTCTCCATTGAAAAGCCTCTGGTCATTCTGGAGGGTTGACTCCTCAGTGAAGCCCCTCTCAAATGGATCCCACTGAGCACTTTGTTCTTCAGGCCAATCCTATCTTCCAAATGGCTCAAATAATTATTCTCAGCATGGACTAGGTTACTTTCCAGACATTCCAAATGGTCTGTCCACAAATAGCTATGTTTGAATATTTGATTGGAGTTTGTGCTGACTGCTCTGCAGGAACAGTTGACTTAAAAAGGGAGGTTTTCCACATTGTTTTATATCCTTCACCATTTGGGGCATGGGGATTCTCATTAAGGACCACGGCTTTGGTTTGGGTGTATCATCCAGGATTTCTTTGATGCTCGTCAATATCCCCATCACTGTCCCAGTGTAAAATCTCTGTATGTAAGTGTAAAATCTCAACAGTACTATGTTTGTATCTGTGCACTGATACTTTCTGGAAAGAATCTTCTATGCTCTGCTTTAGCAGGAAACTCTGGGTGTCATGTGAAGATACAGCTGAAAAATACCAAATAAAATTAAAATCACTCTGGGGCACCTGGGTGGCTCAGTGGATTAAAGCCTCTGCCTTTGGCTCAGGTCATGATCCCAGAGTCCTGGGATCAAGCCCTGAATGGGGATCTCTGCTCAGCAGGGAGCCTGCTTCCTCCTCTCTCTCTGCCTGCCTCTCTGCCTTCTTGTGATCTATCTGTCAAATAAATAAAGTCTTAAATAGAAGCATCAAGTGAATCAGACAATGTCAGAAAGATGGCTGAGAAGGAGTCATCAGGACTTTATTTCTCCATGGACACACAACATGGCACACAACGTATGAGTCTAATAGAGAATTCTGTGGTATGGTCATGGTGTAGCACAAATCAATTTCCTGTATCTCTAACAATCAGGAAAAGGGTCACATGAGCTCAAAATTAGCAGAATGACCAATATTGAATGAAATAGAAAACTGAAATGAATCCATGAGAATACAGTAAAAATAGGAACATATCAACCACAGGAAGAGTTGTCAGAAAAGATTAACAACATTGACAGTCCATGAACTAAATTAAGAATAATAAGGAAAAGACCAACTAAAGTGAGAGGTGAAGAAGTGAAAGCAGATACAGTATAACTGATCATAGAAATAAAAGTAATTATAAGAGGCAACAATGAATAATCAGTGCCCACAAATTGATACTAAAAGACAAGTATAAATTTCAAAAAAGGTATAACCAATTTAGACTCCATCACTCAGAAAAGTAGAAAAAATCTCAACCGCTCGACAAATATGAAGCCAAATGAAAGAGGAATAAAAGAAAAAAACCCAACAAACAAAAATTGTGTGCCAGATGAATTCACGGGATATTCAAACAGACACTGAAGGAGAAAGGACTGCAAATCTCCTCAAATATTTCCAAGGAGTGACGATCAGAGAAACTAGCAGAACACTCTGTCTGTGGCACCAGCATTATTAGCTCATCCAAGAGACGAAGACACTACAAATAACGAAGTTTACAAACCACTGCCTGTGAGGCATATTCACTCAAAGTCCACAATAAAAGAGTGGAAACTGAATCAAACACACATTTTCCATTTTTACAAGATGATCATTTGGGAAATAGATCAGGAATTAAGGGCGCTCCAACATACAGAAAACCATAAATTCAAGATTCCACATTAATAGAACAAAGGTCAAAAATGACATGATCATATTAAGGGAGACAGAATACAAATATGGGGTATTGGACAACATGTCATGTTAAAAACACTCAAGGTAGAGACAGAAGTAAAATGCCAACTAGTGAATGCCAAGATGTATGAATACCTGAAAACTATTTAATAGGGATGGTCTGCAAGCTTCTCTTTTGTGATCAGCAGGTAATGAAGTGACCCCATCACTGCCTTGAATATACTTCTGGATACTCTAGTCAGAAGAATTATGCAACCAAAAGTAGAGTAAAGGAATCTAAACTGAAAAAGAAACACTGAAACTATCTCTGTTCACACTTTACATGATTATAGAAATCCCTAGATATCATCATTTTAATTTTTTTACTGTTTTTGATCCTTGTTTGTATTGTTCATTTCTGCCATTTTTTCCCTGCTAGGCTTTTTATTTACCAATTTTTTTATCTTATACAATACAGAGTTCAGAAAATGTTGGAATTAACAACTGGAATTTCCCCAGGAGAATTAAAAAAGGAAGAGACTTTGATGAAACTTAGTAGAGGAACAAAATAAATAAAAATCCAAAATAAAATATAGGGCACATTAACACTAATGGAACACTGAGTGTAATGTCCACTTCAATCAATAAAATAAAGCTGGCAATGCTTTAACTCCATAAACCATTATGTAATAACGAAAAGGGAAATTTAGGGGAAAAAACCAGAATTTCTAAAAACAGACAAGTTATTAAGAATGAATTATTAGGGGCACCTTGGTGGCTCAGTGGGTTAAAGCCTCTGCCTTTGGCTCAAGTCATGATCTCAGGGTCCTGGGAATGAGCCCTCATCAGGCTCTCTGCTCAGTGGGGAGTCTGCTTCCCTCCCTCTCTCTGCCTGCTTCTGATCTCTTTCTCTTTCAAGTAAATAAATAAAATCTTTTAAAAAAATGAATTACTGGGCGCCTGGGTGGCTCAGTGGGTTAAGCCGCTGCCTTCGGCTCAGGTCATGATCTCAGGGTCCTGGGATCAAGTCCCGAATTGGGCTCTCTACTCAGCGGGGAGCCTGCTTCCCTCGCTCTCTCTCTGCCTGCCTCTCCATCTACTTGTGATTTCTGTCAAATAAATAAACAAAATCTTAAAAAAAAAATGAATTACTAACCTTGAACCCAAAAAATGGGAAATCTCCTTAGACCAATAAGAAACATGAGAGTTGAATTTGGAATCAATACTCTCCCAGGACAGAAAAGCCCAAGACCTGGGAATCTTACTACTTTTGATGGAGGCTATGAGTTCCCTAAATAAATCCAGTGTTGCAGGATTCTTCTCCCTCCCTTTGTTCAGATTCAGTATTTTCCTTTATTTTTCCTTCTATATGACAAAGTCATTCTTCTGCTTCTTCCATCTTCCTCTTAACTAACGTCAAGCCTGTTTCTAATCTCGCTTATTGCATTGTTCACCTATGTTTGATTTTTAGAAAGACATATATTTGGGGGGGGGATCATAAGAGTTCAGGTGGGAACTGCAGAGAAAGGGCATCACACTAACTGCAGAGGCTGACTTGAGCCTGAATCCCAGGACCCTGAGATCAAGGTCTGAGGAGAAATCAGGAGTCAGTGGCTTCCCCGAGTGATCCACCAAGCACCCAATTATTTTTTTTAGTTTATTTTTTTAAAAAATTTTATTTATTTATTTTACAGGGATCACAAGTAGGCAGAGAGGCAGGCAGAGGGAGAGGGAGAAGCAGGCCCCCTACTGAGCAGAGAGCCCAATGCTGGACTCAATCCCAGGACCCTGAGATCATAATCTGAGCTGAAGGGAGAGGCTTAACCCATGAGCCACCCAGGAACCCCACACCCAATTATTTTTTAACTCTTATCTCTGTGGTAAAGTTCACACTATTCTTTTCTCAACACTTTCAGTATCCTTTGTGATTGATGTATTCAAGTTGTCCATCAAGTTACTTACTACGATCTGTTTCCATTCCATCTCTGGCTCTTGTCTCATCCGCTGGTTTTGTTTGGATAAATTCTTTCATCTTGGCATTTTGTCTAAGTCTTTACCTTCCTCTGTGTGATAGAAAAGCCAATGATGTTTCCTGCTGTATCCTTCACGCCAGGGGTCTGTAGGGCTCTCCTTGCCTGTTTGGTCCCTGGCCTGAATGTGGCCAGTTTGAACTAGGTGAGCTCTGGTCTGCTCGTGAAAGGAGACCTAACATCAACTCCACCAGGACTGCGGCTCTACAAAATCTCTGCTCAGGAGACGCGATGTGTGCAGGGTTTTCACCTTGCTAAGCCTGAGACAAGCCTCACTGAGAAGGGAAGTCCCCTCAGATCACAGGATCTTTCACAAGAAATGCACATGCAATCTGCTTCTGGCTATAAGGCTGGATTTTGTACCAGAAACCACTGAATCCATAGTGCTCCTCTCAAACTGTCACAACATCATGCTTTATCTGTCCTCACAACTTCCAGTGCCAAAGACCTGAACTAATCCTGTGACCCAGTGATGGCTTTTTGCTTTTCTTCCAGTGCAGTGGTGACAACATTGTATTTAAAATACACATATGGCCTCACAGGATCCTGTTATCAACCATTTACAGTGGCATTAGAAAACTCCAAGCTACTCCTAAGGCTAGGCAAGACCCTGCCTGGCTTAGGTGGGAGGGGGGGGTACAGTGTCAATGAGGTTTCCAGAATATCAGAGGGAAACTCAGCTGTGATGCCTCCATCACTGGAGTGGAGATGAGACAGAAGAACTGGAGAGGATTTGGGAAGAAAGAAAGTACAATTTTTCCTTCTAGATTCAGAGTCAATAGTATAGGCTTGGACAGGGGTCCTCTCCCCACATGAGGAAATCAGGCCCGTGTTTCACCCTGGACCTATTTCATCTCTTCGCTGGGCTGATCCATCACTCCTAATAGAAGACTGTGTTCTTTTTTTTTTTCTTAAAGATTTTATTTATTTACCCAACACTCAGAGATCACAAGTAGAGAGAGAAGCAGGCAGAGACAGAGGAGGAAGCAGGCTCCCCACTAAGCACAATGTGGGGCTTGATCCCAGGACCCTGGGATCATGACCTGAGCCGAAGGCAGAGGCTTGAACCCACTGAGCCACTCAGGTGCCCGAAGACTGTGTTCTTTTTAAGTTAGAACATCTACTCAGCTCCAGCCCTACCCCATCTTTTCTTCAAATAAACCTCAAAACAAAACACCTGTGACTTATGAAATCTCCATATTTTTACCTAATCAAATGTTTATGCTAAAGTGACCAACTTGGATGAAGTCACTTCCCAGAAGGGAAAAGAATAACTTAAAGAACTCTTACTTCTCCAATTGCAAAAAAAGGAGTGATGTCTATCAATTTAACTACATGGAATTTATAATGCTCCCTGGAGAATTACTCTCACATTTGAATTAAATTTTGAATACCATGTCATTCCATGGAAACTCTTGTTAAAATCTCTATCAAGGTAGGTAAGCAACAGGCCAACACAGGAATAAGGAAAACAGAGTAGATCCTACAGGAGTAAAACCCAGTTATGTAAGAGATGATTCGCATAGGGAGATTCTCAAAGTAAGATACACGAGATACAGGAAGCATAAATTCAATATAATACAGAGAAAACTATTTCTATTATGAATCTAGAATCTCTTTGCTTGCTAGGAAATCATCACTTTTCAAACTTGGAAATGACCTGGTTTGAACCAAGATTCCTTTTTCTCCTGAAGATATAGGTAAACACACGTATGTATGTACACGTGCTTCTTCCTACTTAGTTCTGGGACTTCAAAATCTGTCTTTAGCTTAATATGACACATTGCATTCTGTGCAGATCAAAACCCTAAAACTCTGCTTGTATTCTCCATGCTCACAAAACAACAAGAGAAACATACAGGGTAAAATTTTATCAATAGTCCTTGAGAATTGTATAGCTATGGCTTATCATTATATTTATAGTGACTTTGTTCAATTAGCAATCGTTTGGTAGAACCCCTGGGCATTAGATGGTGAGCCATGGTTCAGGACAAAAAAAAAGAATCTAAAATTTAGGGGCGCCTGGGTGGCTCAGTGGGTAAAAGCCAATCCCAGGGTCCCAGGGTCCTGGGATAAAGCCCCACATCGAGCTCTCTGCTCAGCAAAGAGCCTGCTTCCCTTCCTCTCCCTCTGCTGGCCTCTCTGCCTACTTGTGATCCCGGTCTCCCTGTCAAAGAAATAAATAAAATATTTTAAAAAAGAAAAAAGAAACTAACATTTACAAAAATCATTCACGACAACCTTTACCAAAATCTTAGCAATAAAAAAATCTTATAGTTTTAAAATAGAGAAATACACTCAAAACCATTCTGTGAGGTCAGCAGTACCCTGATATCAAAGCAGTATAAACAAAAGATAAAAGGCTAGTTTATCTGATGAAACTTCTGCTACTCGGGCTTTCTTTGGATGTCCATCTACATGTACTAATAGAGTCAAAAGAAAAATGAATCACACTGAAAATAACTGTCCCTCTCTAGAGATCCATCTGCCCCTGAATCCTACTAACAGAGTCAACCACTGAATAACAAGCTTTTCATCAGTAATGGTCCACTTACACAGACAAGTTTATCTTTTTTTTTTTTTTTTTTTAAGATTTTATTTATTTATTTGAGAGAGAGAGAGAAAGAGAGAGCATGAGTGGGGACGCCTGGGTGGCTCAGTTGGTTGGGCAGCTGCCTTCGGCTCAGGTCATGATCCCAGCGTCCTGGGATCGAGTCCCACATCTGGCTCCTTGCTCTGCGGGGAGCCTGCTTCTCCCTCTGACTCTGCCTTCCACTCTGTCTGCCTGTGCTCGCTCTCGCTCGCTCTCTCTCTGACAAATAAATAAATAAAATCTTTAAAAAAAAAAAAAAAAAAAAAGAGAGAGCATGAGTGGAGAGAGGTCAGCAGGAGAAGCAGACTCCCTGCCAAGCAGGTAGCCCAATGTGGGACTCGATCTTGGGACTCCAGGATCATGACCTGAGCTGAAGACAGTCGCTCAACCAACTGAGTCACACAGGTGCCCCCAGACAAGTTTATCTTGATAAACCCAGTGCACTACAGTGAATGTCTTTTCCCTATGATTGCCTTAATGTTTCATTTCCTCAAATTACTTCCTTATAAAACTATGGTATATACAGCAGACCACATACAAAGAATGGGAGGACTGATGACATGTTGTAGTTAATCCATCAAAGACCACAGATGAAAATGGACTTCTGAAGCAGCATGGCAAATGCAGTTCACCTTGTGCAAGAGCTCCTAGAAGAGCAGTAGTGGGATTCTTAGCAGTCCCAACAAGAATGGGGCCAGCATAATGTACTCAGCTACTGAAAGATCGAAAAATACCACCAAGAATACTTTACAGGGCAAAATTCTTTTCCACAGATGTAGAAATAAAGACATTCCCAAGTAAAGACTGCTTTATGTTTACCAGTAGACCTGTCCTACAGGAATCATTAAAGGAACGCTCTCTCAATGAAATAAAAGGATTCTACCCAGTAACTGCAACCAGACAAGGACACAAAGCTCTCTGCTGAACATAAATATGTAGACAATTACACCAACCTGCAGTGTTGTAATGAGATACCAGTCACGTTTATTTGTGTTACAGGGCTTTGTTTTCAAAAAAGTATAAAAATCAAGGCACCTGGGTGGCTCAGTGGGTTAAGCCTCTGCCTTTGGCTCATGTCATGATCTCAGGGTCCTGGGATCTAGCTACATATCAGGCTCTCTGCTCAGCGGGGAGCCTACTTTCCTCCCTCTCTCTCTGCCTGCCTCTCTGCCTACTTGTGATCTCTGTCTTTCAAATAAATAAATAAAATATTTTTTAAAAAGTATAAAAATCATTAATGTAGGTCATAAAGTACACAACATATAAGAATGTGTGATACTGGTAACAAAGTGGGTGCTGGGGTAGAAACAGGACAAAGAGTCTTCTATGTACCTGACACAGAGGTTGAAATGGTTTGTTTTACAACATTGTTGTTTTAAAAAAATCTCTAATGTAACCACAAGGAAAATACTCCCAAAAGACACAAAAGACAATGAGAAAGGTACTAAGGCATATCATGGGTATTTATCTTACAATTACAGATAAAATATATCTTTCATATTTCACACCAAAGTGTGATAACAGAAGTATAAAATGTTTGAAAATTACTTTGAATTGAAAACAGTCTTTCTCTCATACAGAGAGAATAAAAATTCACCCACAAATACATGGGGAAATGAATTCTATGTTGACAACTCACTTAACATGGTACAACATTCACTGACCACTCATCAAGGAGACAAAAAGTAGGGTCACACAGTATGTATGTGTTACATATAAACACAAGACAAAGACACACAAAATTTACCAGCAAAAAAAATGAAGGTCATGGGGCACCTGGGTGGTTCAGTGGGTTAAGCATCTCCCTTCGGCTCAGGTCATGATCTCCGGGTCCTGGGATCGAGCCCCACATGGGGCTCTCTGCTCAGTGGGAAGCCTGCTTCTCCCTCTCTCTCTACCTGCTTCTCTGCCTACTTGTGATCTGTCAAAGAAATAAATAAAATCTTAAAAAAAAAAAATGAAGGTCATTCTTTTTTGAGGCATACTTCGATGGTCTTAAAATATACTGAGCTGAAAATTCTCTTCTTATAACAACATACACAGATAAAACCAAATCTACACCTAGATAATGTTGTGGAATGAGCCAGACACAAGCAGCACATTATCAGGATATTACCAAACCAGAATAAGACAAAACTCAACACACAAAATTCTAAATAAAACACTGATGTATGACAAAAAAGGAAAACTTCCATATAATAATAACTACCATAATTTAAAACTGTGTCCATGTACCCATGCAAAACAAGCATTTGATTGGCATGTCTTCATAGACTATAACACCGTAAAAAAATCTCATTAAAATCAATCATAAAAATCTATAAATGAGAATTTTTTGAGCACTTAAAAAGCTTGAAAGAAATGTATTATGTTATTAATATAGTCCTCTTTCTGCACTGAATGTAAACCTGTAATTCAATTCTGTGAGACAGAGGAAACAAATATCTTCATTTCTCAGTAAGTAAACACTGTGAAAGGTGAAAAATATGCTGAGAGACACTGTATATGAAATTAATATTTGGGGTTAAATTCTGATACATTCTAAGCAAAGTAAAAGAAAAAGCACATGATTAATTTCCCAGAATTGACATTGCATTACTGAAAAGAAGATTTTCCAAATATGGGCATTTGGGGTCCTTGTGGGGCTCAATTAGTTAAGCAGCTTCCTTCAGCTCAGGTCAATGAGCTCAGGGTCCTGGATCCAGGGCTCCCTGCTCAGCAGAGACTTTGTTTCTCCCTCTCCTTTTGCCCTTTCGCTACTCATTTTTTTCTCTCTCTCTAAAACAAATAAAATTTTTATTGTCTAACTCACTACTTAAAAAGCACATGCGCATGTTATATCAGGGCATTTGATATGTACAAAATATAGAACTAAATCACATATAGAACTAATCAGAAAGTGAAAACACACATGACAAAGTCACAAGAAGTTCACAGAAGACAGAATCATGATGCAATTATTAAAAAATAAGGTAATAAATGAGACTTTATTAAAGGCTACAAGTTCAAGTTCTAAATGTGCTAGTTCCCCAACAGCATTTGTTATGTAGAAATTCTAGGAAACAAAGAGAGACATTATACCATCTCACCACTGAGGAACCAAACTCAAAGAGTGGAATATCTATATGTTTAAAAAAAAAAAAAAAAAGGAAAGAAAGAATAAGAAAAAAGAACATCTGAAGGGAAAAAATGCTGTACATTTTCTCAATTTAGGGCAGGGCTTTGTTAACTGATGAAGTTACTAAATCTCAGTTTTGTAGGCCTCTGTAGAGGCTTAGAAAGTATTAAGTATATTAAATATTAAGTATTAGAAAGTATTAAGTCAGAGAACATTAGAAATCTGTCTCCCGGGTTCTGGAATTTCTGCACCAAATCCCCTGACCTACTTGTCTCATGATGAAAACCAGAATTTACAAAGACTTTAGCGTAGAGGTCCTCAGAAATACAATGACTTCCCCAGGGTCCCTATAGAAATGGAGGGAGATTAAGGAGGCCTCCACCTCCAATTATACGATGATTACATGCTGGGCCATCACTGGACCTGAAGGAGAATCCCTAGAGAATGGAGGAGCTTGATAATGTTGGAGAGCATATGTCCCTCTGGGAGAGAGAGAGAGACAAAAAGCTGGGCATGTTTCCAACTGACATTCATTCAAGGAGAGCTACTCCAACCACAGCTTAAGGCCGATTTTCCTCCTTCACACTTGAACCTCCCCTCTGTCATCTGCCCCATTCATTCCTACCTACCTGGATGGAAGCCTCCAGTCTCCTTTCTCTTCACATCCTAGAGGTGTGTCTCTTGCTCCAAAACCATGATCAGGTGTGGCATTGACAGAAGGAGACCTGTTTATGAGGAAAAAGGAAAATGACTATTACTGCTGATTCTGAATTCCCATTAGTCTTGGGTTCAGTAGAGAAGATGTTGGACAATTATAGAAAATGGTTTCCCAAAAGCTGTTGCCCAACAGTCCCCTTAACACACTGTAGGCATTTCCAATGTTCACATCCTGACCTCCACTTCTAAGCAGCAGACATGAAAGTAAGAAGGGGTTTTAGTCTCAGATGTGAGCAGCACCACTCTATGTCACTCAATGTTGAGAACTGCCACTCATCTTCACAAGCCATGATGTTACCTTGAGGAAGAAGAAGCTGATGCTGAAAAGGAAACATTATGAAGATTTGTCTCTCCATCCACAAACCCCTATATTTTTCCCCTTCTGCCTGGATCTGGAATCCAGTCATTCCAAGATAAATCTCCCAAGAGGCAATCTTCACAGGAAGCAACAAAACCCTGTGTGGGGTTTTGAAAACTTGGAAGGAGTCTTCCTCACCCAAGAAATGGAGGAGTTCATAGTTCTCTAACATCACGTCCCTGTACAGTTGCTGCTGAGGGTGGGTCAGGCGTCCCCACTCCTCCTCAGAGAATTCTATGGCCACATAACTGAGGGTCAGCAGTCCCTGAAATAAATACCACAGTCACCAAGTTGCCACTGACAAAGTATGCCCCTAAGATGGTCCCTCAGATGAAGAGGAAGTTAGTGTCACCACCTAGAACCAGACCTCACCTTTTCATCTCCGTAATATGAGTGTGGGAAAAAACAAAAACCTATGGAGCAGGGGGCTGCCTCGGTGAGAACTTACACTCCTTTCACTTCCAGAAGTCAACTCTATTGACTACACAGAGGTGACAGCCCTCCTTGTCCAGTGCAAAGTGTTGGGATGTGGGAGAAGAGTCAATGGTCAAGAAATTCTAGACATGTTTTTGATGTGAAATATTAGGGTTCTGGAGTGAATGATGAAGAAAGGATTGTTGAGATATCCGTGGTACAAACACTGTGGTCCTAACGCAAGGCAAGCAGTGACTGGTTCTATGCTTTCAGGTGGGGAGAGGGTGAGGGATAGCAGGAGGCTCTAAGGAATTTGAAGCACATTTCCAGGACCCTCAGGGCCTCCCAGCTGGTATTTTGATGAGGCCATTCGCTGTTTAGTTAACACTTTAGTCAGGAGACCCTCCAAATATCTACCAGTGGGCCCCAAGCTTGAAGGATGGTTCCCAAGATACATTTGGGGAATAGAGTTCAAGAAGTTTCCAAAGCAATTTTCATCTGCTAAAGAGAAATTACAAGATCCTGGAGGTCCGGCTGGTGTCAAACTGGTTTTTGCATCCTACAAAACATTAACCTTAAAGCAGTTGTGAGTTCCCTGAGGAATGTCCTACTCTGCCTTTCTCAGGTATTTATCAACAGACTGGAAGTTGAAGGAAATTTAATTTTATCCACACATTGACTTTGTTCTCCTTCTCAGAAACTACAAGCAAGGGGGACCCAGACAGTTCAGTTGGTTAAGGGTCTGCCTTCAGCTCAAGTCATGATCCCAGACTCCTGGGATGGAGCCCTGAGTTGGGCTCCCTACTGAGTGGGGAATCTGCTTCTCCCTCTTTCCTTTTCCTCACTCATGTGCTCCCTCTGTCTCTCTGCTGAGAAAATATGTAAGGGAAAGAAAGAAAGAAGGAAGGAAGGAAAGTATGAAAGAAAGAAACGACAAGCAAGAGAAAGGCAGAAGAAAGAAGTTGACACCTGAAATGCGGTAGTTCCTGCATTCCTTACAAATGACAGGAGGGAAAATAGGAAGACAGACAGCACCAAGCCAGTAAGAGGAGTTCCCATCAGCTGATTGGAAACAAATGCTGTAAACACCTAATGCAAATCAAAGTGTGGAGGCCGAGAAAATTAAGGCCATCCCACCTCCAATTTATCTGATGTGGGAAACAGGGGCAGAAGAAAATCATTAAAATTCCTTACCTACTGACAATCCCTTGAGACAGACAGAGTGGCTCTCCCCTGGGGACTTAACGGCCCTCACTTTGAGATTTTGCTTAGGACAATCCTAGCCTGACCAACCTCCTACCCCAACAGGTCAGACCAGGATCCTGTAAGTCTACGTTAACAATTCTTTATCTCTAAACCTCCAAGATAGTATCAAGAATCATTCCCAAGAGGGTGCCTGGGTGGCTCAGTAAGTTAAAGCCTCTGCCTTCCGCTCAGGTCATGATCCCAGGGTCCTGGGATTGAGCCCCGCATCGGGCTCTCTGCTCAGCAGGGAGCCTACTTCCTCCTCTCTCTCTCTGTCTGCCTTTCTGCCTACTTCTGATCTCTGTCTGCCAAATAAATTTTTAAAAAATCTTAAAAAAAAAATAATTCCCAAGTATATGGCCCACTGATATACATCTAAAGGGTCTCATGAGAAGATTTTTTATTATTGGTAATAAATAACCTTTCTCCCAACAATAGGTAGCCCCTTCAAGGTCCTGGAGAACTTACTTCCAAAAATCCTTGGAGACTTACATCATCCATAATCCCCTTTGTCCTCACTTACTTCTGAGTCCACCTCTACTCCGCCTTTAAAAACTCTGACTGTGGGGTCACCTGGCTGGCTCAGTGGATTAAGCCTCTGCCTTCAGCTCAGGTCATGATCTCAGGGTCTTGGGATGGAGCCCTACATCAGGGTCTCTGCTAAGCAGGGAGCTTGCTTCCCCCTCTCTCTGCCTGCCTATCTGCCTACTTGTGATTACTCTCTGTCAGGTAAATAAATAAAACCTTTAAAAACAACAACAACAACAACTCTGACTGTAATCTGGTTTGGGGTCCAAGTCCCTACTCCACTCCACCGGGTATACTTGGGCCCAAACGTAAGCTTGGCAAATAAACCCTCATGTGATTGCATCAGTGCTTGGCTCCTTGGTGGTCTCTCAGACATGAAAACTCAGGCATAACAAAAGGACACATCATCACTGGTATTTCCATTGGACTGAAAACAGGATTTCAGAATGTAAATCTAATTTTGGAAATATAGTAGATATACATAAACAATTCAATCACTATGCAATCTGTAGAGGCTGCTTTTAGGCAAGCAGGCTTGAGCAAAGTAGTGGAGGAAGAGCCCCAGTGTTCCCTTGGCTGAGTCCAGACAGGCCCAACAGGGGACCCACCTCAAAATTCCCAAGACCCTAAGGAACCAACTGGCTTCTGACAACCAGGTACAGTGAGCAGAAAGGAACAAGTTCCAGGTTCCCCAGAACTCCTCACCTTCCTTCCCCCGATAAGAAACCCACACACACTGCACATTGCAGAGAAGCTCTCCTGTGCCCTCCTGCCTGCTGGTCTCTTAGATATTTAGGAAACTTCCACCACCTTTGTCCTGCCTCAGGGAATTCCAGCAGCGCTGCTGGACAGGCTTCCAATCATGGACCCATGTCTGGGACCCCAAGTGACTGACAGAGACACTACACTGAGATGGCAGAGCATCCCTGTGCTAGTAATAGCTAGTTTACACCTTTCTTTTCTTTTAATTTTTAAGATTTATTTTTATTTTCATCTTCTTTTAAGATTGTATTTATAGGGGCACCTGGATGGCTCAGTCAGTGGGCATCAGCCTTCTGCTCAGGCCAAGACACAAGGTCCTGGGACCACCTCCTACATGGGGGCCGGGGGAGCATGAGGTGGGGGTGAGGTGGGTGGGGGTGTTTCTTTGTTCAGCGGGTAGCCTTCTCTCTGCCCATAGCACACCCTACTTGTGCTCTCTTTTTCTTATAATAAAGAAAATCCTTTTTTTTTTTTTTAAGATTTCATTCATTTATTCAACACAGAGAGATCACCAGTAGGCAGAGAGGCAGGCAGAGAGAGAGTAGGGAGGAGGGAGCCCAATGAGAGACTCAATCCTAACACCCTGGGATCATGACCTGAGTCGAAGGCAGGGGCTTTAACCCTCTGAGCCACCCAGGCGCCCCAATAAAGAAAATTCTTTACAAAGACTGTATTTATTTCAAAAAGAGCCAAGTGAGAAAGCACAAGCAGGCAGAATGGGAGAGGAAGAGGGAGAAGCAGGATCCCTGCCCACCTGGGAGCCCGATGTGGGGTTGGACCCCAGGACCCTGAGATCATGACCTAAGCTGGAGGCAGAGGCTTAACCCACTGAGCCACCCAGGTGCTACAATAAATAAAATTTTGAAAAAAATATTGTAGTTATTTCAGAGAGAGTGAGAGAGAGACTACAAATGGGCAGAAAAGCAGAGGAGAGGAAGAAGCAAGATCCCTGCCCACCTGGGAGCCCGATGCGGGGCTGGATCTCAGGTCTCCGGGATCATGACCTGAGCTAGGGGCAGAAAGCAGACTCTTAACCAATGGAACCACCCTTGGTCTCCAAGATTGATTTTTATTTTAGAAGAGATGGAGACCGGCAGAGGAGGGAGAAAGAGAATGTCAAGCGGACTCCCCTCTGGGCACAGAGCCAGAAGCAGGGATACTAGTCCAGGACATTGAGATCCTGACCTGAGCTTAACCAACAGTCCAAGCTTAGTCAACAAGGACCCCCAGGCTCCCTCCTCTAGTGGACTTTAAGTAGAATATCTCCTTCACGTGCTAAAGATAAAGACACACACACACCCTTTCTTAGAATGAGAAGTTTCCAGGTTTTTCTGGACTCATACCCACTGAGCTTATATATGCATTTCCTTACTCCCTGGCTGCACACAGCTGATCGAAAATCTAGACGAACCTGAATCAGAAATGATTTCCCTCCCTGACATCCCAGGACCAGACCTCATCAGCCATAGGAATCTCGGACTCGACAACTTCTCCCCTGGATCTGCCACCAACGGAATATTGCCACTCCTCACAGGACTTTAATTCAAAGTGACAATGGCTGATGCCCTATCGAAGCCAGCTTGGGGACACAGGACAGAAGGCTCTGGGACATAGAGAAGCATTCTAAAGACCTAACCATGAGTATCACTTCTGACCAGAACTTAAAAATAGGTAAAGGCAGAAGCAAGAAGCACCCGGATTCGAGGCATCCACATCTTCAGCTTATAAACGCGAGGGTCTGCAGAGAAACAGAGGACACGGCTCCGCGGGGACACCAGGCTCCCCTGAGAACTGGCTATTTCTGCCTTCGTCTCCACTTCTATATTTCGTCCTCATGAGGGATCTGGAGGGAGATCAGAGCTGCATCAGGAGAAAATGTCCTAAAATCCAGAAACAGAGCTCCTTGTCCTCACACCGCTCGCCCACGGGCAGGACTTGGAGATGCAGAAAAGGCCCAATTTCCCAGCCCTTTGTGTCTGGAGCAGCTCAGAAACTGTGAGCTCCCATGAGGACACCCATCCCTGCATTTTCCTCACCTGCTTTGTGGGGAGGGAGGGGTCCCCTGCCACCACTACTCACAACTTCAGCATCAGCATCAGAACCGCGGGCTGCAGGGACCTGACCCTTCCATACTACACAACAGAATGAATGTGAGGAGAGGAAAATTTGCTTATCCTGCAGTGTTCTCAATGATGTCAGGCAGTTTCACAAGAGAAAACAATTAAGTTATTAAGTATGGGAACAAGACATGAGGCTCAAAGAGGTGAGGCTTCTGTGTCATGGTGACTTAAGGAGGAGGTAGGATTTAGAATTTCCAAAGAGGGGATTATATTCACAGCATAAAAAAAAGATGAAATATTTATCAAAGAATGGTTTGTCCCTCCAGGTAGTCAACTATTTTTTTTCTTTTCGTAATTTATTTTTTCAGTGTTCCAAGATTCATTGTTTATGCACACACCCAGTGCTCCATGCAATCCGTGCCCTCCTTAATACCCACCACCAGGCTCACCCAACCCCTGACCCCCGCCCCTCCAAAACCCTCAGTTTATCAAAAACCACATTCTCTCATGCTTCATCTCCCCATTCAGTTTCCCCAAACTCACATCTCCTCTACATCACCCAATGTCCTCCGTGTTATTCCTTATGCTCCACAAATAAGTGAAATCGTATAACTGACTCTCTCTGCCTGACTCCGTTCACTCAGCATAATCTCCTCCATCCTGACCATGTTGATACAAAAGTTTGTTATCCATCCTTTCTGACGGAGGCATAATACTCCATTGTATATATGCACCACATCTTTTTTATCCATTCATGTGTTGAAGGGTATCTTGGCTCTTTGTGCACTTTGGTGACTGTAGCCATGACTTCTATGAACATTGGGGTAAAGATGGCCATTCCTTTCATTGCATCTGTATCGTTGGGGTGAATACCCAAGAGTGCAATTGCAGAGTCATAGGAAAGCTCTATTTTTAATTTCTCAAGGAATCTCACTGTTTTCCAACATGGCTGCACCAACTTGCATTCCCACCAATACTGTAAGAGGATTCCCCTTTCTCCACATCCTCTCTAACACTTGGTGTTTCCTATCTTGTTAATTTTGGCCATTCTAACTGGTGTAAGGTGGTATCCCAATGTGGTTTTGATTTGAATCTCGATGATGGTTAATGATGATGAACATTTTTTCATGTGTCTGTTCCAGATAGGCAAGTCTTTTTGTATTTTTATTTTTAAATTTTATGTATTTGACAGAGAGAGAGATCACAAGTATGCAGAGCAGCAGGCACAGCAGGCAGAGAGAGAGGGGGAAACAGCCTCCCTGCTGAGCAGAGTGCCTGATGCTGAGCTTATCTCAGGACCCTGGCTGGAATCATGACCTGAGCCGAAGGCAGAGACTACAACCCACTGAGCCACCCAGGTGCCCCTCCGGCAATCTTTCTGATATCAACTGCTGGGATGGCTGGGAGGCTCAGAGGGTTGGGCTTCTGCCTTTGGTTCATGATCTTAGGGTCCTGGGTTCGAGCCCCAAGTCAGGCTCTCTTCTCTACAGGAAACCTGCTTTTCCTTATCACTCTGCCTACTAGTGATCTCTCAGTTTCTGTCAAATATAAAAAATAAAATCTCTAAGAAATATATATATATATATATTAAAAGATTTTATTTGTTTGACAGACAGAGATCACAACTATGCAGAGAGGCAGGCAGAGAGAGAGGGGAAAGCAAGCTCCATGCTGAGCAGAGAGCCCAATGCATGCTTGATCCAGGACCCTGGGATCATGACCTGAGCTAAAGGCAGAGGCTTTAATCCACTGAGCCACCCAGGCAGCCCATCTAAGAAATACATTTCATTTGAGAGAATGAGAGAGGCACTTGTGGTACTGGGTGGTGATGGGCAGAGGAGAGAGGGAAATCAACTCACCACTGAGCAGAGAGCCCAATTCAGGGCTCATCACCTGAGTCTAAGGCAGACACTTAATTACTGAGCCACCCAGAGACCCCTCGTACGACATTCATGATGGCACTGATGAAAGGGAGGAAGGTCCAGCACAGCAGTGAAGCAGTTTCCCTGAAGGATCTCCCAACCACACTGGATCTGACCTTGACTGGAGTTACCTACCTGGGAAACAAGGGAGCAACCACAGCACATGCCCAGCTGATCCAGCCTATTCCACTGTCCAGAAGGCTTCTTCATCTCAAACATTGATTCTATCACATGACATCTTAAAGCTGCCCACATGACTGCATCATCCAACACCCTCCTCCATCCCTTGTCATGGATCTAGGCAGGGAAGTACAGTCATCACTGACAGCCAACAGCATTAATCCTCAGGAAGACACAGCAGGTCAATCTCATATCATCAGGAAAAAGCAGACCTTCCCTACTCCTGAGAAACCTGTATTAGTCATCTCTTCTCCCCCTGACATGTATTCACCAATTGACACCAACAAGAGCTGACTGTGTCTTGCAGTGACTAAAGGGAGACACCTCCAGGTCCCTCCCCACATGGGAAAGAGTTCCTCACATTTTCTTTTAATAGGTCTTATCTTTCTCTTGAAGGATGGTACCTTCCTCATATTTTACTTAGATTCAATTCCCACATCCCCGTGCTATATGTCTTAATACCCATTGGCTTTCCATCTGTCTAATCTCAATTAAAGGTCTTCTGAAGACGCTCTCTCCACAACACAGGCAAAAGAGAACAGCTGTGGTTCCTACGTAGGGAAGAAAAAAATGAGGGTGAATACAACTGGAGATCTTGAGATAAGTAGGTCATAAAACAAGTAAAAGTTATTTTTCTACATCTAGGAAGTCACTTCGGAAACTCAGCACAGTTGTCCTACCCTACATGCTAAGTCCTCATCTTAAATATTTTTTGTCTCTTCCCTAGGCTACCACATCACTCCAATTGGGAAAGATTTCTCTTTCTTATGGGGTATCTATGACATACATAGGATGGTCATATGTGCATGTGTACCTCACAGACACATGAAAACAACCCTCAATGCAGGATGTGGGGCACATACTTTCATGTGGGACCATGGTACATTGCTACAGAGTCCCAAGTCTATGTCTAGAATATGTCATTCCAAATAAAACAGATTTAGAAAAGCTCTGGGGGAGGAGGAGTCTTCTCTATGGGACATGGGAAGGCAGGCATTGGAAGAAAGGAGTGATGGCAGCTGACAATGGGAGAGTACAGATGTTGTATGAGACGTTCCACTAACTTGTCACCCTACAGTGTGCTGACTAGAGAATGCACTAGTGAGAAGGGCTCCTGTCAGTACAAGGCCCCGACAACACTACTGGCTACACAAACCAATGCCAAGTAGCAGTATCATGGAGTACACGAGCTAAAACACCAACAATACCTCTATGTCACAAAGCTTGGTAATACACATACAGTAATATCCTATTTACAAAGAGGAGAAAATCATAGCATGGACTGGGGGAAAATAATCACATATTCCTTAAACCTTCAGAGCACTGGGAAAATGGTGTCCTAGGTATACTGTTTTACTCCAGTACCAAACAGGTGATGGATCCGATCAGCTTCTACAACCCACAATGAAACAGATGAACACTAGACGTAGAATAACACATCATTCATGACATACCCATATCCGTACGTTATAAAACAGTGTTTTATTGGGGCACCTGGGTGCCTTAGTGGGTTAAAGCCTGTGCCTTCAGCTCTGCTCATGATCGCAGGGTCTTGGGATCCAACCCCACATTGAGCACTCTGCTCCACAGAGAGCCTGCGTCCTCTTCTCACTCTGCCTGCCTCTCTGCCTACCTGTGATCCCTTTCTGTCAACAAAATAAATTAAATCTTTTAAAGAAAAAACACCACTGTTTTATTAATAAAAATATATTAGCATCATACATACACTGAGTAATGCATATCAAATCCACTCTATTGTCTCCATTCAAAATACAGAACACACAGTGCAAAAGCATTCAAGTGTTGTCAGAAGGATGTGGGAGTAGCTATTTCCCAAAATTTCACGATTGAGGTACATTTTGCAAAAATGTGTATGTACAATGGTATGGCATTATAGGAAGAGTTAGCTACTCTCCTGCAGTCATCTGCCATGATTTCCTCATTTAATCACATCAAGTCATACTCTCTAGCGATTGCACTTAGGAAGATACATTCATAGTTTCCTGCACGGTTATCTTTTTCCTTAAAGAACTATTAGGAAAACCTCCTACTAAAACTGAGAAAGTTCTTTGGTTTCAATACATGCAGAAGTGTGTGCTCTTAACACCCATTCCATGGAATCTTAAATCAGTGTTATAACCATAAGCACCATCTCCATTGAGATGTACTTCATATGTTGTATATCATACGGTCACCTGGGCTCCCTGCTCAGCAGGGACCTGGCATCTCCCTCTCCTTTTGCCCTTCTCCTCTGCACTCATTTTCTCCCTTTCTTTCTCTCTCTCTCTCTATCTCAAACAAATAAAATTTTTAAACAAACTATATGGGAATATTACTAATGGTCTAACTCACTTCTTATAACGCACATGCCCATGTCATATCAGGACATTTGATGTAAAAAAATCAAAGATAAATCTCATATAAAACTAATTAGAAAGTGAAAACACATAGGACAAAGTCAAAAGAAGTTCACAGAAGAATCATACAATGATGCAATTATTTAAAAATAAGGTAATAAATGAGAATTTCTTAAAGGCTACAAGATAAAGTTCTAAATGTGCTAGTTCCCCAATAGCATTTGATATGTCGGAATACTTTTTTTTTTTTGAAGATTTTATTTATTTATTTGACAGAGAGAAATCACAAGTAGATGGAGAGGCAGGCAGAGAGAGAGAGAGAGAGAGGGAAGCAGGCTTCCTGCTGAGCAGAGAGCCCGATGCGGGACTCGATCCCAGGACCCTGAGATCATGACCTGAGCCAAAGGCAGCGGCTTAACCCACTGAGCCACCCAGGCATCCGGTATGTCAGAATTCTTATAAACAAATAGACACATTACAGTATTTCACCACTGGGGAATGGAACTCATAGAGCAGAAATTTCTATATGGGAAAAAAAAGAAAGAAAGAAAAAAAAAAACCATCTGAAGGGAAATAAAGCAGTACATTTTCTCATTTTAGGGCAGTGTTGTGTTATCCTATGAAGTTACTGAAACTGAATTTTGTAAGACTAAGATTAAAGCCTCCATACATTAGAAAGCAGAAGCCAGAAAACATTAAAAATAGTTCTCCAGTGTTCCAGTAATTTCCCCCAATAAGCCCCAGTGTGCATACAACTACCCTAACCTACTTGTCCCATAATGAAAACCAGAATTGACAAAGGCCATTGTGTACAGGTCCTCAGAAATAGGATGACTTCTCCAAGGCCCTCACAACAATAGAAAGCTCTCAGATTAGGGGGGCCCTCCCCCTCAAAAGAGAGTCTCCTGGCTCTTCCTATGGATGTGAAGGACCATCACAGGGAGAATCCCTAGAGAATACAAGAACTTGATAATGTTGGAGAGCAGATAGTTTCTCTTGGAAAGAGAGAGACATTAAACCAGGAAAGTCTCCCACTGACATTCATTCAAGGAGAGCTACTCGAACCACTGATTATGGTCCACCCTCCTCCTTCAGATTTGGACCTCCCCTGTCATCTGCCTCATTCATTCTTACCTACCTGGATGGAAGCCTCCGGACTCCTTTCTCTTCACATCCCAGAGCTGCTTCTCTTGCTCCAAAAAGATGATGGTCTGGCTTTGACAGAAGGAGACCTGTTTATGAGGAAAAAGGAAAATGACTCTTGCTGACAATTCTAACTTTCCATCAGTCTTGTGTTCAGGAGAGAAGAGATGATACTGTACAATCCTAGAAAATGGTTTCCCAAAAGCTGTTCCCCAACAGTCCTTTTAAAAAACACAGGAGGCAAGGCACCTGGGTGGCTCAAGATGATAAGCCTCCTCCTCCGGCTTAGGTCATGATCTCAGGGTCCTGGGATCAAGTCCCACATCAAGCTCTCTGCTTGGCAGGGAGCCTGCTTCCCTCTCTCTCGCTGCCCACTTCTCTGCCTACCTGTCATCCTTCTCTTTCAAATAAGTAAATAAAGACTTCAAAAAAAAAAAAAAAAGAATACACAAGAGGAATTTCCACTGTTCACATCATCCTGACCTATACTTCCAAGTAGTAGACATGATAATCAGAAGGGGAAATTTCAGTTTAAGAGGTGAGCAGCACCATTCTATGTCACTAAAGGTTGAGAACTGCCACTCATCTACACAGGCAATGATGCTTCCTTGAGGAAGGAGAAGCTAAGGCTGAGAAAAAACATCATGAAGATTTTTCTCTCCATCTACAAAGCCCTACTTATTTCCCTTTCTGCCTGCCTGGATCTGAATTCTAGTCATTCCAAGAAAAATCTCTGAAAAGACAGTCTTCACAGGAAGGAATAAAACCCTGAGTGGGGGGTGCCTGGGTGGCTCAGTGGGTTAAGCCAGGGCCTTCGGCTCAGGTCATGATCTCAGGGTCCTGGGATCGAGTCCCGCATCGGGCTCTCTGCTGAGCAGGAAGCCTGCTTCCCTCTCTCTCTCTCTCTGCCTGCCTCTCTGCCTACTTGTGATCTCTCTCTGTCAAGTAAATAAATAAAATCTTAAAAAAAAAAAAAAAAAAACCCTGAGTGGGGTTTGGGAAATCTGGAAGGAGTCTTCCTCACCCAAGAAGATGAGGTGTCCATAGTTCTCCAACATCACATCCAGGTACAGTTGCCGCTGACTGTGGGTCAGGCATCTCCACTCTTCCTCAGAGAATTCTATGGCCACATCGCTGAAGGTCAGCAGTCCCTGTAATAAATACCACAGTCACCAAGTGGCCACTGACGCAGTTCATGAAGTTTCCGACAATGAAAGTAGGAGTTAATGTCACCAGCTAGAACCAGATCCGACCTTTCCTTCTCCCTGAGATGGGTGTGGAGTTAAAAAAAAAACCTATGGGGCAGGGCGCTGCCTGGTCAAGAACTTTCACTCCTTTCACTCCCAGAAGTCAACTCTATCCACTACACAGAGGTGACAGCCCTCCTTGTCCAGTGCAAAGTGTTGGGATGTGGGAGAGAAGCCAAAGGTCAAGAAACTCTAAACATGTTTTGATGTGAAATATTGGGGTTCTAGAGTGAATGATGAAGAAAGATTGTTGAGATACCCGTGGTACAAACACTGTCGTCCTAACACAAGGAGAGAGGAATGTGAGCAGTGACTGGTTCTATGCTGTCAGATGGGGAGGAGGTGAGGGATAGCAGGAGGCTCTAAGGAATTTGGAAGCAAGTTTCCAAGACCCTCAGGACCTCCCAGCTGGTGTTTTGATGAGGCCATTCACTGTTTATAACACTTTAGTCAGGAGACCCTCCAGATAGCTATCAATGGTGCCTGAGCTACATTTGGGGAGTAGAATTCAAGTTTCTGAAGCAATTTTCATATGTTAAAGAGGAATTACAGAAACCTGGAGGTCTATTGTTAGGCTAAGGTTGCTTTTTGCATCCAACAAAACATTAACCGTGAGGCAGTTGTGAGTTCCCAGAGGAATGTCCTATTCTGCCTTTCTCAGGTATTTATCAACAGACTGGAAATTGAAGGACAATTAATTTTATCCACACCTCTTCTGACTTTGTTCTCCTCAGAAACTACAATCAATGGGGAATCCAGATAGTTTAGTTGGTTAAGGGTCTACCTTCAGCTCAGGTCAAGATCTCAAAGGCCTGGGATAGAGCCCTGAGTTGAACTCCCCACTCAGTGGGAATCTGCTTCTCCCTCTTTCCCTTTCATCACTCTCAAGCACTCTCTCAGCTGAAAGAAAGAAGGAAGGAATGAAAACAGGAAGGAAGGAAAGAAAAAAAATGAACCTACAAGCAAGAGAAATGCAGAAGAAAGAAGTTTACACCTGAAATGTGATAGTTCCTGCATATTCCTCAGTATCCCATGTTCCTTACAAATGACAGGGGCTAAAATAGGTACATTCAGGGAGGATCCGGCAGACAGCACCAAACCAATAAAAGAAGTTCCCATCAGCTGAATGGAAACAAATGTTATCAGTACCTAATGCACATCAAGGGACACATCATCCGCTGGGGTTTCCACTGGACTGAAAACAGGATTTCAGAGTACCAATCTGATTTTGGAAATACAGCAGATACACCTAAACAACTGAATCACTATACGATCTGTAGAGGCTGCTTTTAGGCAAGCAGGCTTAAGCAAAGGAGTGGAGGAAGGGCCCCAGTGTCCCCTTGGCTGAGTCCAGACAGGCCCAGCAGGGGACCCACCTCAAAACTAGCAAGACCCTAAGGAACCAATGGGCTTCTGACAACCAGGTACAATGAACAGAAAGGAGCAAGTCCCACAGGTTCCCCGGAACTCCTCACCTTGCTTCTCCTGAAAAGCAACCCCCACACACTGCCCCTTGCAGACAAGCTCTCCTGTGCCCTCCTGCCTGCTGATCTCTTATGTCTTCAGGGAACTTCCACCACCTTTGTCCTGCCTCAGGGGAATTCCTGCAGTGCTGCTGGACAGACTTCCAGCCAATCGTTGACACTCGTCTGGGGCCCCAAGCAACTGAGAGAGACATTACACTGAGAACGAAGTACAGCATCCCTGTGCTAGAAATAACTAGTTTACTCCTTTCTTTTCTTTGAATTTATAAGATTTATTTTTATTTTCATTTTCTTTAAAGATTATATTTATAGGGGCACCTGGGTGGCTCAGGGGGTTAAAGCCTCTGTCTTTGGCTGAGGTCGTGATCCCAGAGTCCTGGGATGGAACCCTGCATGGGGCTATCTGCTCAGCAGGGAGCTTTATTCCTCCACTCTCTCTGCTTGCTTCTCTGCCTACTTGTGATCTCCATCTGTCAAATAAATAAATAAAATCTTTACTTAAAACAAAAAGATTCTACTTATAGGGGCAACTGGATGGCTCAGTCAGTGGACATCAGCCTTCTGCTCAGGCCAAGACACAAGGTCTTGGATTGCCTCCTAAATTGAGGCCAAGGAGGAGTGTCTTTACTCAGCAGGGAGCCTTCTACCTCTGCCCATAACACCCCATATTTGTGCTCTCGCTCTTTTTCTTACAAATAAATATTTTACAAAGATTGTATTTATTTCAAAGAGAGCAAGTGAGAGAGCACATGCAGGCAGAACAGGAGAAGGAGAGGGAGAAGCAGGATCCCTGCCCACCTGGGAGCCCGATGTGAGGCTGGACCCCAGGACCCTGAGATCGTGACCTAAGCTGGAGGCAGAGGCTTAAGCCACTGAGCCACCCAAGTGCCACAATAAATAAAATTTTGAAAAATTTATTGTGTTTATTTCAGAGAGAGTGAGAGACCACAAACAGGCAGAACATCAGAGGAAGAGAGAGAGAAGCAGGATCCCTGCCCACCTGGGAGCCTCATGTGGGGCTGGATCTCAGGTCCCCAAGATCACGACCTGAGCTGAAGGCAGAAAGCAGACTCTTAACCAACTGAACCACCCTTGATCCCCAAGATTGATTTATATTTTAGAGGAGATGGGGAAGGGCAGGAGAAGGAGAGAATCTTTAAGCGGACTCCCCTCTGGGCCCAGAGCCAGAAGGAGGGATGCCAGTCCAGGACCCTGGGATCCCGACCTAAGCTGCAATCAACAGTCCAACCTTAGTTGATTGAGCCCCCAGGCACCCTTCTCTCGTGTCGGGACATTAAGTAGAATATCTCTTTCACGTGCTAAAGATGAAGACACTCACACCCTTTCTTAGAGTGAGAAGTTTCCAAGTTTTTCTGGACTCATATTCATCGAGTTTATATCTGCATTTCCTTACTCCGCCGCTGCACACAGCTGATCGAGAATCCAGAGGAACCCAAATGAGAAATAATTTCCCTCCCTGACATCCCAGGACCAGACCTCATCAGCCACAGGAATCTCAGACTCGACACCTTCCCCTCCAGACCTGCCACCAACGGAATATTGTCACTCCTAGCGGGACTTTAAGTCAAAGTGACAATGGCTGATGCCCTATCGAAGCCAGCTTGGGGACACAGGACAGAAGGCTCTGGGACATAGAGAAGCATTTTTTTTAATTTAATTTAATTTTTTAAGATTTTATTCATTATTCATTTGACAGAGAGCAGGCAGAGAGGCAGGCAGAGAGAGGAGGAAGCAGGCCCCCTGCTGAGCAGAGAGCTCGATATGCAGGGCTCGATCCCAGGACCCTGACATCATGACCTGAGCCGAAGGCAGAGACTTAACCCACTGAGCCACCCAGGCGCCCCCTAGTGAAGCATTCTTAAGACCTAACCATGAGTATCATTTCTGACCAGATCTTAAAAACAGGTGAACGCAGAAGCCAGAAGCACCCAGAGTCGAGGCATCCGTATCTGTACCTTCAAAACACGAGGGTCTGTGGAGAAACAGAGAACACGGCTCCGCGGGGACACCAGGCTCACCTGAGAACGGGCCATTTTTGCCTTCGCCTCCACCTCTAATTTCGTCCTCATGAGGGATCTGGGGGGAAATCACAGCTGCATCAGGAGAAAATGCCCTGAAATCCAGCAACAGAGCTCCTTCTCCTCACCACTCACCCGCGGGCAGGACTCAGAGAAGCAGAAAAGTCCCAACTTCCCAGTCCTTGTGTCTGGAGCAGCTCAGAAACTGTGAGCTCCCCTGAGGACACCCATCCCTGCATTTTCCTCACCTGCTTTGTGGGGAGGGGGGTGTCCCCTGCCACCGCCCCTCACAACCTCAGCTTTAGCATCGGAACCGCGGGCTGCAGGGACCTGACCCTCCCAGACTCACGGAGCAGAGACCCTGACACCTCTCCAGGACCAAAGCAGCAAATCCTCTCAGAAAACCAACAAAAGCCCTCAGGCTCCCCCCTGGCCTCACTGAGAATCTCCAGGCGCCCTTAATTAACACAACAGTGTTGTTTTCGCCCAAACCAACTGACAGAATCTGAAGGGGAGGCCCGCAGAGAAGATTCCTGAAACTCCACAGGTTACCCTGCTGGGAAGGAACTGGGGAGGTGACTAGGCCAAGCAGGGGAACCAAGGCTGAGGCTTGGAGCAGAGTTTAGCTCTGGCTTCCCACCATCAGAGTTTCTGGAGACTGACACCATCTCCCTCTTTCTGGTACACAGAGGGGGACCACTGACAGACTGAACGTTCCTGTATAAATGCAAATGTCTCTTTCAAAGTAACACAGGATTTCAGAGTTTTCCCTTTATCTGCCTTTGATTCAAAATAACCAGGCAAAAATAATGCTCAGGCCAAAAATATGTATTTTTGAGTGACAAATAGTCCCCTTCACTAAGTGTTTCTGTTCTTAAGGACCTGCCACCTAGTTTTCCATACTGCGTTTTTTTTTTTTTTTTACCCTCCCATCAGTGATACATGAGAATTCTAATTCTCAGCATTCTCAGAAAAATTGGATGTTATCCTTTTTCTTTATTTTAGCCATTCCAGAAAACAGTGAGTGTTTTCTCACTGTAAAGTATGCAGTCTTCTTACAACCTTTGTCTTGCTGACTGTAATAAAAACCATTTGGAAAGCAGAAGATTGAACAAAGAAAAAAGCAATTAATGCTTCAGTGAGACTCCATTTCCAAATAAGTAACCTTTCTCTTCCCCACAAAACTCTTCTCCTCACTTCTCAGCCCTTTATTTCAGGAACCCGGTTCCACCCCGACAACATGATTAACAGCACTGGCAGCACAGATACAATGCCCCCCGAACTAACTTCTCCTCTGCATCATGCAATGTCCTCTGTGTTATTCCTTATGCTCCACAAATAAGTGAAATCGTATAACTGACTTTCTCTGCTTGACTTAGTTCACTCAGCATAATCTCCTCCAGTCCTGACCATGTTGATACAAAAGTTGGGTATTCGTCCTTTCTGAAGGAGGCATAATACACCATTGTATATATGGACCATGTATACACCACTATATGTGTGTGTGTGTGTGTGTGTGTGTGTGTAATATATATATATACCACATCCTCTTTGTCCAATAATGTGTTGAAGGTCATCTTGGCTCTTTGCGCACGTTGGTGACTGTCGCCATGGCTGCTATACACATTGGGGTAAAGATGGCCTTTCTTTTCCCTATGTCTGTATCTTTGGGGTAAATACCCAGGAGTGCAATTGCAGGGTCATAGGAAAGTTCTATTTTTAATTTCTCAAGAAATCTCCACACTGTTTTCCAACGTGGTTGCACCAACTTGCATTCCCACCAATAGTGTAAAAGGGTTCCCCTTTCTCCACAACCTCTGAAACACTTGATGTTTTCTGTCTTGTTAATTTTGGCCATTCTAACTGGTGTAAGGTGGTATCCCAATGTGGTTTTGATTTGAATCTCCCTGATGGTTAATGATGATGAACATTTTTTCATGTGTCTGTTCAAGGTAGGCAAGTCTTTTTTTTTTTTTTTTAACTTTTTCTTTTAAGATTTTGTTTAGGGGCACCTGGGTGGCTCAGTGGGTTAAGCCGCTGCCTTCGGCTCAGGTCATGATCTTGGAGTCCTGGGATCGAGTCCAGCTTTGGGCTCTCTGCTCAGCGGGGAGCCTGCTTCCCTCTCTCTCTCTCTCTCTGCCTGCCTCTCCATCTACTTGTGATCTCTCTCTGTCAAATAAATAAATAAAGTCTTAAAAAAAAAGATTTTGTGGTGTGCTCAGCTAGCAGGAGCTGCTGACCACCTGCAGGCGCGCGCTGACCACCCGCAGGCGCCTGCGTAACAATAAAGAACCTCTTGCTGATTGCATCCAGTGGCAGTGTTGAATTCTTGGGTAAGGGGATCCGCGGGTCTTTCATTTGGAGGTTCCACCGAGATCATCGGACTCCTGCCCAAGGATCCAACAGACTCCCACTGGGAGGTAAGCTGGCCAGCATTTAAATTTTAATAACTATGTGTTTTTGTCTCCTGTCTCGTGCTCTTGTTTGTCTCTCGTCTTGTGAGGCCTCTGTTCTGCCTGTTCTGCGGGTAGCAGAATAGGACTGTACAACAGCGTGCGTTGTTGCTCTGTATTCTGTAGGCAGCTTGAGAAGGAGTTGACGAACTCGGACTTCTCCCCTGCCACCCTGGGGGACGCCCCAGGGATCTGTCCGCCGCAGAGGAGCCTTTTGGTTCCCCTGGGCTGGTTCTGTCCGCCGCAGAGGAGCCTTTTGGTTCCCCTGGGCTGGTTCTGTCCGCCGCAGAGGAGCCTTTTGGTTCCCCTGGGCTGGTTCTGTCCGCCACAGGGAGACCTCGTGGTTCCCCTGGGCTGGTTCTGTCCGCCAAAGGGAGACCTCGTGGTTCCCCTAGGCCGGTTGAATTTGTATTTTCGGTTTTGTACCGAAATCGCGCAGCGCCTTCTTGTTAATTGTTTTGTGTGTCTTGCTTATTAAAAAAAAAAAAAAAAAAAAAAAAAAAAAAAGATTTTGTTTAATTATATGACAGAGAGACAGAGATCACTAGTATGCAGAGCAGTAGGCAAAAGAGACAGAGGCGGGGGTGGGGAGCAGGCTCCCTGCTGAGCAGAGAGCCCCATGATGGTCTTGATCTCATGATCCTGGGATCATGACCTGAGTCGAAGACAGAGGCTTTAACCCACTGAGTCACCTGGGTGCCCCTAGGCAACTCTATCTGATATCAACTTCTGGGGTGCCTGGGAGACTCAGAGGATTGGGTTTGTGCCTTTGGCTCATGATCTCAGGGTCCTGGGATCAAGCCCCATGTCTCAGGCTCTCTGCTCAACAGGGCTACTAGTGAACTCTCTGCTCAATCTGCCTACTAGTGAACTCAATCTCTCTATCAAATAAATAAATAAAATCTCTAAGAAATATATTTTATTTGAGAGAATGAGAGAGGCACTTGTGATGCTGGGTGGTGATGGGCAGAGAGAGAAAAACCAACTCACCATTGAGCAGGGAGCCCAATGCATGGTTCATGACCTGAGCCTAAGACAGACACTTAATGACTGAGCCACCCAGACACCCTTAGTACTACATTCATGATGGCACTGAAGAAGGGAGGAAGGTTCAGCACAACAGTGAAATAGCTTCCCTGAAGGATCTCCCAACCATACTGGATCTCACCTTGACTGGGGTTACCTACCTGGGAAATGGGGTTACCTACCTAGAAATGAGGGAGCAATCATAGCACATGCCCAGCCATTCCAGCCTATCCCACTGTCCAGAAGGCTTCTTCATCTCAAACATCTATTCTACCATGTGACATCCTAAATCTGCCCACATGACTGCATCATCTAACACCCTCCTCCATCCCTTGTTGTGGATCTAGGCAGGGAAGTACAGTCATCACTGACAGCCAACAGCATTAGTCCTCAGGACTAATGTCCTCAAGACGCAAGAGGTCAACCAATCATCAGGATAAGGCAGAACTTCCCTATTCCTGAGAAACCCACATTAGCCATCTCTTCTCCCCATGACATGTATTCATCAATTAACACCAACAGGAGCTGCCTGTCCCTTTGCAGTGACTAAAGGGAGCCACTTCCAGGTCCCTCCCCACACGGGAAAGAGTTCCTCACATTTCATTTTAATAGGTCTTGTCCTTCTCTCAAAGGATGGTGCCTTCCTCAAATTTTACTTAAATTCCCACATCCCCATGCTAAATGTCTTAATACCCATTGGCTTTCCATTTGTCTAATCTCAATTAAGCATCTTCTGAAGACATGCTCTCCACAACACAGGCAAAAGAGAACGGCTGTGGTTCCTATGTAGCTAGAAAGAAAAATGAGGGCGAATACAACTGGAGATCTGGAGATAGGTAGGTCATAAAACAAGTAGTAGTTATTTTTTTACATCTAGGAAGTCACTTGGAAAACAGCACAGTTGTCCTCCTCTACATGCTAATTCCTCCTCTTAAATATTTTTTATCCCTTCCTGGGCTACCACATCACTCTGATTGGGACAGATTTCTCTTTCTTATGGAGTATCTATGACATACATAGTGTGGTCATATGTGCATGTGTACCTCAGACACATGAAAACCACCCTCAAAGAAGGACGTGGGGCACATATTTTCATTTGGGGCCATCAGACAGTACTATGGAGTCCCAAGTCTATGTCCAGAATATGCCATTCTGACTAAAACAGATTTAGGGGAGCTCTGGGGGAGGAGGAGTCTTCTCTATGGGACATGGGAAGGAAGGAATTGGAAGAAAGGAGTGCTGGTGGCTCACTAGGAGAGAGTACAGATGTCATATGAGATGTTCCACTAACTAGTCACCCTATAACATGCTGACTGGGGAATGCACTAGTGAAAAGGGCTCCTGTCAGTACAAGGCCCTGACAACACTAACATCAAGTAGCAGTATCATGGAGTACATGAGCTAAAACACCAACAATACCTCTATGTCACAAAGCTTGGTAATACGCATAATACACAGTAATATCATCCTATTCACAAAGAGGAGAAAATCATAGCATAGACTGAGGAAAAATAATCACATACCCCTTAAACCTTCAGAGCACTGGGAAAATGGTGTCCTAGGTATATTGTTTTACTCCAGTACCAAACAGGTGATGGATTCGATCAGCTCTGTACAACCAGCAATGAAATAGATGAACACAAGATGTAGAACAGCACATCATTTATGACATACTCATAACCATATCTTAAAAAACAGTGTTTTATTGAAGCATGTGGGTGGCTAAGTGGGTTAAAGCCTCTGCCTTCAGCTGTGGTCATGATCCCAGGGTCTTGGGATCCAGCCCCACATTGAGCTCTCTGCTCCACCGGGAGCCTGCTTCCTCTTCTCTCTGGCTCTGCCTACTTGTAATCACTTTCTGTCAACAAAATAAATAAATTCTTTTAGGGAGAAACACCACTGTTTTATTAATGAAAATATACAGAAAACACACGTGCAAAAGCATTCAAGGGTTGTCAGAAGGATGTGGGAGTACGTATTTCCAAAAATTTCTCGACTGAGGTACATTGCTCAGAAATGTGTATGTGCACTGCTATGGCATTGTAGGGAAGAGTTAGCTACCCTCGTGCAGTCATCTGTCAGGATTTCCTCATTTAACCACATCAAGTCATACTCTCTAACATTTGCACTTAGGAAGATACATTTGTAGTTTACTGCACGACTACCTTTTTTTCCTTAAAGAACAATTAGGAAAACCTCCTATTTCTAATATTGAGGAAGTTCTTTAGTGTCAATAAATGCAGAAATGTGTGATCTTAAAACCCATCCCATGGAATCTTAAATCAGTGTTATAACCGTAAGCACCATCTCCACTGAGATGTATTTCATATGTTGTATATCATACGGTCCTCTACTATGAAAAATTAGGTATGATGAGTCCCACTTAATGGAGCAGGACCTCTAATACCTTTGATGTAGCAACAATCATCCCCGTGTTTTTACACACCCACAAGAACAGAGCAATTTTCCAGAGTGATTTCAGAGTAAATACATTAATATTGTCTGTCACAAATCACATATAGGATTAATGTATAAATTTAAAAATACTGAAATCCTTATATTTATGAAAAAGTCCATCCCCTAAATCTGTTCAACAGACTACCATATACATTTGCTAAGTGTTCAAGTCTGATTTCTCCTTATAATCACTATTTTCATGCAGGGTAATGTCCGAGTAGGGTGAATAATGTATTCCATTGGCTTGATTTCTGTAACATTCATTGGCATCTGATGTTCAATTCAATAGTTTTCAAAATATTGCTAAATTTCAATGGACTTTCCTTAATGCACTCTCTGGTGTGTGTTCCAGTGTATACTAAAATGAAGGCCTCTCCACAATCACGATGTTCCTTGGGTTTGAATCTAGTGAGCATTTTGAGTAAGCACTGAATTCCAGTTGGCCACATTCTTTACATTTCACACTTTCATTCCTATATGAAAACAATGATGTTAATTTAAGGAAGTTGGGAGTCCCACTGAGAGGTCAGACACATTCTTAGCATTTGTAGACTTATTTTCCTATTTCAAATCGCTCATATGGAGTGAGGAAGGAGCAGTCCTTAGTCACTCTCTCACATTCATTACATCCGTAATTTTCTCTGCAGGGTGAATTCTGTGATGTGCAGTAAGGGTTGTGTGCCTGCTGGAGGTTTGGCCACATTACTCATCCGGTGTCTTTCTAGTATGAATTCTCAGTTTAGAAGGTGTGCATGCTGGAGAAAGGCCTTGCCGCACTGGTTATATTTGTGAGGTTACTGTCTAAAATATGAATTCTCTCGTAGGCATAAATCAGTGAGCACTCTATAACCAATTTTGCTCACATTCTCTTTTTCTTTCATTCTTCAAGATTTTATTTATTTATTTGACAGAGAGATGGAGAGAGAGCACAAGTAGAGAGGAGGGTCAGGCAGGAGGAGAGGGAGAAATACGCTGGCCGCTGATCAGGGAGCCTGATTCAGAGCTGAATCCAGGGACCTTGGGATCATGACCTGAGCTGAAGGCAGCCCCATAACTGCCTGAGCCACCCAGGTGTCCTGTTTTTACATTCTATACACTGTTAAGCCTTCTATCTAGTATGAATATTATGATGTTTTGTGAGGACTGAGTGCATGTAAAGGCCTAACAACATTATTTTTGTGTTTTTTTTTTAAGGTTTTATTTATTTATTTGAGAGAGAATGAGTGAGAGAGAGCATCAGAGTGAGGAGTGGAGTGAGGAGAAAATCAGAGGGAGAAGCAGACTCTCCAAGGAGCTGGGAGCCGGATGTGGGACTTGATCCAGGAAGTCCAAGATCATGACCTGTGCCAAAGGAAGTCACTCAACAAACTGACCCAGCAGGAGCCCCACCTAACAACATTCTTGACGTTGCTAAGGTTTCTCTCCAGGATGAATTCTCTGATGCTCAGTAACACTTAACCTCCAGTTAAAGGCCTTGCCACATTCATGACATTTGCCAGGTTTCTCTCCAGTATGAATTCTGTGATGTGGAGTAAGGCCTGAGCTGTGTCTAAAGGCCTTGCCACAGTCTTGATATTGGTAAGATGTCTTTCTATTACAAATTCTCTGATGCTGACTAAGCCTTAGGCACCAGTTAGAGGCCTTGACACATTTTGGATTATTTATAGGGTTACGTTCTAGTATGAGTTCTGCTATGTCAACTAAGGTATGAGTTCACCTTAAAGGCCTTGCCACATTCCTGACATTGGTAAGGTTTCTCTCCAGTATGAAATCTATAATGTTGAGTAAGGTGTGGAAGGCAGATAAAGGCCTTGCCACATTTTTGACATTGGTAAGGTTCCTTTCCAGTATGAGTTCTGTAATTTTCAGTAAGAGTTGAACTGTCCCTAAAGGACTTGCCACATTCTTCACATAGGTAAGATTATTCTCCAAAATGAATTCTGTAATGGTGAGTAAGACCTGACCTCCAGCTAAAGGACTTGCCACATTCCTGACAGTGGTAAGGTTTCTCTCCAGTATGAATTCTGTGATGTTTTCTAAGGTTTGAATTGTGGATAAAGGCCTTACCACATTCTTGACATTTGTAAGGTTTCTCTCTAGTGTGAGTTCTGTGATGTTGAGTAAGGGCTGACCTGTAACAAAAGGTCTTGCCACATTCTTGATATTGGTAAGGTTTCTCCCCAGTATGAATTCTATGATGTTGAGAAAGGTGTGAAAGGCAGTTAAAGGCCTTGCCACATATTTTACATTGGTAAGGTTTCTCTCCAGTATGAGTTCTGCAATGTTCAATTAGAGTTGAGCTGTCCTTAAAGGGCTTACCACATTCTTCACATTGGTAAGATTTTTTTCCACAATGAATTCTCTTATGCTTAGCAAGACCTGACCTCCAGTTAAAGGCCTTGCCACATTCTTGACATTGGTAAGGTTTCTCTGCATTATGAATATTGTGATGTTCACAAAGATGTGCCCTCCACTTGAAGGCCTTGCCACATTCTTTACATTGGTAAGGTTTCTCTTCACTGTGAGTTTTCTGATGCCGAGAAAGATTTGACCTCCAGGTAAAGGCCTTGCCACATTCTTGACATTGGTACGGTTTTTCTCCACTATGAATTCTGTGATGTTCAGTAAGGATTGACCTGTCACTAAAGGCCTTGCCACATTCTTGACATTGGTAAGGTTTTTCTCCAGTATGAATTCTGTGATGCTTAGTAAGTTGTGAATGGACAGCATAGGCCTTACCACATTCTTGACACTGGTAAGGTTTCTTTCCAGTATGAATTCTATGATGTTCAGAAAGGTGTGAAAGGCAGTTAAAGGTCTTGCCACATTTTTTACATTGGTAAGGTTTCTCTCCAGTATGAATTCTGTGATGTTGAATAAGGGATGACTTCTGGTTAAAGCTCTTGCCACATTCTTGACATTGGTAAGGTTTCTCTCCAGTATGAATTCTGTGATGTTTAATAAGGGATGACCTCTGGTTAAAACTCTTGCCACATTCTGGACATTGGTAAGGTTTCTCTCCAGTATGAATTTTGTGATGTCGATTAAGGGTTGAACTGTGATCAAAGCTCTTGCCACATTGTTGACACTGGTAAGGTTTATCTCCACTGTGAATTCTCTGATGTTGAATAAGTTTTGAGCATGATGTAAAGGCTTTGGCACATTCATTACACTTGTAATTTTTCCCTGCAATATGAATTTGATGACGTCTATGGAGACTTGAGTGATTGTTAAAAGCCTTTACATATTCTTGACATTTGCTGGGTTTCTCTCCAGAATAGATCCGCGAATGTCCATTTTTTGATGAACAGTCCTTAAAGGTTTGACCACCTTCTTCACATTTGTGTATTTTTTCTCCAGTATGTATTGGCTGATGTTGAGATAGTGTTGAGTGGCAGTCAAAGGATTTACCGCATTCTTTAAAAATGTAAGTTTCCTCTCCCTGAGGGATTATCTCATTGATGTTTAGGCTTGATGACTGACTAAACATGGTCCCTGGTTTATTAGATGTGAATGGGCTTTTTCCCTCATGAATTCTCTGATGATCAGCAACACTGGAGGACTGGTTATGAGCTTTCCCACATTCATTATCTTTATGAGGACTGTCTCCCAAACGGTGACCATTATGTATACTGAGGTTAGAGCTTGGATGAAAGCCTTCCCCACATTTATCACATTCATAATGGTTCTCTGCAAACCTAGCCCTGACACATCTGTGAACCCTGGAGCCCTGGTTCAATGTTTTCTCAGATTCAGTGCATTGAGCAATTCTGTCTCCAGTGAAAAGCCTTTGGTCATACTGTAGGGTCGACTTCTCAGTGAAGTCCCTCTCATATGGATCCCACTGAGGACTTTGTTCTTCATTTCTAAATCTCTGATCTAAGTTCAGACCAATCCTATTTTCCGAATGGCTCAAATCATTACTCTCACAATGGACTAGGTTACTTTCCAGATGTTCCAAGTAGTCTGTCCACAAATCACCAAGACTGACTATCTGATTGGAGCTTGTGCTGACAGAAGCACACTGCTCTGCAGAAGCAGTTAGCTTAAAAAGGGAGGTTTTCTGCAGTGGTTTATATACTTCACCATTTGGGACAGTGACATTCTCATTAAGGCCAATTGCCTTGGTTTGGGTGTATCGTCCAGGATTTCTTTGAGGCCCTTCACTTTCCCCATCCTTGTCCCAGTTCTGGAAAGAACTTTCTATGCTCCACTGTAGCAGGAAACTCTGGGTCTCATGTGAAGATAGAGCTGAAAGATACCAAATAAATGTAAAACCATTGCACTTACTACATTCAGAAGAATTCTAATAGAGAAGCATCAAGTCACTCAGACAATGTCAGAAAGATGGCTGACCAGGAGTCATCAGGACCTCACCTCCCCATGAAATTGTAACACGGTACTGAACATACTGACCATATATCCTAACAGATAATTCTGTGATGTGGTCACAGTATAGCAGAAATCCCTTTCCTGTATCTCTAACAATCACAAAAAGGATCATATGAGCTCCAAACTTAGCAGAAGAATGGAGGATATGGAAACAGAAAACTGAACTGAATCAAACAAGTGTACAGTAAAAAAGAAACATGTCAAGCACAGGAAGAGTTGTTTGGCAGAAAAGATAAACAGCACTGACAGCCCATGAACTAAAGAAAGAATAACAGAAAAACGACTGACTAAAATGACAAGTGAAGAAGTGAAAGCCAACAAAGTATAATTGAGTGTAGGAATAAAATTATAAGAGGCAACAATATTTGAGGGGGGGAAATCACAAGATTTCAGGTGGGAGCTACAGAGAGAGGGAATCACATGCAGGCATCACAATGAATACACAGTGTGACTTGAGCCTCTATTCCAGGACCCTGAGATCCATATCTGAGCAGAAATCAAGAGTCAGTACTTCCCCAAGTGAGGCACCAAGCACCTAATTATTTTTTAACTCCTATCTCTGTGGTAAAGTTCTCACTATTGTTTTCTCACTCCTTTAGTATCCTTATTATTGTGACCTTAAATTCTCCATCAAGTTCCTTACAATGTTTCCATTTTATCCCTGACCTTGGTCTTATCTGCTGGTTTTCCTTGGGACAAATTCTTTCATCTTGGCATTTCTCTAAGTCTCTACTTTCCTCTGTCCATTAGGAAAGTCAGTGATGTGTCCTGTTGTATCCTTCAGACCAGTGGTCTGCAGGGGCTCTCCTTGCCTGCTATGGGCAGTGTTTGGTCCCTGGCCTGAATGTGGCCAGTCTGAACTAGGTGAGCTCTGCTCTGATTGTGAAAGGAGACCTGACGTCAACTCCACCAGAACTGCAGTCATGCAGAATCCCTGCTCAGGAGACATGATGTGAGCAGGGGCTGACCGTGCTTAGCCTGAGGCAAGCCTCACTGAGAAGGGTAGTCCCCTCAAATAACAAGGGGTGAGGCATGGTGCAAGCAAAGCAGACAGTCAGTGTCTCACTGAGTGGGGCTCAGTATCTATGCTACAGGACAGGAGAGGGCTCCCATGTTTTGGTAGCCACGTGTCACTGAATGTTTCCTCTCAGGAATATGCTCCTAGACTACAGAATACTCTCCCCACTGTGAACCCCAGGTGTTCTTCAGATGACTGTTTCCATGTTCAGTGCCCCCAGATTGTTAGCCAGCCTTCTCTCAAGGAGCACCCAGGTGTCCTTCTGATTCTATCCCATCCAAACCTGCTGACCATTAAACCTCCAGGCTTTAGGATGTGCTGGTTCCAAGAACTCATGAAATTTAGCCCTTTTCCCCTTCCAAGCCAATGGCTTTGGGAAACCTCCTTATACATCCCTGATTGCTCCTCTGTCACAAAACCTACCGCACAACCAGGGATCCCTGCCCTCTACAATGCTATACTCCTTTCCTCCCTAAACCATGTCTCTGTACTATCTGCCATCTTCCATGTGGCCTCTTCTTTCCTTTTACTTAGGAAGTCTGTCCTGTCACTCTTCAGCCCAATGTCTGGGGCATTTAGGAGGACCTGACAGTTGCCTAGTGCTGCTCATGACAGGACACATGCGTCTAGGATCCTCCTACTCCCCACCATTTCTACTCCTAAAAATTAGGAGAATTAATTGTTTTAATCCTGTTAAAACTCATATGGATTTTATAAAGCTGGTACACAAACCAACACATTAAAAATTAGTTTTGTTTCTACACAACAAAGAACAATTCCCAAAACAGAGAAATCATACATTTACAGCAAACCCCGCCCCCCCCATAAATGCTTCCAATTTAACATAATGGTAGAGGTCAAACCAGAAAGATGAAAAGTGCAATATACTCTGCAGGAATCCTAGTAACCTAACCTATAATTAGGTTTGTTTCCTACTGTATTCTTTCACTGGAATAATTGAAACACAATAAATCTTTTTTTTTTTAAGATTTTATTTATTTATTTGACAGGGAGAAATCACAAGTAGATGGAGAGGCAGGCAGAGAGAGAGAGAGAGGGAAGCAGGCTCCCTGCTGAGCAGAGAGCCCGATGCGGGACTCGATCCCAGGACCCTGAGATCATGACCTGAGCCAAAGGCAGCGGCTTAACCCACTGAGCCACCCAGGCGCCCCGAAATACAATAAATCTTGAAGCGATCTACACAAAATGCAATCTCTACCAAAACTCCAATGCCATTTTTGCACAAAGATCAAAATCCATCCTAAATTTACATGGATGTCATGGGACAACACATACCCAAAATAATCTGAGAAGTGAAAAGCATATATCCTGATTTATGGCATAAAAGGCACAGATTGCAAACTAATGTCCTACAGACATGACGTTGGGAGTAGAATAATGGAAGAGTCTGGCTGACCTAGAAGTGCACTTCTCCAATGTTAATGTACCTGGAAGGTTTGACTTTATGATCTTCCAGGCATCAGTCATAGGGCAACTGCAAAGGTCTGGAAGATACCCAAGATGCACACTCTAGCACCAAAGACACATCCCTGGCCACTCTGTGAACCTAAGAAAGTAGCTTTCATTCAAAGTCATGGTCAAAATCTTTCACCCAAAAGCTGTCTTTTGGGTGGTAGGACTCTATTACAGACAATGTCCACTGATTGCCTATTCCCCTGTTTAGATGAACCTCCTGGCTAAGGGGAATTATCAGCACCTGTGACTGACTTGGGTGTCTAGCCAATGCTCTGAACTAGGGCATTCTCTGTTCTCTGTCTGGGTAGCTATGCACATTCTATGTCACTTCCCATGGCTAATGCAAGCCTCCAATCCTGCCCCACTGGAAGCGTGAACAGAGACCCTAGACAACCTCAGAGCCTTTCTTACAGGCTTCTGGGGAGAAAACCAAGCCAGCAGCACTGACCAAACATTTAGCATAACCTCTTGCTCTGCATGAGCAGGAAGCCTCATCAGTGAATCTGGGCAGCCTCAGACCCCAGTCTACGGTCCTGCCCTACAACAGAGAATGGCCTTTGGTCCTGCCACATGTTCAGCATCACCTGTGTATCTCACTACATTACCCATGGGCTTCTACCTTTCCTGAGGAAACCAACTATGAATGTGTCCCCAGATATAAGGTCACAAGGTCTAGTCCCTAGACAGTCACCTAACACTGGGTAAGAAAGGAAAGGTGGGGGGTTGCATCCCAGAGCTACTCACATGGTAATGTAAGGCTGGGCACAGGGCTCCACATTTAAAGTGTTCCCAGTGATTCTGACCAGACAAAATTTGACAACCTCTGCAGGAACTAAGTCACAACAGATACCTGGCTCTCACTGGTAATGTCTGGCAGCCTTCTTCATCTTCAACATCTACTGTCATGTGACATCTTTAAACTATGCCCACCATGTTTAAATCAACTAATACCCTCTCTCCACACACTTTATGCATCTGGGCCTCAGAGAGTACAATTATCAATGGCATCCAATAGCAACTGGTCCTCAGGACCAGCATGGAATACATTACATCATGAGAAAAGCATCAGACATCCCAGACAACCACATTTCCCATAAATGCATCTCTGTCCATTCATTCATCATGAGCAGCTTCCTCAGGCCTTGCAGTGACCAAAGGGAACTCTCTATCACATCTTTGTTCACATTTCAAGACTTTGCCAATTTCATTTCCATAGCACTTACCTTCCTCTCAAACTGTCGCAACATCATGTTTTATCTGTCCTCACAACTTCCAGTGCCAAATGCTTGAACTAATCCTGTGGCCCAGTGATGGATTTTTGCTTCTCTTCCAGTGCAGTGGTGACAACATTGTATTTAAAACATACATGGGCCTCATGTGATCCTGTTATCAACCATTTACAGTGGCATTAGAAAACTCCAAGCTACCCCTAAGGCTAAGCAAGGGCCTGCCTGGCTTAGGTGGGAGGGGGAGTGTAGTGACAATTAGGTTTCCAGAACACAAGGGGGAAAGTCAACTCTGATGCCTCCATCACTGAAATAGAGATGGGACAGAAGAAATGGACAGGATTTGGGAAGAAAGGAAGTACAATTTTTCTTTCTAGATTCAGAGTCAGTAGTGTAGCCTTGGACAGGGGTCCTCTCTCCAGATGAAGAATTCAGGACAATGTTTCAGCCTAGATCTGTTTCATCTCTTCCATTGGGCTGCTCCATCACTCCTAACAGAAGACTGTGTTCTGTTTAAGTTAGAACATCTTCTCAGCACCCAGCCTTGTCCCATCTTTGTTTCCTTCAAGTAAGTGTTTAAAAAAATTAAAAAAAAAAAAAAACGGATTCGTGAAATCTCCATGTTTTTACCTAATCAAATGCTGACACTGAAGTGGCCAACATGGATGACATCACTTCCTAGAAGGGAAAAGAAGAATAACTAAAGAACTCTCACTTCTCCAATCGCAAAGGCAGGAGTGAAGACTATCAATTTAACTATAAGGAATTTATAATGCTCCCTGGAGAATTCTCACATTTAAATTAAATTTAGAATACATTGTCAGTCCATAGAAACTCTTGTTAAAATCTCTATTGAGGTAGCTAAGCACTGGTCGACAGAGGAATAAGGAAAACAGAGTAGATCCTACAGGAGTAAAACCCAGTTATGTAAGAGACGATTCGCATGGGGAGATTCTCAAACTAAGATACACAAGATATAGGAAGCATAAATTCAATACAATACAAAGAAGAAAACTATTTCTATTATGAAGCTAGAATCTCTTTGCTTGTAGGAAATCATCACTTTTCAAACTTGGAAGTGACCTGGTTTTAGCCAAGATTCCTTTTCCTTCTGAAGATATAGGTACACACAGATATGTATGTACATGTGCTTCTTCCTACTTAGTTCTGGGACTTCAAAATCTGTCTTTAGCTTAATATGAAACATTGCATTCTATGCAGATCAAAACCCTAAAACTCTGCTTGTGTTCTCTATCCTCACAAAACAACAGGAAAAATATACAGGGTAAAATTTGATCGATAGTCCTTGAGAATTGTGTAGCTGTGGCTTATCATTACATTTGTAGTGACTTTGTTCAATTAGCCATCGTTGGGGAGAACCCCTGAGCATTAGATGGTGAGCCATGGTTCAGGACAAGAGAAAGAAATTAACATTTACAAACTCATTCCTGACAATCCTTATCAAAATCTTAGCAATAAAAAAAATCTTATAATTTTGAAATGGAGAAATACACTCAAAACCATTCTGTGAGATCAGCAGTACCCTGATATCAAAGCAGTATAAACAAAAGATAAAAGGCTAGTTTATTTGATGAAACTTCTGCTACTCTGGCTGTCCTTGGACCCCCATATACATGTACAAAATAGAATCGGAAGGGGCGCATGGATGGCTCAGTGGGTTAAAGACTCTGCCTTCAGCTTGGGTCATGATCTCAGAGCCCTGGGATCGAGCCCCACATCAGGCTCTCTGCTCAGCAGGGAGCCTGCTTCCTCCTCTCTCTCTGCCTGCCTCTCTGCCTATTTGTAATCTCTGTCTGTCAAATAAATAAATAAAATCTTAAAAAAAAATAAAGTCAAAAGGGAAAATGAATCACACTGAAAATAATTGACCCTCTCTAGAGATCCATCTGCCACTAAATCCTTTCAGATCTGCTAACAAATACAGTTAACCATTTAATAATGTGATTTCATCAATAACGGTCCAGTTAAACACAGAGACATTTGCTTGATAAATCCAGTGCACTACAGTAAATGTCTTTTCATTATGATTGCCTTCATATTTAACTTCTTCAAATTACTTCCTTATAAAACTATGGTATATACAGCTGACACATAACAAAGAATGGGACGACTCATGACATGTTGTAATTAACCCACCGAACACCACAGATGAAGAGAGACTATTGCAACACAATGACAGGGGAACCTGGTTAGCTCAGTGGGTTAAGCCCCTGCCTTTGGCTCAGGTCATGATCTCAGGGTCCTGGGATTGAGCCCCCCCCATCCAGCTCTCTGCTCAGCAGGGAGCCTGCTTCTCCCTCTCTACCTGCCTCTTTGCCTACTTGTGACTTCTCACTGTCAAATAAATAAATAAATGAATAAACAAACAAATAAATAAAATTAAAAAGAAACACAATGGCAAATCCACTTCATTTTGAAAAGAGCTCCTAGAAAATCACTAGGAGGATTCTCGGCAGTCCAAACAGTAACGGGGCCAGGCATAACATACTCAGGTACTCAAAGATTGAAAAAATAGCCACCAACAATACTTTACCGAGCCAAATTCTTTTCCACAGAGGCAGAAACAAAGACATTCCCAAGTAAAAACCCCTCTAAGCTTACCAGTGGAACTGTCCTACAAGAACCATTAAAGGAAGTCTTTCTAGATGACATAAAAGGATTCTACCCAGAAACTGCAACCACATGAGAACACAGAGCTCTCTGCTGAACATAAATATGTAGACAATTACACAAACGTGCTGTGTTGCAATGAGATACCAGACACATTTGTTTCTGCTACAGAGTTTCATTTTGGAAAAAAAAATTCCAAATGTGGGTAATAAAGTATCCAACATAAAAGAATTTGTGATGTCGGTAACAAAGTCGGGAGGGTGTACAGGGGTGGAGACAGGAAGAAGAGTTTTCTATATAAGTGACACTGAGTTTTAAAAGGTTTGTTTTAGGGATGCCTGGGTGGCTCAGTCAGTTGAGCCTCTGACTTCAGTTCAGTTTAGGATCTCAGGGTACTGGGATCGAGACCCACCCAGGGCTATCTGCTCAGTGGGGATCCTGCTTCTCCCTTTCCTGCCTATCTCTCTGCCTACTTGTGATCTGTCAAATAAATAAATAAAATCTTTAAAAAATAAAAACAAAATTAAAAGGTGCCCTTAAAGCTAAGTTGTTTTAATGAATCTCTAAGGTTACCACAATGAAAATACTCATAAAAGATGCATAACTCAATGACAAAGGTACCAAGACATAAGATGGGTATTAATCCCACAATTAATTAGATAAAGTGTATCTTTTGTATTTCATGCCAAAACAGAAGTATATACAGAAGTATACAGAAGTATAAAATGTTGAAAATTACTCTGAATTCAAAAAAGTATTTCTCTCATGCAGAGTATAAAAATTCACCCACAAATACATGATAAAATTGATTCTATATGGATGACAACTCACCTAGACATAGCGCGACATTCACTGACCACTCACCAAGGAGACAAAAAGTAGGGGTGACACCGTATATATGTATGACATACAAACACAAGACAAAAACACACAGAATTTTCCAGCAAAAAGCATAAAGCTCATTCTTTTTTGAGTTATACTCACATGGTCTTGAAATATGCTGAAATAGACTGAGCAGAAAATTCTCTTCCTCTAACAACCTGCACAGATAAAACCCAACCCACACCTAGCTAATGTCGTGGAATGAGCCAGACAAGGAAGCACATTCTTAGGAAATTACCAAACCCGAATAAGAGAAAACTCAACCCACTAAATTCTAAATAAAACACTGATGTATAAGAGAAAAGGAAAACTTCTATGTTACCATAATTTTGAACTGTGTCCACATACCCATGAAAAACAAGCAACTGAGTGGCATGTCTTCATGGACTATAATATTGTGAAGAATTCTCATGAAAGTCAGTCATAAAGAGCTATAAATGAGAATTTTATGAACACTTTAAAAGCTTGAAAGACGTGTATTATGGTATTAATATATTCGTTCTCCTCCACAGAATGTAACCCTATAGTCCATTCAGTTAAGACAGAGAAACAAACAACATCTTCATTTATGAAAAAATAAACATCATAGATGTTGAAATATGCTGAGAGACAATGTATGTGAAATTAATATTTGGGGCTAAATTCTGATGCATTCTGAGGAAAGTAGAAGAAAAAGCTCATGATTAATTTCCCATGAAGCAACATTGCATTACTGAACACAAGGATTTTTCAAACATGGAGGTTTAGGGTACCTGGGGGCTCAGTCTGTTAAGTATCTTCCTTCAGTTCAGGTCATGATCACAGGGTTCTGGGATCCAGCCCCACACTGGGCCCCCTGCTCAGCAGGGACTGGGCATCTCCCTCTCCTTTTGCCCTTCCCCTCCGTACTCATTTTCTCTTTCTCTCTCTCTCTCTGTCTCAAACAAATAAAAATTTTAAAAGAACTATATGGAAATATTATTAATTGTCTAAGTCACTTCTTATAAAGCACATGCCCATGTCGTATCAGGACATTTGATGTAAAAAATTTAAAGATAAATCTCATATAAAACTAATTAGGGGGCACCTGGGTGGCTCAGTGGGTTAAGCCACTGCCTTCAGCTCAGGTCATGATCTCAGGGTCCTGGGATCGAGCCCCACATCGGGCTCTCTGCTCAGCAGGGAGCCTGCTTCCTCCTCTCTCTCTCTCTCTGCCTCTCTGCCTACTTGTGATGTCTCTCTGTCAAATAAATAAAATAAAAAATCTTTAAAAAAAATAAAATAAAATAAAACTAATTAGGACATGAAAACACACATGACGACATTACAAGAAGTTCATAGAAGAATCATACAATGATGCAATTATTAAAAAATAATGTAATAAATGAGAATTTCTTAAAGGCTACAAGTTCAAGTTCTAAATGTACTAGGTCCCCAATATCATTTTTTATATCAGAATTCTAGTAAACAAATAGAGACATTACAGTATTTCACCACTTAGGAATATAACTCATAGAGCATAAATTTCTATATGTAAAAAAAAGAAAGAAAGAAAAAGAAAAAAGACCATTTGAAGGGAAATAAAGCAGTAGATTTTCTCATTTTAGGGCGGTGCTTTGTTTTCCTATGAAGGTACTGATACTGAATTTTGTAAGACTAAGATTAAAGCCTCCATACCATAGAAAGCATAAGCCAGAAAACATTAAAAATCTGTCTCCAGTGTTCTGGGAATTTCCCCACCAAACCCCAGTGTGCATACAATTACCCTGACCTACTTGTGCCATAATGAAAACCAGAATGTACAAAGGCCATAGCATGCAGGTCCTCAGAAATAGGATGCCTTCCCCAGGGCCCTCACAACAATAGAAAGCTCTCAGATTAGGTGGCCCTCCCCTTCAAAGTAGAGTCTCCTTGCTCTCCCTATGGATGTGATGCACCATCACTGGAGCTGAAGGAGAATCCCAAAAGAAATCTAAGAACTTGATAATGTTGGAGAGCACATGTCCCTCTGCGAGAGAGAAAAAGGTAACTGGGCATGTCTCCAACTAATCTTCATTCAAGCAGAGCTACTCAACCACTGTGTAAGGTCTACCTTCCTCCTTCAGAGTTGGACCTCCCCTCTGTCATCTGCCTCATTCATTCCTACCCCCTGGATGGAAGCCTCTGGTCTCCTTTCTATTCATATCCCAGAGCTGCTTCTCTTGCTCCAAATATATAATCAGGTCTGACTTTGACAGAAGGAGTCCTGTTTATGAGGAAAAAGGAAAACAACTATTGCTGCCAATTCTAACTTTCCATCAGTCTTGTGTTCAGGAGAGATGAGACGATATTGTACAATCCTAGAAAATGGTTTCCCAAAAGCTCTTCCCCAACAGTCCCTTCAGAACACACAGGAGGCGGGAACCTGGGTGGTTCAGGAAGAAAAGCCTCTTCCTTCAGGTTAGGTCATGATCTTAGGGTCCTGGGATTGAGCCCCACATCAGGCTCTCTGCTTGTAAGGGAGCCTGCTTCCCCCTCTCTCTGCCTTTCTCTCTGCCTACTTATCATCTTTCTCTGTCAAATACATAAACAAAGTCTTAAAAAAAAAAAAAAAAAAACTCACAGGAGGAATTTCCAATGTTCACATCATGACCTACACTTCCAAGTAGTAGACATGATCATCAGAAGGGGAAACTTCAGTTTAAGATGTGAGCAGCACCATTGTATGTCACTAAGGGTTGAGAACTGCCACTCATCTACACAAGCAATGATGTTTCCTTGAGAAAGGAGAAGCTAAGGCTGAGAAGGAAACACCATGAAGACTGTTCTCTCCATCTACTTATTTCCCTTTCTGCCTGGATCTGAATTCTAGTAATTCCAAGAGAAATCTCCAAAAATACACTCTTCACAGGAAGGAATAAAACCCTGAGTGGGGTTTGGGAAATGTGGAAGGAGTTTTCCTCACCCAAGAAGAGGAGGTGTCCATAGTTCTCCAACATCACATTCCTGTACAGTTGCCGCTGAGTGTGGGTCAGGCATCCCCACTCCTCCTCAGAGAATTCTATGGCCACATCCCTGAAGGTCAGCTGTCCCTGCAATAAATACCACAGTCATAAAGTGGACACTGACACAGTTCATGATGTTTCCTAAGATAAAAGTTGATGTTAATGTCACCAGCTAGAACCAAATCCGACCTTTCCTTCTCCCTGACATGGGTGTGGAGTTAAAGAAGAACCTATGAGGGCACCTGGGTGGCTCAGTGGGTTAAAGCCTCTGGCTTTGGCTCAGGTCATGATCCCAGGGTCCTGGGATTGAGTCCCACATCGGACTCTCTGCTCAGCGGGGAGCCTGCTTCTCCTCTCTCTCTGCATACTTGTGATTTCTGCTGTCAAATAAATAAATAATAATAATAAAAATCTTAAAAAAAAAAAAAAAGAAGAAGAAGAACCACCTATGGAGCAGGAGGCTGCCTGGTTGAGAACTTTCACTCCTTTCACTCCCAGAAGTCAACTCTATCCATGACAAAGAGGTGACAGCCCTACTGAGCCAGCACAAAGTGTTAGGATGTGGGAGAGGAACCAATGGTCAAGATATTCGAGACATGTTTCTGATGCGAAATATTGGGGTTCTGGAGTGAATGATGAAGAAAGGATTGTTGAGATACCCGTGGTATAACAACTGTGGTTCTAACGCAAGGAGAGAGGAATGTGAGCAGTGAGTTCACCCAAATTGACAGGTATTGCAGGCATGTCAGATGGCAACTACGTGGCTTGGATTCTGTCCTGGAGAAGCTATTAAAAGTTCAACCTAGGGGCGCCTGGGTGGCTCAGTGGGTTAAGCCGCTGCCTTCGGCTCAGGTCATGATCTCAGGGTCCTGGGATTGAGTCCCGCATCGGACTCTCTGCTCAGCAGGGAGCCTGCTTCCCTCTCTCTCTCTCTGCCTGCCTCTCCGACTACTTGTGATTTCTCTTTGTCAAATAAATAAATAAAATCTTTAAAAAAAAAAAAATTTCAACCTAAGGGCGCCTGGGTGGCTCAGGGGGTTAAAGCTTCTGCCTTCGGCTCAGGTCATGATCCAAGGGTCCTGGGATCGAGCCCCACATCGGGCTCTCTGCTCAGCAGTGAGCCTGCTTCCTCCTCTCTCTCTCTCTCTGCCTGCCTCTCAGCCTACTTGTGATCTCTGTCAAATAAATAAATAAAATCTTTAAAAAAAAAAAAGTTCAACCTAGAGATTCCTTATAAGAATGTCCAGCAAAGCAGATTCTAAAAGATCTATATGATCACTCACTGTTCTTACTGAGCTTATGTAAATAATTAGGCCAAGTTTGTTAAAAGTGGACTTGTTTTACAAATAAATTAGTCCTGATTTGGCTATCTCTGTAAATGAGGGTTATTTTAGAGAGAAAAATTATTTTTTATTAACACATCTTTACGGATGTTAAATTCTAGATTTGATTGTCTTTAAATCTTTGTTTACCTGAGCTAGACAACTTGAAGTAAACTTCAGAGAAGTTGCACAATAGATCGTTTGGATGATCTTGCCTAATATTCTGTAGGGATAATAACAGAACCCATTGGGCACATAGCTTAAATATTTAAACAAATGGAAAATGAAATTGATTCCCCCAAAATTGTATAACTTAACTATCACCTTGTGTTTGACTGGAATAATGAAATTGCCTGAAAGCCAGCATACCGCACTCAATAGCATTAACTATGGACTGGGGAGATAACAGATGTCCCCACTTTATGATTGGATTGGATGATGCATGGACTCCCCTTATCTCTTGACACGTTTTCTCCCACTTGCCAATGATCCTCTGTAATCAGGATATCGTTAAGGCTGGACCACTCAAAGGGCTTCTTATTTCATCCCTTATTCATATTTATCCTAGAAGCCATCTCTGAGGTGCTCTTGCAAACAGATGCTTTAGCAAAGCCTAGAACAGCCCTCCTCCTAAAAAGAGCCTCAAAGCTCACTAAGGGACAGTCCCTGACTGTAATGACTTCCCATCAGATCCAGATTTGTCTTCGAAGCCAAAGGCCACCATTGAATGATGGGGGCTGACTTATTAAATACTAGGCTACACTTACAGATATGCCAGAAATAATACTTAAAACTTGTCAAACTTTAAACCTAGATACCCGTATGCTTCTTGCTCTATGGAGCAAAAGCTGTTCAGAGGTTATTGATCTTGCTTACTCTGTTTGGCCAGATTTAAGATGTCCCTGTTAAAAATACAAATGACAGTTGGTTTACTGATGACAATACTTTTCATAAAAAGAGTAAGAAAAGCTAAGTATGCCATAGTGCTCACTAGCACTTTGCAATTGCCAAAGCCTTACAAATAAACATTAATACTGACTCCAAATATGCCTTCCTGGTACTACATGCCCATGGAGCTATTTGGAAGGAAAGGGGATTGCTGTCAAGCCATAACTCCCCAATCAAATATGGGCTTAAGTTACAAAACCCTCCATATCGCTATACTGAGGCTGGCATATATCAAATCTGGGATACATATTTGTGGCTCACACCCACTATTGCACAGCTCATTCAAAAGCCAGTTTAATGCTGGGAACAGACACACACACCTCCATTCTTAGAATGGGAACTTTCCAAGTTTTTCTGTACTCATAACCACCAAGTTTCTGTCCGCGTTTCCTTGCTCCTCAGCTGCACACAGCTGATCGAGATTCCAGACAAGCCAGAATGAGAAATGATTTCCCTCCCTGACATCCCAGGAGACCTCATCAGCCACAGGAATTTCAGACTCACACCTTCCCCTCCGGATCTGCCACCAACAGAATATTGTCACTCCTCGTGGGACTTTAATTCAAAGGGACAACAGCTGGTGCCCTATGGAAGCCAGGTTGGGGACACAGGACAGAAGGCTCTGGGACATAGATAAGGATTCTAAAGTCCTAACCGTGAGTATCACTTCTGACCAGATCTTAAAAACAGGTGAACGCAGAAGTCAGAAGCACCGGGACTCGAGGCAAGCGCATCTGTAGATTCTAAACACGAGGGTCTGCGGAGAAACAGAGGACACGGCTCTGCGGGGACACCAGGCTCACCTGAGAACCGGCCATTTCTGCCTTCGCCTCCACCTCTAGATTTCGTCCTCACGAGGGATCTGGGGGGAAATCACAGCTGCATCAGGAGAAAATGCTCTGAAATCCAGAAACAGAGCTCCTTGTCCTCACATCGCTCGCCCTGAGGCAGGACTTGGAGATGCAGAAAAGGCCCAACTTCCCAGTCCTTTGGGTCTGGAGCAGCTCAGAAACTGTGAGCTTCCCTGAGGACACCCATCCCTGCATTTTCCTTACCTGCTTTGTGGGGAGGGAGGGGTCCCCTGCCACTGCCACTCACAACCTCAGCGTCAGCATCGGAACCATGGGCTGCAAGAAACCGACGCTCCCAGACTCACCGAGCAGATACCCAGTCTCCTCTCCAGGACCAAAGCAGCAAATCCACTATCAGAAAACCAACAAAAGCACTCAGGCTCCCCCCTGGCCTCACCGAGAATCTCCTGGAGCCCTTAATTAACACAACAGTGTTGTTTTCGCCCAAACCAACTGACAGAATCTGAGGGGGAGGCCCGCAGAGGAGATCCTTCCGGAAACTCCACAGGTGAACCTGCTGGGAAGGAACTGGGGAGGTGACCAGGCCAAGCAGGGGAACCTAGGCAGGGGCTGGGAGCAGAGTTGGAGCCCTGCCTTCTCCACCATCAGAGTTTTGGGAGACTAACACCTTCTCCCTCTTTCTGCTACACAGAGGGAAACCCCTCACAGACTGAACTTTCCAGTATAAATGCATATATCTCTTTCAAAGTAAACACAGGATTTCAGAGCTCCTCCTTTATTTGCCTTTGATTCAAAATAACCAGCCAAAAAAAAAAAAAATGCACAGGCCAAAAAGACACATTTTAGGGTGACAAAATATTCCCCTTCAGTGTTTCGGTTTATAAGAACCTGCCACACAGTTTTCCACACTGCATGTTCTTTTTACCCTCCCATCAGCGATGTACGAGAATTCTAATTCTCAGCATTCTCAGGAAAATTGGATGTTATCCTTTTTCTTTATTTTAGCCATTTCAGAAAACACTGAGTGGTTTCTCAGTGTAAAGTATGCAGTCTTCTGACAACAACTATCTTGGTGACTGAAATAAAAACCACTTGAAAGACATCAAGTTGAACAAAGGAAAAAGCAATTAATGCTTCATTGGGACTCTATTTCCAAAAAAGTAACTTTCTCTTCCCCACAGACCTCTTCTCACTTCTCAGCCCTTTGTTTCAGGAACCTGGTTCCACCCTGACAGCATTATGAACAGGGCTGGTGGCACAGACAAATTCCTCTGGAAATCGGCCATTATCCAGCATCTCCCAGCAAACTCTTGGCCTATTTCCCCAGGTGGGCTGAAGGTTTGAGGGCCCCAACCTGCTGAGGCCTCCTTGGCTGGCAAAGCAATGAAGCTCTGGCTGCCCTTGATCCCCAGCTCTGTCTGCACGTTCTATTCCGGATCTGAAGCATGGAGGTCAGTTCACACAACAGAATGAATGTGAGGAGAGGAAGGTTTGTTTTTCCTGTGCTGTTCTCAATTCTTCGGCTGGTCTAAGACTTAAAATGATGTAAGACATTTTCAGTAGAGAAAACAATGAAGTTCTTAATTATGGGAATGAGAAAGACATGAGGCTCAAAGCGAGGAGTGTTATGCCCCAATAATGGGTCTGAGATTAAAGGAGTGAGACTGATATAAAGCAAAGGTCAAGCAAAGATTTCTTTTGTGCCAAGCATCAAGAATCTAACCAAACATTCGGGGCCGCACCTCTTACAAGAGAGAGCGACCCTTTTCCTTTCACAGACTAGCTTTTAAGGACAAAGGCCATGTGGTCGGGCCTGGCCAAGCACAGGTGGACAATGAGATTGTCACACACACACACACACACACCACACACACACACACACACACACACACACACACAGAAACTCCACAGTGATGCTAGAACCTATTGAATTACAATTTACCCTAGTAGACATTTGAACCAGCCTATCACCTTGGTCAGAATTCGTGCCTGAAATGCGCCTAAAGGGCGGTCCAGACTCCTTGGTAGCTATGGAAACAGTATGCAAACCCTCTCTGATAGGACGTCTCCACTTGGCCTGACCCCCATTGTGTCTGGGCTTTGTCACTTGGAGCTGGTTTCCGGGACTTGTTTTTAAGTAAATCCCCTGGGGGAAGGGGAGCAGGGACAGGTTAACTTTAATGAAAGCCTCTTGCTAAATAGGTCCTTGCAAGGTGATTGACGCTTCTGTGTCATGGTGACTTAAGAAGGAGGAGGTAGGATTTCGAATTTCCAAAGAGGGGATTATATTCAGAGGAGAAAGGAAAGGTGAAATATTTATCAAACAATGGTTGGTCCTCCAGGTAGGCAACTCTTCTTCTTCTTTTTTTTTTTTTCAATTTTATTTTTTTCCAATATTCCAACATTGCTTATGCACCACACCCAGTGCTCCATGCAATACATGCCCTTCTTAATACCCACCACCAAACTCACCCAACCCCCCCCATCCCCTCCATAACCCTCAGTTTCTTTCTCAAATTCAACAGTATCTCTTGTTTCATCCCTTACCTCTGATTTCCCCAACACACTTCTCTCCTTCTCCTAATGTCCTCCGTGTTATTCCTTATGCTCCAAAAGTAAGTGAAACCATATGATAATTGACTCTCTCTGTTTGACTTATTTCACTCAGCATAATCTCTTTTAGTCCCATCCATGTTGATACAAAAGTTGGGTATTCATCCTTTCTGAGGAAGGCATAATTCTCCATTGTATATATGGACCAAAGCTTCTTTATACATTCGGGTGTCGAAGGTCATCTTGGCTCTTTCACACTTTAGTGCTTATGGCCATTACTGCTATGAACATTGGGGTACCAATGACCCTTCTTTTCACTATATCTGTATCTTTGGGGTAAATACCTAGAAATTCAATTGCAGGGTCATAGGGTAGCTCTATTTTTAATTTCTTAAGGAATCTCCACACTGTTTTCCAATGTGACTGCACCAACTTGCATTCCCACCAACAGAGTAAAAGGGTCCCCCTTTCTCCACATCCTCTCCAAAACTTCTTTCCTGTCTTGTAATTTTGGCCATTCTAACTGGTGTAAGGTGGTATTTCAATATGGTTTTGATTTGAATCTCCCTGATGGCTAATGATGTTGAACATTCTTTCATGTGCCTGTTATAGGTAGGCAACTATTTGTGATATAAACTGTTACTCTCTGGTATCCATGTAGGAAACAATGTTATGGTTTGATACCTATGGCAAGGAAAGAATTCTCGAGATGTCTATGGTGCAAAATGTGATTTTGTGAAATCAGGGGGACAGGACCCAGGGGAAGAAAGACCACACTCTGTCATGAGGTGTGGCCCATTATATACTTTCAAGTTGGAGGGGGGTTTGGGATAGCACAAGTATCTAAGGAATTTTGGAAGCAAGGTATCAAGAACCTTGAGGGGGCTATCAGTTCTTGGGAAAAGGTCATTTATTACCAACCACAAATCCTTACTCATGGGGCCCTTCTGATTTTTATCCATGGGTCATCTGCTTGGAAGATGTTTATCAATAGGCAGCTAGAGTGTTTGAGGGAAAATGGAAGTTTCCAAAGGAAATATTTTATGTTAAAGTAGACTGACAGGATCCTGGTGGGGGTTGGGGAATTCAGATCAGGATTGTCTTTTACCATCAGCAACCTATTAACATCATGACTGTTGAGTCCTTGGAGCAATGTCACTCTGCCTATTTCAAGGATATGTCAATGACCTGTAGGTATAAGGATATTAGTATGTTTTCTTCTGCCTTTGTTTCCCACATCATGATCCGCTCTCTTCCTAATAAAAGCCCTCCATCTAATTGATTCTTGAATACACACACACACACACACACAACTCAGCATCATAGCAGAAGGTGATAATGCCATTTGTATCACAGGACAAACCTTGAAGACAGGTTTCTAACTTTTTTTTAAGATTTTATTTATTTATTTGACAGAAAGAGATCACAAGTAGGCAGAGAGAGGAAGGGAAGTAGGCTCCCCGCTGGGCAGAGAGCCTACCGTGGAGCTTGATCCCAGGACCCTGGGATCTTGACCTGAGCCAAAGTCAGTGGCTTTAACCCACTGAGCCACCCAGGAGCCCCAGGACAGGTTTCTAACTTAAATTGAAACCCTCCCTTGGCCTTTTGGGCCAACTTAAAAGCCTTTAAGTTTCTGCGTGCACCTTTCCTTGAATGGAGTAAACCCTCCTCTGTACATCTATATATCACACATTGTCTCTAATAAGGACTGGTAATCCCACCCTCTGACACAACCACGCCTGGGGACACATACACATCCTGTAAGCACCTCTGTAATGTCCGTAGGAGGCACAGTGAGTGCACAGGCCATCAAGAACTGTGTCAGACTGTCCTGTTCCCTCCTCCTGATTCACTGTCCTCAAGCTCCTTCTAAACTCTGAAGGCGTGGTAAATTCCTTGGAGTTGATTTTTGATCATAAGTCTTTCTTCTTTCCAATTGGCTCACCTCCTGAATAATGCTGATATACCATTCTAATCAAAACTCATGCCCTATGCATTGGCTTTTCAATGGAATGGCAGCCAGCTTGGGTTTCTGGATAACAAAATTGTTGGATCCTTCAGCGCAGTGGTCAGGAAGAACTTCTGTGATGTTTTATGGTGCAACTTAATAAGTTTATTGAAGTAGCATGTGGGTGGGACTTGTGCTCAGAAAGAGCTACACTTTTTTTTCTTTGAAAGAGACACCCTCCTGGTGGTGGGTGGTGGTGGGCAAAGGAAGAGAGATGAAACCAACTTACCACTGGGCAGGGAGCCCACTGCAGGGCTATGTGCTGGGAACCTCACATCATGACCTGAGCTAAAGTGAGACCCTTAACTGACTCACCCCCAGAGCCCCTAAGAGCTATACTTTTAATGTCTGAAGGAGGTGGTTGCATGCTTAGGGCTTAAGGGGGTGGGCCTTGCAGACAGAAGTAGATTATAAATGATTCTACCAGTTTCCTTATATTTTTTTAAATATTATTTTTCCTCCATTTTCTAATTTTTTTATTAACAGATAATGTATTATTAGCCCCAGCAGTACAGGTCTGTGAATCACCAGGTTTACACACTTCATAGCACATACCTTCCCCAATGTCCATAACCCCACCACCCTCTCCTGGCATTCCCCTGGCAACCCTCAGTTTGTTTTGTGAGATTAAGGGCCTCTTATGGTTTGTCTCCCTCCTGATCCCATCTTGTTTCATTTATTCTTTTCCTACCCCCCAATAAAAATATTATTCTTTTAAGATTATATTTATTTGAAAGAGACAGACACAGTGAGAGTGGGAACACAAGCAGCAGCAGAAGGATAGGGAGAAGCAGGCTTCCCTCTGAACATGAAACCCGATGCAGGGCTCATGACCTGAGCCTAAGGCAGACACTTAATAACTGAGCCACCCAGGTACCCCTAGAATGACACCCATTATGGTGCTGAGGAAAGGGAGGAAGGTCCCACACAGTAGGAAGGAGCTTCCCTGAAGGATCACCCAACCACAGTGGACCTTATTACCTTCACTGGGGTTAAGTACCTGGGAAACAGGCCTTAGGAACAACCATAGCACATGCCTTGCTGATCTGGCCTATTCTACTGCCTAGAAGGCTTCTTTGTCTCAAACATCTCTTCAACCACATGACATCTTAAAGCTGCCCACATGATTGCATCCTCCAAAACCTCCTCCATCCCTTGTCACAGATCTAGCCAAAGGAAGTACAGAAATCACTGACATCCAAAAGCATTAGTCCTCAGGAAGACACAGGAGGTCGATAAAATCAAGATAAAACGGGACTTCCCTAGCCAGAGAAACCCATATTTGGCAAAAATGACTTTTGTTTCCCCATTACATGTATTCATCAGATGACACCAGCAAGAGCTGCCTGTGCCTTTACAGTGACTAAAGGGAGCCACCTCCTATTCCCTCCCCACACTGTAAAGAGTTCCTCACATTTCCTATTAATAGGTCTTGTCATTCTTTATAAGGGTGGTGACTTCCTCAAATTTTTCTGAGATTCACATCCCACATCATCATGCTAAATGTCTGAATACCCATTGGTTTCCATCTATGTAATCTCAATGAAACATTATCTGAGGACACTGTCTCTGTAGCACAGGCAAAAAAGAATGCCTGTGGTGCCTATGCATATGGAAAGAAAAATGAGGGGGAATACAACTGGAGATCTAGAGATAAGTAGGATCTAAAACAAGTAAAATTTATTTTTCTACATCTGGGGAGTCACTTGGGAAACTTGGCAACTCTTCTACATGCTAATTCTTCATCTTAAATATTTTCTGTCTCTTCCCTGGACTACAACACCACTCCTAATAGGATAGATTTCTCTTTCTTAAGGGGTATCTATGACACACATAGCATGGTCATATGCACATGTGTACTTCATAGACACATCAAAACAACACTCAGTGTAGAATATGGGGCACATGATTTCATTTGGGGCCATGATGCAGAGCTATAGAGTCCCAAGTCTAAGTGCAGAATATGCCATTCTGACTAAAACAGATTTAGGGAAGTCCTGGGGGAGGGGGAGTGTTCTCTGAGGGACATGGGAGGGAAAGCATTAAGAGGAAGGAGAGATGGTGGGTCATAAGGACAGAGTACAAATATCCTATCAGATCTTCCACTAACTTGTGACCCTGCAGCATGTTGACTGGGGAATGCACTAGTGAGAAGGGCTCCTGTCAGTGTAAGGCCCTGACAAAACTACTAGCTACACAAAATTGATGCCAAGTAACAGCATCATGGAGTATGTGAGCTAAAACACCAACAATATCTCTATGTTACATACCTCAGTAATACACCCACTGTAATATCATCGTATTCACAAAGAGGAGAAAATCATAGCACAGACTAGGGGTTAAGCAGTCACATATCTTCGAAAACTTCAGACCACTGGGAAAATGGATTACTAGGTATATTGTTTTACTCCAGTGTCAAACAGGTGATTGATTCCATCATTATCCTGCAACCTTCAATGAGAGAGATTAACACTGGAGGTAGGATATCACATCTTTCATGACACACCCATATCCATATGTTAAAACACACTAGGTTTTACTCATGAAGATATATTAAGTTCACACATACACTAAGTTATGCATTTCAAATCCAGTCTATCATCACCATTCAAAATAGAGAATGCACATGTGCAGAAGCATTCGCGTGTTGTTGGAAGGATGTGGGAGTCCCTATTTCCAAAAATTTCAGGACTGAGATACATTTCTAAGAAATGTGCGTGTTCAATGGTATGGCATTGTAGGGAAGGGTTAGCTACCCTGCTTCTCATCTTTCAGGATTTCCTCATTTAACCACATCAAGTCATACTATGAATCGATGGTGCTTACAAAGACGTCTCGGTAGTGTACTGCCTGCCATCCTTTTTCTTAAAGAGCAATTAGTAAAACCTTGCATTTCTAATATTGAGGAAGTTCTTTAGTTTAAAACATGGAGTAGTATGTGTCCTGAACACCTACTTCATGGTAACTTATATCACTGTTGTGACCATAAGCATCTCCACAGAGATTTTCCTTGTATGTTTTATATTATACGGACCTACATCTTCCATAGAAAATTAACCAACTGAGCCACCCAGGCGTCCCAGATCTTCCATAGAAAATTAAGCACGCGCGCATTCACTTAATGTAGCAGGGCATCTGGTATCTTTGATGGAGCAACAATCAGCCACATGCTCTTCTATATTCAGCAGGAGTAAAGGGATTCTCAGGAGAGATTTCAGAGTAAAATACATGAATATTGTTAGTCACAAAAGTCACATAGGGTCAATGTAAAACATAAAAATATTGAAATCCCTTATACATGTGTAAAAGTCCATTCACTAAATCTGTTGAAGCAGAATACCATATACACGTTCTAAATGTTTGAATTTTCCTTATAATCACTATTTTCATACAGAGTAGTGTCTGAATAGAGTGAATAAAGTATTCCTTTTACTTGATTTATGTTACATTTATTGGAATTTAATGTGCAATTAAATAGTCTTCTAAATATTTATGCCATTCGAGTTACTTTCCTGAATGCACTCTCTGGTGCATAATATCAAGTGTATATTAAAATGAACATCTACCCACATTATGTTACAAGGGTTTGAAACTCGTATGCATTTTGTGAGACTGAGTAAGGATTGAATTCCAAAAACGTCTTGTTCATTTTCTTTACATTTTACAGTTTTGCTCCTATATGGTAACTAGGATGTTAAGTAAGTTGGGAGTTCCTTTGAGAGGTCAGACACATGCTCTCTCTGTGTACAGTTACTCTCCTATATAAAATTAGATATGCAGTAAGGGAGGAGCAGTCCTTGGGCATTTTCTCATATACATTACATTTGCAGGTTTTTCTCCAGTATGAATTTTCTCATGTCCAGTGAGGGTTGTTTGTGTGTTAAAAGCTTTGCCACAATGGCACCTGAGTGCTCAGTGGGTTAAAGCCTCTGCCTTTGGCTAAGGTCATGATCCCAGAGAGCAGGCATCCTGCTCTCTGCTCAGTGAGGAGCCTTCTTCCCCTTCTCTCTCTGCCTGCCTCTCTGTCTTGTGATTTCTGCCTACTTGTGATTTCTGTCTGTCAAATGAATGAATAAAATCTTTTAAAAAAAGAAGCTCTGCTACATTAAATTCACTTGTCAGATTTCTTTCCAGTATGAATTCTATGTTTAGTAAGGTGTGTGCCTACTGGACAAAGGCCTTGCCACATTCTTGACATTTGTAAGGTTTCTCTCCAGTGTGAATTTGGTGATGTTTAGTAAGTGATGAGAGCCATGTAAAGGCCTTTCCACAGTCTTTACATTGGTAAGGTTTCTCTCCAATATGAATTATTTGATGTTTAATAAGCTCTGAGGGTGACGTAAAGGCCTTCACCCATTCTTGACATTTGTAAGGTTTTTCTCCAGTATGAATTACATGATGTTGGGTAAGCACTGAGCTCTGTTTAAAGGACTTGCCACATTCTTGACATTGGTAAGCTTTCTCTCTACTGTGAATTCTATGATGATGAGTAAGGGCTGAAGCCTGGATAAAGGCCATACCACATTCTTGACATTGGTAATGTTTCTCTCCACTATGAGTTTGGTGATGTTGAGTGAGGTCTGAAGACCGGTTAAAGGTCTTACCACATACTTGATATTGTAAAGTGTTCTCTCCTGTATGAATTATGGGATGTCGAGTAAGGTTTGAGGGCCACCTAAAGACCTTGACACATTCTTGACATTTGTAAGGTTTCTCTCCAGTATGAATTATCTGATGTTGGGTCAGCTCTGAGCTCTGTTTAAAGGCCTTCCCACATTCTTCACATTGGTAAGGTTTCTCTCCAGTATGAACTCTACAATGTTGTGTAAGCTTTGAGCTGTGGTTAAGTGACTTTCCAAATTCTTGACATTGGTAAAATTTCCCTCCAGTACAGATTTGCTTATGTCCATTTATTAATGAACAGCACTTAAAGGTTTAACCACCTTCTTCATATTTCATTTTTTCTCCAGTATGCATTTGCTAATGTTGAGATAGTATTGAGTGGCAGCCCAAGGATTTACCACATTCTTTAAAAATGTAAGTGTCATTTCCTCTAGGAATTATCTTATTGATATTTAGGCTTGATGACTGACTAATCATGGTCCCTGGTTTACTACATCTGAATGGGTTTTTTCCCTCGTGAATTCTCTGATGATCACCAACACTGGAGGACTGCTTACAAGCTTTCTAACATTCATTATATTTATGAAGACTGTCTCCCAAATGCTGACCATTATGTATACTGAGGTTAGAACTTGGATGAAAGCCTTTCCCACATTTATCACACTCATAATGGTTCTCTGCAAACCTAGCCCTGACACATCTTTGAACACTGGAACTCTGGTTCAATGCTTTCTCAGATTCAGTGCACTGAGCAAGTCTGTCTCCAGTGAAAAGCCTCTGCTCATTCTGGAGGGTTGACTCCTCAGTGAAGCCCCTCTCAAAAGGATCCCACTGAACACTTTGTTCTTTATTTCTAAATTTCTGATGATCAGAAACATCTGGCTGAAAGGTCAGGCCAATCCTATCTTCCGAATGGTTCAAATCATTATTCTCATCATGGACTAGGTTACTTTTCAGATGTTCCAAATGGTCTGTCCACAAATAGCTTGTTTGACTATCTGGTTAGAGTTTGTGCTGACAGAAACACATTGCTCTGCCGAAACAGTTCACTTAAAAAACGAGGTTTTCCACAGCAGTTTATATCCTTCACCATTTGGGGCAGTGAGATTCTCATTAAGTGCAATTGCTTTGGTTTGGGTGTATCATCCAGGATTTCGTTGATGCCCTTCACTGTCCCCATCATTGCCCCAGTCTGTGCATAAGTGTAAAATCTCAACAGCACTATGTTTGTGTCTGTGCATTGGTCCGGTCTGGAAAGAACCTTCTATGCTGCACTTTTGGGGGAAACTCTGCATGTCAGATGAGGATATAGCTGAAAGATTTCAAATAAAATAAAATCATTGCACTTACTACATTCAGAAGAATATACCCTTGAATGCTAATATAGAAGCATCAAGTCAATCAGACAATGTCAGAAAGATGGCTGAGAAGGACTCATCAGGACTTCATTTCTCCATGGAAATGTAACATGGCACACAACATACTGACCATATATCCTAATATATAATTCTGCGGTATGGTCACACATATTTGCTGTCTCAAAATTCAATTTCCTTTATCTCTAACCATCAGGAAAAGGGTCGCATGAGTGCAAAATTAGCAGAATGATGGAAACCGAAACAGAAAACTGAATTGAACCAGAGTACCAAAAAATAGAAATATATCAACCATGGGAAGAGTCGTTTGTCAGAAAAGATCAACATCATTGACAACCCATGAACTAAATTAAGAATAATAGAGAAAAGACTAACTAAAATGAGAGGTGAAGAAGTAAAGGTAAATACACTATAAATGACCGTAAGAATAAAAGAACTTATAAAGGCAACAGTGGGTAATCAGTGCCCACCAATTCATACTAAAAGATGAGTATGAATTTCAAAAAAAAAAGTATAACCAATTTAGACTCCATCATTCAAAAAATTAATATATAACTGATCTATAAGCACAAAGCAGAATGAAGGATGAATAAAAGAAAAAACTCCCAATAAACAAAAATTGTGTGCCAGATGAATTCGGTTTATATAAAGACAGACACTGAAAAAGAAAGGACTGCAAATCTCAAACATTTCCAAGGAGTGACGATCAGGGAAACTAGCAGAACAATCTCTCTGTGAAACCAGCATTACCAGCTCAGGCAAACTAGACAAAGACACTACAAATGACGAAGTTTGCAAAACTCCACCTGTGACAAATAGTCACTCAAAGTCCACAATAAATAGCATTCTGAATCAACAGCACATTCTCCCTTTTTACAAGATCATCAAGTGCCACTTCCAGTCGGCGACAAGAGAAGAATTAGGCACAAACAAGTCAGCTGAAAAAGACTGGGAGCAGGGGACAACAGTTGAAAAGGACTGCCACCACGAGCAACTCCACAGTCTCACTTTTATTAGATAGAAAACAATAGCCAACGGAAGGACTGATGAAGGTCAAACATTAATCCCATCTTGCAGACAAGTAAGAAGGAGGACAAAGTGTATAGTTAACCAAGCACATTCAAAGGACTCATCTAACTAACAACAGGCACTTCTGGGAAATAAAGGAGCGACAAGGGAAAAGGGAAGCAGGCGGTTTTCGTTCCACCCTGAGCTGACCTGGCATTCCCAGGTGCTCGGCTTCCCTGAAGCAGGCGGCCTTCTGCCCTGGGCGGGCCAGGCGTTCCCGGCTGCCTGGCTTCTGTGAAGGGGCAGTGTTCCACCCTGAGCAAGCCGGGCATCCCCAGCTGCCCAGCTTCACGGTCATATATCGTCCTTCTCCCCAAAGACCTGTTGTCAGTATATGTATTACGGCCATATCTAAATGTGCTTGGCAACTAGTAAAATCCTCCAGGGGTTACAGTTTAAGTAACAAATTGTTCCGAGGGGCAGCAGCATCTCCCCCCTTTTGTTTGTGAAGAAGTAGAGAAGTTGATTTTGCAGCTTCTTGATTTTTCAGTCGTTGGAGGGATTTGCGTGTGCTTCTGAGGATTAAGCATAAAAAGATTACAGCAATAACAAGAATAATCAATCCACTTTTAACACCGAGACCAGTTTGTGTGATCCAAGTAGAAGGGTTTAAATCAGACAGAATATCATTAATTCTTTGAGTAAAACTCACTCCTGGAACAGATTGTAATGATGAGTGAGTAATACTTAGGATCGTATCTTGAAGTTGTATAATATCTAAGGTTAGATTATCACCATAATGGTTAGTAATATGTCGGCAAATTTTGCTCCAAGATACTTCTGATTCATTATAGGCATGGGAAAGAAGAAACATTCAAATCACATAAAATATGAAGTCTAAGCTTTATATTCTGAAGTTCATCTCCTATATATAACATGGCTGTTTCTAAATCAGAGACACGTCCATCTAATTTTTGATCTATGAACGTTTGTTGATTCCAGGCCTTGCTAGCATTCTCGTGCCACTTCTGTACAAATTGTGTAGTTTGTACAGTTTGATGCAATACCATTCCTGCAGTGGTAGCTGTAGCAGTAATGGCTATAATTCCTAGAATAGCTGTTATAAGTAAACCAATAAATCTTTTTGTTTTATGAACCCAGTTCTTCAATACTGTTAAAAGTATATGTACGTCTGGAGAACTTTCCCAAACACGGTGGTGTTTCACCGGCAGCCAAATGCCTATTCTTCTTCTAGCTAAAAGAATGATAGAATTGTCTTTATAAACATTCCTATCTACACAGGTGAACATCTTACAGTTTAGACAGTCTATTTCTCTATTACTATGAATAAAAGTCATTTTGCCAATAAAAAAACATAGGGATCTCTAACACATGCTCTTACCCATTCTTCATCCATGAGGAAAAAAGAAAATGCATAATTATTAGACTGATGAATGTAAGAGCCATTCCAAACTCTTACGTGACTTAAAGCAGTAGTAACCTTCCATAAATTCTTTTGTCTTTTATGATAATCAACAAAAGGAGATGGCATAGAAAGTCCTTGCCCAAGCCACACCAGAGGTGCATCTCCTGAAGCTAAGGTTTGCAGTAAAATGGGATCATCAAAAACTTGCCATTTTATCTTTCGATGAGGGGATCAGGGTTCCCAAGTGCAATTGGTGACTGCCATCCCCTTAGGGGACCAGTCCCATACAATTCAGTAGGAATCATTAATAACAATACTGGGGTGAGCTGCTCTACAATCCTTCCATAAAGGGTGAATTCCCTCATCTGACCACATCTGTGTTGGTTTGCATTTGGGAATAGGGGCTGCTGCGTTATAGCTAGGACCCCGATATTTGTAGGCTTGGAATCCTTTAACGGAGAGTAAATGTAACTGAGCTTTAGTCAAATAATTATTAGTAGTGAAAGACCCGCGGATCCCCTTACCCAAGAATCCAACACTGCCACTGGATGCAATCAGCAAGAGGTTCTTTATTGTTACGCAGGCGCCTGCGGGTGGTCAGCGCGCGCCTGCGGGTGGTCAGCAGCTCCTGCTAGCTGAGCACCCCCGGCTGGTGCCGGGTTTTTATAGACAGGTGCAAACAAGTTTTGGGTGGGGCACAACTGATTGGTTGACAGTTAGAACTTTTGAAAAAGGCCTTAGTGGAGTTTGCTGATTGGCTTTGGGGACCCGCGCCGCGAAGAGAGTGGCAGGGAGGGGGAACGAGAATGGAGAAGGTAGGAATGCCATCATAGCATCTTCTATTATTTCTATAAGCCAAGCAGTTACAGAAGGGCAAAAGAGCAATTAATAAGCAATTAATAACCTAATTTACGCCTAAAAGCCAGCGGTTTACAGAAAAGCAAACAAGCGGTTAGTTATCCTATCTATCTACTAGGGGAGGGGTCTTTCTGGGGGAGGGGTCCTTCAGTAGGAAGGTCCGTTCCCCAACAGTCCCTTTAGAACACACAGGAGGCATTTCCAGTGTTCACATCCTGACCTCCACTTCCAAGTAGTAGACACGGTAATAAGCAGGGGAAATTTCAGTTTAAGATGTGAGCAGCACATTCTCTGTCACTAGATGTTGAGCACTGCCACTCAACTACATCAGAGATGATGTTACCTTGAGGAAGGAGAAACCAAGGCTGAAAAGAAACATCATGAAGATTTTTCTCTCCATCTACAAACCTCTACTTATTTCCCTTTCTGCTTGGATCCGAATTCCAGTCATTCAGGGAGATTCCAGTCAATCTCCCAAGAGGCAGTCTTCACAGGAAGGAACAAACCCTCAGTTGGGTTTGGGAAATCTGGAAGGAGACTTCCTCACCCAAGAAGAGGAGGAGTCCGTAGTTCTCTAACATCACATCCCTGTACAGTTCCCGCTGAGTGTGGGTCAGGTGTCCCCACTCCTCCTGAGAGAATTCCCTGAATGTCAGCAGTTCCTGAAATAAATACCACAGTCATCAAGTGGCCATTGACAGAGTTCAGGATGGTCCCTAAGAAGGAAGAGGAAGTTAGTGTCACCACGTAGAACCAGACCTTACCTTTCCTTCTCCCTCACATGGGTGTGGAGTTAAAGAAAAGCCTACCGGGCAGAGGGCTGCTAGTTGAGAATATTCACTCCTTTCATTCCCAGAAGTCAACTCTATCAACTACACAGAAGCCCTTTTTGTCCACTGCAAACTGTCAGCATGCAAGAGAGGAGCCAATGATCAAGAAAGAATTCTTGACATGTTTCTGATGTGAAATCTTGGGGCATGGGAGTGGATGATGAAGAAACAATTACTAAGATGTCTTTGGTGCAAAAGCTGTGGTCTTCCTGATGATATACAGACCCCATGGGTCAGAGACGCTGCACTGGGGTGTAAGCAGGAACTCAGTCTGTACTAAAATGGTGAGTGGCTCAGGAGCACAGCCATCACCGAGGAAGCTGAAAGCAAGGTTCCCAGTACCTTGAGGGCCCAGCTGGTGTGATGATGAGATCACTTACTACTGTTGAGTGAAACCTTGGACAGAAGGCCCTGCAGATCTGTATCAGTGGGGGACATGCATGGAGGATGATGGCCAACATGCATTTGGGGAGAAGAGATAAAAAAAAGTGATATCAGTGCCAAGGCACACCCAAGGACACACCATCACTAGTTTTTTTGTTTTTTGTTTTTTTTTTTGTTTTTTTTTGTGTGTGTGGTCTGAAAACAGGAATTCAGAATACGAATCTCATGAAAACAGAGGATATTTATACAGTTCAATCACCTACAGTCTCTGTAAGGGCTGCTTTGAGGCAAGCGGGCTTGAGCAAAGGCATGGAGAATGGCCCCCAATGACCCCCTTGCTGAACCCAGACAGGTCCATCAGGGGCCTCAACTCAAAGGAGCCACAGGCCAGAACTAACCAATGAACTACTGACAACCAGGGACAGTGCCCAGAAGAGGGAAACTTCCCTGAGCCCCCTAACTCCTCACCTACCTGCACTAAAAAGAGCCCCCACTGCACCCACTTTTCCTTGCACAGAGCCTCTCTCTCCTCTGCCTCCGGCCTCCTGCCTCCCGCAGGATATTCCATGAACTTGGAATAGCATGGTTCTGCCTTAGGTAAACTCTTCAATCCCACGTGACTTCCTCCACCCAATCATGGACCCAGGTTTGGGGCCCCCACCTGACCGGCAGAGACACCACATTTATTTATTTATTTATTTATTTATTTATTTATTTATTTAAGATTCCATTTATTTATTTGACAGAGAGAGATCACAAGTAGGCAGAGAGGCAGGCAGAGAGAGAGGAGGAAGCAGGCACCCTGCTGAGCAGAGAGCCCGATGTGGGACTCAATCCCAGGACCCTGAGACCATGACCTGAGCCGAAGGCAGCGGCTTAACCCACTGAGCCACCCAGGTGCCCCAGAGACACCACATTTAGACAACAGAGTCTCTATGTCCCCTATGAGGCAATATAATCTTAATTACAGATTCATTTACACTTTAGTGCAAGGGTCAGGGAGAGGGAGAAGGACAGAATCTCAAGCTGATTCCCAGCAGAGCCTGCAGCCAAAGGAAGAGCTCATCCTAGGATCCAGAGATCAAGGCCTGAGGGGAAATCTACAGTCTTGAGGCTTAACTGACTGAGCCCCCAGGTTCCCCTCTAGTGTATTTTAACTAGTGTATTTTACATAAAATACCTACTATAAGGGTCTATTTAGCCAGAGTGATTCCATCTCGTTAAACAGTGATTTTGTTGTTTATGCAGTAAAACTTACACTGGCCCTGCCCCCACTCCCCAAGAAAGCTTACTTAAAAGCAAGTCCTGGAAACCAGTAAAATATGGTAGACCAGTCCCTGATAACAGAGCCCAGATACAAGGGCGGGTCAGGTCAGGTGGAGATAACAGAGCCCGAATTCCAGGATGAGTCGTGCCAGGTGGAGACAACCAATCAGTGGGGGTGCATACTGTCTCCCTAGCTACCAAGGAGTGTGGGCCATGCCTTTTGGATGCCTTTTTGGGCACCAATTCTGACCAAGGTGATAGGCTAGTTCAAATGTCTATTATAGGGTAAATTGTAATTCAATTGGCCACCTGTGTGTGACCTAGCATGACTATGTGACTTTCTCTGCCTGTTACAATCTCATTGGCCACCTGTGTGTGGCCAGGTTCAACCACCTATAAAAGTCTGTGAGGCTGGGAGGGGTCACTCTCTCTGTAAGAGGCAGCCCCGACCGGTCGTTTTGATTCTTGATGCTTGGCACAAAATAAAAGCTTTGCTTGACCTTTGCTTTGTATCAGTCTCACTCCTTTGAAGACAGACCTATCATTGGGGGACCTATCACTTACTTCACATTCTAAAGAGCAAGTCTCAAGAAACGGCCTTCCCACACTTTTCTCTCAGAAGACATCTGGAATTATTCTGGAACCAAATCCATCCAGTTCATTTCTTGATTTTCTGAGCCCTGGGCTATACAGCACTGAGAAAACCAAGCACATGGGACCTAAAGGAGAAAGGTTTTCCCTTCCTGGACCAGACCTCAGCAGCAGCAGAATCACAAACACAAGGCTTCCCCCTGTGCATTTGTCACTCAGAAACTATTTTCAATGCTTGCAGGACCTTAACTCCCAGTGACGGCTTCTGCTGTCCTATTGTAAGGCACATTGGAGACATGGGAGAGAAGGATCTGGGATACAGAGGAGAAGGGTTCTGAAGACCTGGCCTTGAGTATCATTTCTGGAAAGATCTTTGAAGGAGCAGGAGGCTGGCTGAGGACAAAGCAAAAGCTGTTGCCTTGCAACCCCCCCTTCACCCGCTCCCCTCCATATGTGTAGCATTCCTCAGGCACCCCTGACTGCCATAAAACCATAAATAGTTAACTTGCTGAGATCACAATCCTGCAAGACAGGAGTCTCCCTTGGTTTGCAAATGTCCTTGAGATTACAACAAAGAAGTTACCTTATCAATAGCCCTAATGTCACCCTCCCCTCCATAAAACACCGAAGAGGCAAAGAGGCAGAGGTAGAAGGAAAAGTAAATAAAGTTAAATTTCTTCTAAACCTAATTCTCACTAACAAGGATGCTTGATAGCAGGAATGTAACATTCCACCCGGAGACTCCCAATTGTCTTTACTTGATAAGTAACCAGGCCTTCAATATCCTGGTAGTGTTTTTTCCCGCATGCGTGGGCTAAGATTGCTTTGTCTGCTTTCACGCACGGGTACCCTGACCCAATCCACTGACGCCAAGTATACCTGTTCAAACTATCAATCAATCAGCTCAGCCCCACCCGAAACTTGTTTGTATCTGTCTATAAAAACCCTGCACTGGACCTCTCGGTGTTATCTGCAACGAGCGCCGCAGAAGTCCAGGTTCGAACCTGCAATAAACGACCCTTGCTGATTGGCTTTGACTCACGTCTCTGGTGGTCTTTTAAGGTGGGGGTAATATTCAATTGGCATTTCATCTTCAAAATAGGTGAAAACAGAAGGGAGAAACATCAGAACTACAGGAACCAACATTTGCAATTTCTAAAAGTGAGGAATTTTAGGAGGAAAACATGACATGGTCTCTCCTGGGACACCAGGCTTACCTGAGAACTGGTCATTTTTTCTTTCACCTCCTCCTCTAGATTTCTTTCTCAAAAGATATCTGCGGGTAAATCACAGAAGCATCAGGAGAAAACACCTTTCAGGCCACCAACAGAGTCTGTGCACCTGGAAACTGTTCTGGAACCAGGCTGGATCCTGCAGAAGAACCAAGCGGCCCTGGCAGACAATGGGGATTGGAGTTTATTTAATACCAGTGGGCTCAGAGGAGGGTAACTATTCTCCCAGGGTCTGAGTCCTGGGCACAAACAAAGGTGGGAGTTTACACACATTTAATTCTGCATCTGTGCCACTCTGGTGGCCATGGATGGTGGGAAAGTGGGGGAAACCCAGAATGGGCCTGGAACTGAGACAGGGATTCCCTGCTGGATGGGTCAGCCTCCCAAGAACACAGATTTCTCTTACCAAAACTGCTTCCCTAGATCAGGACACTGAAACACAGAAAAGGCCCAAATTCCTACTCCATTGTGTCAGGAGCTATTCAAATAAGCTCCTACTGCCAGACTAATCTTTGAATTTTCCTTCTCAGCTTTCACGGGGCTCCCCTCCCACCAAATGCCCACAAATTCAGCTTCAGCATAGGGACCATGTGCTCCATGGACCTGACCCTCCCAGACTCACGCAGCAGAGACCACCTTACCTCTCTGTGAGCCAAACTCTGCTCTCCACTCCCATAAAACCACCAGAAGCCCTTGTGCTTACCTCTGGCCCACTGAGAATCTCCTGCCACCCTTAGTAACACAACAATGTTGTTTCCACCAAATGGATGGGTAGAATCAGAGGGGGAGGGGCAGCAGAGAAGATTCTTCTTGAAACTGCACAGGTGATGCTATTGGAAAGCAGCTGGGGTGGACAGCCCAAGAAGAAGGGAAACCAAGGCTGTGGTTGTGACCACATTTAGATCCACGTCTTCTCCACTGATCAGAGTTTCTGGAGACTGAAACCTTCTCCCTCTTTCTGCTACACAGGGGGAGACACCCTTAAAATGAAGTTTTCCCTTATCAATGCAAAGTCCCTCACAAAGGGAATCCTGGGTTTCAGAGCTTTTCTTTTACCCTTTGTTTAAAATACCAGCCTAATATAATCCTTAGGCCAGAGATGTATTTTAGGGTGTTCAAAATGCTCCCCTTCATTAGGTAAATGTTTATTTTCATATATAACTCCAAAATACTATTCCAAACTGAATGTACTTTTACCATATCATCAGGAATATAGGAGAATTTGGATTCCTCAACATTCTCCACAAAATATGGTGTTTTAGCCTTTTTCATTATTTTACCCATGCTAGAAAATACCAAATAGTTTCTCACTGGAACATATGAAGTGGTCTTCCTACAGCTGTCCTGGTGACTCAAATGGAAACCACTTCAGTGCATCAAGCTGAACAGAAATGAAAATGGCTGCATTAATACTTCAGGGAGACTCCACTTCAAACTAAATGACACTTTCCCTCTTCCCTCCAAACCTCCCCTCTCCACTTCTCAGCCCTTCTTTGTTTCAGGAACCTGGTTCTGCCCTGACAACACAGTGAACAGGGCAGGCAGTGCAGACACAATTCCTACGGAAACTGATGAGATTCTCTATTTCCCTACAAACCCCAGTCCCTTCTCCAGGTGCGCTGCAGGTTTGCTGGCCTGACCTGCTGAGGCCTCCTTTGCTGGCGAAGTGATGAAGCTGCTGTTCCTCTTGATCCCCAGCTCTGTGTTCACATTAGATTTGGAGTCTGAAGTGTGGAGATTGGGTCATTCAGCAGAGGTGAATTTAGGAGAGGAAAACTTGGTTTTCTTGCTCCATCTTCATTTTGGCCGGTTAATAATTAAAAAGATGTGAGACAATTTAAGGAGATTAAAAAAAATTCTTAATTATGGGAAACTGAAGGACATGAGGCTCAAAGACAGGTGACTGGAACTCCCATGCCACTGTGACAGGAGACGGAGGGAGGATTTAGAATTTCAAACAGGGGACATATATTCGCAGGAAATAGGAAATGCATGTCCAACAATGGTTTGCCAATCTGTTGGGACAACACTTCATGATCTAAAAAGTTAATGTCGGGGCGCCTGGGTGGCTCAGTGGGTTGAGGCCTCTGCCATTGGCTCCGGTCGTGATCCCAGGGTCCTGAGATTGAGCCCCACATTGGGCTCTCTGCTCGGTGGGGAGCCTGCTTCTCCCTCTCTCTCTGCCTGCCTCTCCGCCTACTTCTGATCTCAAATAAATAAATAAAATCTTAAAAAATAAAATAAAATAAAATAAAATAAATTAAAAGATAATGTCTGGGGACACCTGGGTGGCTCAGTTGGTTAAGCAGCTGCCTTCAGCTCAGGTCATGATCCCAGCGTCCTGGGATCGAGTCCCACATCGGGCTCCTTGCTTGGCAGGGAGCCTGCTTCTCCCTCTGCCTCTGCCTGCCATTCTGTCTGCCTGTGCTCTCTCTCTCTCCCTCTCTCTCTGACAAATAAATAAATTAAAAAAAAAAAAAAGATAATGTCTGGCGTCATCTCTCTTTCCTATAGATGAGGCAGAAAAGGCATTTGGGTTCCAATACTGATGACCAATAAAGAATTCCTGAGAGACCTTTGGTGTAAAAATGTGGTTTTATTAAAGCTGGAGGACAGGACCTGTGGGCAGAAAGAGTTGCCCTTGGATCATGAGAAGTGACCTATTATACACTTTGATGGGGTGCCTGGGTGGCTCAGTGGGTTAAGGCCTCTGCCTTCTGCTAGGGTCATGATCCCAGGGTCCTGGGATCGAGCCCCGCATCAGGCTCTCTGCTTGGACCTGATCAGGGATCCTGCTTCCTTTCCTCTTGCTCTGCCTGCCTCTCTGTCTACTTGTGATCTGTCTGTCAAATAAATAAATAAATCTTATTATACACTTTCATGTTGAGGAGAGTAGGGACAGCTTAAGCCTCCCAGATATTTTGGAAACAAGGTTTCCAACACCTCGAGGGAGCTAGCTATTGTTGGGAAAGGTCATTTATTACTGTTTAGTGAAATCTCTGGCATGAGACCCTTCAGATGTATATGGGTGGGTTAGAAGTTTGGAGGATGATTGCCAACATGCATTTTGAGGGGTAGAGAAAAAGGACGATTTCAAAGCAGTTTTTATATGTTAAAGGAGATTTACAGGTTCCTGGGGGTTGGGCTAAGATTGCCTATTGCCCTTGGCAAAATGTTAAGCTGGGAGGCAGTTGGATCCCTGGAGGGAGGGCAACTCGGCCTGTATCAAGGACTTGTCAGTGGGCTGTAATTGTGAGGAAATATAATAAAATCTTTCTTCACCTTTATTTCTCATATCATCCCCCCCACCAAACAGTTTCTACCCTTAAATCCTGAAGGTTGCTCAGAGTGCAAGTTCTCATCTTTTGTAACTTCTACCTGATGAATAGATACATAGTGATATCCCTACCTATGGGTCAACATTGATCATTTGGGGCTTATACAGACAGGACTTATGAAGCAGAAGCAGCTGAATCCAAGGGAGACTGCATGTGTGGACATCGTGGGTGGAAAGGATCATCTGTGGGCTTGGAGTCATGGCAGGTAAGGCATCTCAGCACCATGTGGAGAGACTTGGGACAAAACAACAACACAAAAAGAACTCTAAATAAGGGTCCTCTGATAGTTGACAAAATCTCCTGGACTCTAGGAGTTTCACTAAGCATTGAAGGAAGAAGAGCAATTGTTACATGCCAATCTGAGTATCCACATCTGTTAGACATGAAATACTTTCGTGGTCATCTAGACTGGGTGCACAGCATTTTGTTTTCAGGATAGCACACGTTCTACCTTGTGCAGCTGTTGCAACATCTTACGCCTTTCTCATCAGTAAAACTCCTTCATGCATTCATGTTACTTAAGTATTTAGTAGAGAAATGCTATTCTGAGAGTCATTTAGGGCTTTGATCATGTACTTAAGAGCTTTCCCATGTCAAACAACCACCTCCAGTCCCAAAGAGGAAAAAAAAAATTAAGTGGTCCTACCAATGAGACACAGAATGGATCCACCAGTTTTAACTTTGTAAGGTTAGGGACACCTGGGTGGCTTTGTTGTTAAGCATCTGCCTTCGGCTTGAGTCATGATCTCAAGGTCCTGAGATGGAGCCCCATGTCAGAGATCCCCCTCTCCCACTCCACTACTTGTGTGCTCTCTGTCAAATAAATTAATTAATTAATGAAACAAAAATAAAAATACACTTAGAAGGTTGGCTGGTAGGTCATGGTGTTAATAATGCATCTGTGCATCCAGGCAAACCCCAGAGCACAGTGGCCCCTCCAGCCTGAGGGAAGCCATGGACACAAATTAGAGCCACATAGCCACTGAGTCCCCCTAGCAGACAGCCATCTAATTTGGGGCCTCCTTTTGATGAGGGAGCAGAAGGCTGGCTGAGGACAAAGCAAAAGCTGGCACCTTACCCCCCCCCACACACCTTGGTGACATGTGTGACATCCCTCAGGCACTCCTGGCTGCCCTAAAAGAAAAACAAAGAGTTAACTTGCAGAGATCACAATCCTGCAAGACAGGAGTCTCCCTCCGTTTACTAATGTCCTAGTGATTTACAACAAAGAAGCTATCTTATCAACAGCATAACTTCCAGAGGCAAGTAACTCAGCTCCTAAAGCCCTAGCATCACCCTCCCCTCCATAAAACTGGAGGCTGAGGTGGAAGGAAATATAAATAAAGTTAAATTTCTTCTAAAGGTAAAGCTCATTGACAAGGATGTGTGATAGGAGGAATGTGACATTCCACCAGGAAATGCCCAACTGTCTTCAGTGCCTAATTTGTTAGTGCCTCGTTAGAGGGAAAAACAGCCTTGGCTTGATAATAACCATGCCTTCAGTATCCTGACAGTCTTCTTTACCATGACAGCCCTTCTGAACACCCTCTTTGTCCTCACTTACCCAACTACTGTGTATATAATCAGCCACTCCTCAAGAATATCAGGGCAGCAGCTCTTCCTGCCCAAGGGACCTGTTCCTGTGCTTTAATAAACCACCATTTTGTACCAAATATGTCTAAGAATTCTTTCTTGGTCATCGGCTCTGGATCTCACCCCACTGAACCTCACCTATGTTCTAAAACTTCATCACTTTAACTGCAGTCAAGGTATCAAGGGCTCTTCAGTTTTGGGGGGTCATCTTTTGAATTTGTGTCATAAAAGACAGTCCTCTGTCACTTTGTAGGGACCAAGAGAGTCCAAATCTAGGGAAAAATTTTCTTAGCAAAGTTGTTTCTTTCTTTCTTTTTTTTTTCCTTACCTCCGTGGGCTTTCTACACAAATCAGCAGCCTGGCATAAACCCAGTATTACCTTCCACTGCTTATTTTTGTATATAATGATCTTTTCCTTCATTGTCAATGAGACAGTCCTGTGCATTTTTTAATATCCTTGTTCCTTGGCTATGTGAATTTCTCAGTCTGAACAGACTGGTCTTATGGACTTTATTGGAGTTCAGACTGGTACAAGACTTCACATTTGTTTATTCTGTGCAGACTTCCTGGCTACATGGTCTACCAAACTGTTTCCTTTAGATTCCAAGGTCATGTACTTTGGATGTTCTTTTGAAGTGAATTACAGCTACCTCCTTGGGTATGTATACAGCCTTAAGAAGAGTAGCAATTTCAGCCCATATTTGATTGAGGATTTATGGCTTGATCATAATCCCTTCTTCTTCCAAATTGCTCCATGAGCATGTAGGACTAGGAAAGAATATTTGGCGTCAGTAAAAATATTAATTTTTAAGGCTTGGCCAATTGCAAAGCACAAGTGAGTACTACAGTACACCCAGTTTTCTTGCTCCCTTTTCCATGAAACTGTTGCCACCAGTAAACTAACTGCTGTCTCAAAATTTGAGAGGGGAATTTCCTAAATCTCATTGACTAGAATAAGAAGATCAGTAATCTCTAGACAGTTATGCTCTGTAGAAGTATGATGGTCAGGATCGGGCATTAGAGTAGCTAAGTTTAAAGCTTGATAGGTTTTAAGTATATTTCAGGCATATCTATAAGCACAGCCCAGTATTTAATAAGTTGGCCTCCCATCTTTAAAAAACATAAATAAATAAATAAAAATAAAAATATTTTTTTAAGTGAAGTGTGTAAACCTGGCGATTCACAGACCTGTACCCCTGGGGATAAAAATATATGTTTATAAAAAATAAAAAATTATTTTAAAAAAGCATTAAAAAATATTTTAAAAAAGATTTTTATTTATTTATTTATTTGACAGACAGAGATCAGAAGTAGGCAGAGAGAGAGAAAGGAAAGCAGACTCCCTGCCAGGCAGAGAGCCCAATGTGGGGTTCAATCCCAGGACCCTGGGACCATGACCCAAGCTGAAGGCAGAGGCTTTAACCCACTGAGCCACCCAGGTGCCCCAATACTTTTATTTTATATATTTCTTTGAGAGAGAAAGTATGAGCATGAGCAAGCGAAGGGACAGAGGGAAAGTGAGAAGCAACTTCCCCAGAGCAGGGACCTGATGCTGGGCTCCATCCAGGATACTGGGATCATGACCAGAGGTCAAGGTAGGTGCCTGGTAATGTGCTGAGCCACCCAGGTGCCCCATAGGCAGTGTTTGTTTATGTTTCTTGTCATAAGCAGACATAGTCTTATTGAAATTATGCAATGCATATTTTGTCATAAAAGTAGAATAGGCACTGAGAGTTTTTGAACTTGGGAGGAATCTGGAAGGGAGGAAAGAGAAATGTTTCAATTTGTTTCCAAAATTATTTTTTCTGCAATGGCTAGGAGTCAATCAATCTAAGACAAAAAGTTTAAGTCTGTAAAAACAAAACATTTCTAAGGCTCTTTTTACGTTTCAGTTAATTAACATATAAGGTAATATTCATTCCAGGAGTACAATAGTGACTATACAATTCCATATAAAACCTGGTACTTGTCACAATTGTACTCCTTAATCCCTGTAACTAATTTAACTCATCTGCTTACTTACCTGGATGCTGGCTTCCATCAGCTTGCTCTCTATAAGTAAGAGTCTGTTTCTTTCTTTGCATCTCCCTTTCTTTTTTTTTTTTTTTCTTTCTCATTGCACACTTTTTCACTTGTTGAATTCTACCTATGAGTGAAATCATATGGCATTTCTCTTTCTCTGACTGATATCACTTAGCATAATATTCCCTAGCACCATCCACATTGTTGCAAGTGGCAAGATTCCATTCCTTTTTATGCTAATATTCCATTGTACCTACATATCAAATCTTATTTACTCATTCAATAGTCAGTGACCAATTGGGTTGGACTGTTTGAAGCAGAAACACCATGGACAGAGCCAGAACCTGAGCCCATACTCCTCAAGGTACTGACTACAGAGGAAGGCCCCACACAGCAGTGCAGCTGCTTTCCTGAAAGGTCCCCCCATCTGCAGTGGATCTAACCTTGACAGCGGTTATATTGTTATGGACTGTGGACTGGATCCTGGCCAAAGGACCAAGTGGAACTCAGAGACCTTGGAAGACCAGAGGTTGATTTCACACCGGTGGGCTCAGAAGAGAGTACTCTCTCAAGGTCTGAATCCTGAGCACAAACAAAGGGGGTAATTATACATTTTTACTTCCGTATCTGTGCCACTCTTGCAGCTGTGGCTGGTAGGGCTAGGGGAAAGCCTGGGATGTCCCTGGGACCAGGACTGGGATTCCCCTGCTGGACTGGTCAGCCACTTCAGAACAAAGGGTTTCCTTATCAATAACATGGGAAACGAGGATTTGGGTGCAACCACAGCACACACCTTGCTAATCCTGCCTATTCCACTATCTAGGAGGCTTCTTGCTCCCCACGTTTGTGACATTTTAAAGCTATACCTAAATGTGTTGGGGGCTATGAGGCCTGGTCGAGGGCATCGCCCCACTAGGTTAAGGTTTCAACTGATGCAGGCCTAATTCTGCTGAGGGCTGGATAGCGCGGCAGATAAGCATGGTCTGAGAGTCTCTTGCCTTTTCCTCTGATCCCCGTATCTCTCTCAAAGAACCCCTTGCTAATCTGCCACAAAAATCTCTCAGGCTTGTGGGCCAGAGCAACTTCAAGGAGGTAAATTCTTCTGTACCCAAGACACTGGAGAACTTTAAATGTGTACCACAATAGACACTTTCCTCCTTTCCTCCCATCCTCCCTTGATGTTTGTCCAAGGCTTTCACAAGCCAAGCCACTGAAATACATCCTGCCTCCAGCAAAGATAATGCCTTCTCGTTCCTACTTCTCCCCTATATACTTAGTTTCTTCAAATAACTTCCCGTTATCCATTTACCTATACCCTGCTTTCTTGCAGTTCCTTACTACCTAGTTCATCCCTAAAAGCTTTTTATTTTCCATTAACTTATATCCTGTTTCTTGCAGTTCCTAGTTCATCTCTAAAGATTCTTATTTTCCTTTTAAAAAAAAAATTTATTTATTTATTTATTTATTTGACAGACAGAGATCACAAATAGGCAGAGAGACTGGCAGAGAGAGAGGGGAAGCAGGCTCCCTGCCAAGCAGAAAGCCCAATGTGGGGCTTGATCTCAGGACCCTGAAATCATAACCTGAGCTGAAGGCAAAGGCTTTAACCCATTGGGTCACCCAGGCGCCCCTAATGCTTCTCATTTTCTTTTAACCTATATCCTGTTTTCCTTCAGACTCCAGACCAAAAAGCACATATTTCTGCTACTTCCCATGGCTTTCTGAGGGACATGACTACTCAAGAGGCAAGACCCTGTCCCCCATCCCTGCTGCCAGTCTGTACCCACTATAGATTACACTAGAATAACTTGTGCTGAACTAAGAGAAATTATCTGATGAGTGCTTGAGCCCTTTGATGTCCTTTGCACAAATGTAACCACTACCCCAATTAAACTGCCTATAAAAGAAGCTCTAAAATAAAATAAAATAGATAAGCCTGACTACTGAACAGAACTCGTTTGCGGCTCTCCTATTCCTTTTGCCAACACCGCCCCTCCTTTGGAACTCCTGGACCTGCCAAGGCTGGACCCCAGCATAAATGATTGCATCATCCAAAACCCATTCCATCCAGTGCCACTGATCTAGACCTGGGCCATCACAGTCATCACTGTCATCCAAGAGCATCTGGTCCTCGGTTACAGACAAGAATTCTGTTAAATCATGAAGATAAAGTCTTCCCTACTCCTTTAAATCTAACATATTTGGACGCCTGGGTGGCTCAGTGGGTTAAAGCCTCTGCCTTCGGCTCGGGTCATGATCCTGGGGTCCTTAGATTGAGCCTCACATTGGCCTCTCTGCTCAGCAGGAAGCCTGCTTCCTTTTCTCTCTCTCTCTGTGTGTGTGTGTGTGTGTGTGTGTGTGTGTGTGTGTCTGCCTGCCTCTCTGCCTGCTTGTGATCTCTGTCAAATAAGTAAATAAAATTTTTAATACTAACATATTTGCCAGTTCACAATCCCCATTACATGTATTCACCAGATGACACCACTAAGCCTGTGTTTTGAAATGACTAAAGCCAGCCATATCCAGTTCCTTCCCCACAACAGAGTTTTTCACATTTTCTTTTAATAGGTCTTCCCTTTCTCTCTAAGGATGTTGTTTTCATCGAATCTTACTGAGGCTCGCATCCCACATCCAGGCCTAAATATCTGAATAAATGCCCTTTGTATGTCCATCTCTCTAATATCAATTGTTTAGTGAGAACACCCTTGCCCCAATTCAGGCAACAAAGAATGGTTTTGATGCCTATGGAACTGGAAACAAAAATGAGGAAAAATACAACTGGAGATTTGGAAATAACTAGGAAATAAAACAAGGAGAAATTATCCTTCTAATGCTGAGTCTGTTGTTCACCCCAGACCACTGTTCTGCACATGCTAATTCATCATGTTATAATATTTTATATCTCTTACCTGAGCTACAATATCACTCCATTTAGAATAGTTCTCTTCTACTTCTGGCATATCTGTTACACACACATCAAGGTCATATGTGCATATGTACTTCATAGACACATCAAAACAACAGCTCAATGTAACATAACTTTACTAGGGTCCATGATTCAGTAAGTCCAGACTAGGCCATTTAAACTAAAACAGGTTTAGTTTACCTAAACCTGTTAAGCTCTGTGGAAATCTTCTCTAAGGGACATGGGAGGGGAAGCCTTGGGAAAAATGAGATGGCTGCTCACAAGGGTAGCTTGTTGTCATATCAGAAGTTTCATTGCCTTGTGACTCTGCAGGGTGTTGTCTAGGGAACACACTAGTGAGAAGGGTAGATGTCAGTTCAAGGCTCCTGGAAAACCCCTGGTTACACACAGAAGATGCCAAATAGCAGTACAATGGAGTTGACTACGAGGTCAACCATCCCTCCATATAATCTGTAACATACCAACAATAATAACACAGTATTCATAAAGAGGAGAAAACGATACAATAGATAAACTTCAGGGGGGAATCACACATGGTTTTAACTTAAGGAACTGAGAGAATGGATTCCTAGGCATTTTATTCCACTCCATTACCAAGTAGAGGATAGATACCATCAGTTCTCTACTACCTTCAATAAAGTGAGATAGTTTCACATCAGTGGTGGGATAACACATCATTCATTACACACCCATATTAAGATGTTAAAAACCATTATGTTTTATTAATTAAAATATATTAAGTACACAGACTATGTTATGCATTTCAAGTCCACTCTATTATCCCTGTACAAAATACGGGATGCAAGTGTTAAAAAGTACTCAAATGCTGGTATCATGATGTGGGAGTAGTGATTACCATATATTTCAGGCCTGAGAATCATTAACAAATGTGTGTGTCCAATGATATGGCATTGTAGGGAAGAGTGAGCTATGCTCTTTTTGTTATCTGTGAGGATTTCTGAATTTCAACCACATCAGCTCCTACTCTCTAAAGATCACTATTACAAAGATATGTTAGTACTGAACTGGACTGCCACTTCTTTTTCTGTAAAGAACAATTAGTAAAACCTTGTATTTCTAGTTCGAGGAAGTTCTTTAGTTTTATTTATTTGACAGATGGAGATCACAAGTAGGCAGAGAAGCAGGCAGAGAGAGAGGAGGAAGCAGGCTCCCTGCTGAGCAGAGAGCCCAATGCTGGGCTCCATCCCAGGACCCTGGGATCATGACCTGAGCTGAAGGCAGAGGCTTTAACCCACTGAGCCACCCAGGCACCCCAGTTCTTTAGTTTTAATAAATGAATAACAATCATGATCTGAACACCTATCTCCTGGTAACTTACATCAATATTATAACCATAAACAGCATCTCGATTTAGATTTTCTTCATTTGTTGCATATTATCCTGTCCTTCATCTTCCATGGAAAATTAGGGATGCATGAGTCCCATCTAATGCAGAAGGGCATCAAATATCTTTGATATACCTACAATCAGCCACATGGTTTCACACACACACAGTAGGAATAAATAAATTTTCTGAAGTGATTTGAGAATTAAGTACATTATTATTAGTCACAAATCTCAAATAGGGTCAATGTAATGAAAAAGCACATTGAAATTAAGTATATCTATATTAAAGTCCACCCATTAAATCTCTTGCATATAACAACATATCTATTTTCTTTAACTTTGTCTTTTTCCTTGGAATAACTGTTTTGATACAGAGTACTGTCTGAATAGAGTGACTGATGCATGGCTTTCTACTTGCTATCTGTCAAATGTTATTGACATCTGATGATCAATTAAATAGTTTTCTAAACACTGGTATATTTTAATCTACTTACTTTAATGTCCTCTCTGGTATTTGCTTAAGCGTATATTGAAAAGAAGGCCTTTGCACATTCATTAGGTTTCTGGGGTTTGCATTTTTTGACACTGAGTACAGATTCAATTCCAGTTAAAGGTTTGACCACTTTTTTCACATTTTCCAGTTTTCTTCCTATGATAATGATGACGATAAGTTGTGTGCTCCAGGGAGAGAGAGGTAAGACACATTCTTTGTATTTGCATACTCTCCAATATGAAATCTCTGATGTGGTGTATGGTAGAGCAGTCCTTAAGCATTTGTTCCACATTCTTTACATTTGTAAGGTTTCTATCCAGTATGAATTCTATTATGGTTACTAAGGTGTGAGTGCTGTTGAAAAGTCTTTCTAATTTCTTTACATTTATATGCAATTCTGTGATAAATTCTGTGATGAGTAAGTGTTGAGAACAATCTAAAGGCCTTGACACATTATTTACAATTCTGAGGTTTCTCTCCAGTATGAATTCTGCGATGTTGAGTAAGAGCTGAGTGCTGTTTAAAGGCCTTTCCACATTCTGGACATTGGTACATTTCTCTCCAGTATGAATTCTGCTATGTTGAATAAAGTTTGAGTACCTGTTAAAGGCCTTGCCACATTCTGGACATTGGTAAGGTTTCTCTCCAGTATGAATTCTGTGATGTTGAATAAGGGCTGATTGCCTCTTAAAGGCCTTGCCACATTCTGGACATTTGTAAGATGTCTGTCCAGTATGAATTCTGTGATGATGAATAAGGGTTGAGTGCCTGTTAAAGGCCTTGTCACATTCTTCACATTGGTAAGGTTTTTCTCCAGCATGAATTCTGTGATGTTGAGTAAGGCTTGAGTGCCTGTTAAAGACCTTGCCAGATTCTTTACACTTGCAAGGTTTCTCTCCAGTACGAATTTTGTGATGTTAAATAAATGCTGTGTGAAATTTAAAATTTTTGCCACATTCTTTACATTTGTAGAGTTTATCTCCAGTATGGATTTGCCTGTGTCCAGTTAATGATCAGCAGTCCTTAAAGGTTTTACTAAATTCCTCACATTTGTATGGTTTCTCTACAGAATGGTTTCTGTGATGCCGAAATAGGGTTGAGCTGAATTTAAAGGTTTTGCTACATTCTTTACATTGGAAAGGTTTCTCTCTGTATGTATGTTTGAATATTTGATTGGAGCTTTTGCTGACAGAAACACACTGCTTTGCAGAAACAGTTGACTTAAAAAGTAAGGTTTTGCATGATGTTTTTTATATCCTTCACTATTCTGGTCATTTTGATTCTTATCAAGTGCAGTTGTCTCCAAGGGGCTATGTCCTTTATGGTATCTTTGATGCCCTTCATGCTCCCCATCATTGTCCCAGTATACCATTAAGTATACATTTTCAACAGCATTATTTTTGTATATACCCATTGACACTTTTTGGAAAGAAGCTTCTATGCTTGGCTTCTGCAGGCAGCTTTGAGTGTCATGTGAAGATACAGCTGAAAGGTATCAAATAAGAGAAGTTTGCACACTGGCAGTATCATAGCCAGTGAGCTTTATCCGAGGCACAATTATTGCTAACTGAAAGCTTTTCCAAAAGATATCAAATAAGAGAAAAGTAAAATCACTCTACTTATCACATTCAGATGAATATACGAATGTCTTCTAATATACAAGCTTCAATTCAATTAAAGAATGTCAGAAAGATGGCCGAGAAGGAATCATGAGGACTTCATTCCTCCATGGATACAGAAGTTTGCACACAACATACAGACCACATATCCTAATAGATAATTCTGTGGTATTGTCATCTTGTAGCACACATCATTTTCCTCTATCTCTAATAATCAGCGAAAGTGTCCAATTGTGGAAGGGTGGGTTCTTAAACATAAAACTGAAATGAACCCAATAGAATACAGTAAAAATAGGAACATATCCACAATAGGAAGAGTTGGTTGTCAGAAAAGATCAACAAAATTGACAGCTCATGAACTAAATCAAGAGCAAATAAATGAGAAAAGACCACCTAAAAGGAGAGGTGAAGAAGTAAAAGCAGACACAGTAGAACTTATACCATAGAAATAAAAGTAATTATAAAAGGAGACAATGTATAATCATGTGCCAAGAAAGTGATACCAAAAGACAACAACAAACTTCCAAAAAGGTATAACCATCATGAAGAAATATTTTAAAATTACAACTTATCAACAATTACTAAGCACACTGAAAGAGTAATGAAGAAACTCCCAACAAGGAAAAGTCCTGTGCTAGATAAACTCACTGGAGAATTCAAACAGACACTTCAGGACAAAGGACTTCAAATCTCCTCAAACATTTCCAAGGAGTGAAGATCAAAGAAATCAGCAGAACATGCTCTCTAGGGCACCAGCGTTACCAGGTCATCCGAGCCAGGAGAAGACACTATAGCTAAAGAAGTCTACAAACTACTTCCTGTGAGGGATATTCATGCCAAGTCCACAATAAAACACAACAAACTAAGTCAAAAGCAGATTTTACCATTTGGCAACATAATCAAGTGAAAAATCTTCCTGGAATTAAATGTGTTCCAGTATGGAAAACTATAAATTGAAGATTCCAAAAGAACAGAATGAAGGTCAAAAAAGACATGATCATATTAATTGAGACAGAACGCAAGTATGAGCATATTGGACTTATCATGATTAAAAATACTCAATAAAAGTACCTGGGTGGCTCAGTCATTAAGCAGCTGCCTTCAGCTCAGGTCATGATCCCAGGGTCCTGGAATCAAGCTCAGCAGGAAGCGTGTTTCTCCCTCTCCCACTCCCTCTGCTTGTGTTCTCTCTCTGGCTGTGTTTCTCTCTGTCAAATAAATAAATAAAATCTTTGTAAAAAATAAAATTTAAAAAAATAAAAACACTCAGTAAGTAGAGATAGAAGAAACCCTCTCAACCTAATAAAAGTCAAATATGTATGAAAAGCTGATTCAATAGTAAAAGACTGCAAGCTTCTCCTCTAAGATCAGAAACAGTGTGATGAAGGGATTACAACAAAGCCTTTTAGCATAGTACCAGATATTCTAGTCAGAACAATTAAGGAAGAAAAAATATATAAAAAGAATCCAAATTGAAACAAGAAAAAGTAAAATTATCTGTGTCCACAGATGATGTGATATATAGAAAACCATCAAGAATTCTAACTTCAATTTTTCCTGTTTTGCCATTGTTTGTATTGTTTATTTTGCTAATCCTTTTTTCAACAAGACTTTCCATTTTCAAAAATTTTTATGCTCTACATGGTTGAATTAAGAAAAAAGTTGGGGGGGCACCTGGGTAGCTCAGTGAGTTAAAGCCTCTGCCTTCAGCTTAGATCAAGCCTCACATCAGGCTCTCTGCTCAGTGGGGAGCCTGCATCCCTCTCTCTCTCTCTCTCTCTCTCTGCCTGCCTCTCTCTGCCTGCTTGTGATCTCTGTCTGTCATATAAATAAATACAATATTTAAAAAAAAAAAAGAAAAAAGTTGGAATAAACATCTTTCCTACTAAAAGAAGGGAAAAACTGATGTGCCTGGGTAGCTCAATAGGTTTAGCCTCTGCTTTCAGCTCATGTCATGATCTCAGGCTCCTGGGATTGAGCCCCACATGGGGTGCTGCTCAGCAGGGAGCCTGCTTCCCCCTCTCTCTCTGTCTGCCTCTCTCTGTCTACTTGGGATCTCTGTCAAACAAATAAAGTCTTTAAAAAAATAAAATAGGGCGCCTGGGTGGCTCAGTGGGTTAAGCCGCTGCCTTCGGCTCGGGTCATGATCTCGGGGTCTTGGGATGGAGTCCCGCATCGGGCTCTCTGCTCAGCGGGGAGCCTGCTTCCTCCTCTCTCTCTCTCTCTGCCTGCCTCTCTGCTTACTTGTGATCTCTCTCTGTCAAATAAATAATAAAATCTTTTAAGATAAATAAATGAATGAATGAATGAATAAATAAATTAATTAATTAATTGAAAAACTACTGAAAATTAGTTTTCCTTTCCAAAAAAAATACTTAAATTTAGTAGAGAAAGAAAATAACAAAAATGTGAAATAAACATAATAGAGCAGAATAAACAATAATACATTGAATGTAATGCTCATTTTATTTTTTTATTTTTTTTTCTTTTCGTTGGTTTTATAAAAAATTATTTCTTTTTTATTAACATAAAATGTATACTGTTTCAAGGGTGTAATGCCCTTTTTAACAAAAATAATAAACAAAACTGGCAATGCTTTAATTAGATCAACAATTATATACTAATCAGTTAACTTAGAAAAATAATACCCAGATAATTCATAAAAATGCCCAAGTTACTAAGACTGAATTGTCAACCTTATACTAAAGAAATTGGAAATCTTCTTAGACCAGAATAACAGTTTAATTTGGAAACAAAACTGTCCCAACACAGAAAAGCCCAAGACCTAAGAATGATACTATGTTTGATGGAGTCACTCTGTTCCCTAAATGAAATCTTGAGAGAGATGATACATCTCTCTTTGATTCAGATTCATTATTTTTCATTCATTCATTCATTCATTCATTCATTGTCCTCTAGGTCAGATAGTTATTCCTCTATTTCTTCCTGCCTACTGTTCATTGCATCAAGTCTGTTTCCAAACTGATTAATTGCATTGTTAATCTCTTTGATTTTTTAAAAAGATTTATTTATTTGAGGCTCAGAGAGAGAGAGAGAGCATGAGTAGAAGCCACAAGAAGGGAGAGGAAGGGAGAATAGCAAGCAGACACCACAATTAATGAAGAACTTAACTTGGGGCTAGATCCTAGGATCCTGAGATCACTACCTGAACCAAAACCAAGAGTCAGATATTTAATGGAGTGAGCTATACACATGCTCCCATTTTTTTTTTTTTAATTCTGCTCTCTATTTTAAGGTTCTCATTATTCTTTTCTCATCCCTGGGAATATCCCTAAGATTGTTGCCTTAAATTCTCCATCAAGCAAGTTACTCATTTCTCTTTCCCTTAGATCTCTAGCCATGGCCATATCTCATTTCATGTAAGGTAAGTTTTCTCATCTTTGTATTTTGTCTAAGTCTCTGCCTTCTCTGTATTTGGAAAAGCCACTGATGTGTCCTCTTTAATCCTTCAGGCCAGGGTTCTGCAGAGGCTCTCCTTGCTTGCTGTGGGAAATCTTTGGACCCTAGCCTCAGTGTGACTAGGTGAGCTCTGGTCTACTTGTGATAGGAGACCTGACATGAACTCCCCCAGAGCTGAGGGCCTACAGAACTCTGCTCAGCAGATGTGGTATGGGCAGGGGCCCAGCTTGTTGGTCCTGAGGCAAGCCTCACTGAGAAGGGCAGTCCCACCAGGACACAGGGAGGTGGGGCTCGGTGCAAAAAAGCAGACAGCTAGTGTCCCTGCTGAGTGGGGTTCTATGTTTAGGCTATAGGGTGGGAGAGGGAAATGGTACCATCCAACTTCTGTGCTCTAAAAAATGCATCTCACTGAAAGTTTCATCTCAGGATAGGGCTTCTAGACTACTGAATAATCTTCCACTCTGTGCCATCCTTCAGATGGTTGTTTCCATGTTGTCTGCCCCCAGGTTGTCTGCCTGACTTCTCTCCAGGGGCACCACAGTGCCCTCTTGGCTTTATCCCAGACAAACCTATTGACAATACTCATGTGTTTGGCAATAAATCTGTATAACTTCACCTACATCCAGTGAAATAAAGACATAATGGTAAAGCACCCATCAGGTTGCCAGGATTCCAGCTACAGCCTGTAACATGAAGACTGTTGCTATTGCCAAGCCCAGAGGCCACTCTACTGTGGGAAGAGGAATGATCATTCATCTGAGTCGAGTGGCTCATGGAAGGTTTATGACATCCCAACTGACATGGGTTGTGTGGTCCTGTGTGCTTGCTAAGCATGACTAGAGGAAGGAAAAGATGGAGACAAATCACAGAGAAGTTGACTCCAAGACTGTGGCAATGTGAATCCATATCAAGAAATGACTTCTGTAAGCAAGTGAAAAAAAAAGCACAACATTTTCAGAATACATTTCAACTTGTTAGCTATGTTGGGGGGATAAAAAAAGAATAGAAAACTTCAGTTACTACAGAAATCCCACAATACATTGATTTTTTAATACATTTCTGATTGAAATTTTAAGGATAATGATGTGTTTACAGAAACTAAAAGGATTCTATCTCTGTGGTCTTGATGTAAGAAAAAGCTGCAAAGAACAATAAAAAACACTAACCATGAAAGTTGAAATGACAAATTAGAGGACAAGAAAATTAAAAGCTACTGATATGGTAATATGGGGATAGGCACAACAATCCAAGATTTCCAAATGCTCCAGTGGATTCTAACACAGGCTAAAATGGACAGCCTCTACAGGAACTAAGTCACAGGTCATCCCTGAGTTGTCTACAGATAAGTCACTCTTACAAACCCGCTATGCCTGTGGTCATGTTAGTGTTGGGACACAAAGACACACAAAATACACAACACACATTTTCTTTATTCATTAAAGTATCTGACTCTGACAGAGTCTTCACTTCTTTCATCTCTCTCTTCCCTCTATACCTTCCTTGAGCTCCCACCCCAAATATACTTCCTTGAGCTTCCTGAGATGACCCCAGATGCACTTTAGTTCACATTCTTGAATGAAAGCAATCCAAATTTAATTGATTTGGAACAGGGGTACCTGTGTGGCTTAGTTGGTTAAGTGGTTATGACTCAGGTCATGATCTCAGGATCCTGGGGTGGAGCCCTGCATTGGTCTCTCTGCTTAGAAGGGAGTCAGCTTCAGAAATCCCTTTCTCTCTGTCCTTTACCCTACGAACTCCCTCCCTCTCTCTAAAATAAATACTAAATATTGAAAATAATAATAAACTGTAGCTCCTGGGCGCTAATTGGTTAAGCAATGAACTCTTTGTTTCAGATCAGGTCATGATCTCAACATCATATTATGGAGCCCTGGGTTAAACTTTGAGCTCAGCAGGAAGTTGGCTTGGGATTCTCTCTCCCTCTCAGTCTGCCCCACCCTGCCTCACTCCCTTGTACTTTCTCTAAATTAAATAAATAACTCCTAAAAAAAATTTATTGGAAATTATTTAAATATTTTCAAATTAGTTAAGAAATGTATACAAGACATTAATATAGGTTACAAATTTTAAAGGGATTGGATATAACATTTTCACTCTAAATCTTTATTTAATCACTTTTCTCCTAAGACCATAAATAATTGCAGGTCTAAGTAGATGGTCATCAGCTATGCATTTACATGTAGCATAAAATCCCTGGGCATTATAATTAAGGATACTGTTAATTCTAGGGCCTTTTTGATACAACCAGTTTTGGGGCACCTGGGTGGCTCAGTGGGTTAAGCCTCTGTCCTCAGCTCAGGTCATGATCTCAGGGTCCTGGGATTGAGTCCCACATCGGGCTCTCTCCTCAGCAGGGAGCCTGCTTCTCCTTCTCTCTCTGCCTGCTGCTCTACCTACTTGTGATCTCTCTCTCTCTCTCTGTCAAATAAACAAAAAAAATCTTTTTTAAAAATCTGAAAAAAAAAGAAAAAGGAAAGAAAAAAACAGCTAGTTTCAGGACAAAGTGTGATCAACTTTGCACCAGATGCTGTGGTGAAGTTCAAGAGATGTTCTCAAATATCTACATCCATGTGTGCGACATTTATATATTACACTGACCCATAGACTAGTAGTGTTCAATGGCATGGAGGGAGTACTACCTTGGGGAAAACGGCTTTCCCTGAAGGAAAACAGAAAGACTTCAGGTAAAATTCTCTAAGTTCTATCAGATTGATAGTCTCCTTTGCTACAAGGAACATGGATTGATTCCTAGTGGTGAAGCAGGTATCCTGGGGCAAAGGAAGGGCAAGAATAAGTGCAATGCCTGGGGGTAAACAACACCAGAGAGAAGAAATGGAAAAAACAGAGTATATCTAGGGTATCTGAGCTATTTTATAAGACCAGAGCATCTACCTACTCACTGTGTACCTAACACAAAATATATGTCTTCTTTCCTACACATACACAGTAGCCTTTTCATGGTATGGCTGACCACAAGATGACACATACTGAATAATGAATTATTATCCTTCTTTAAAAAAAAAAAAAAAAAGATTGCATTCACTTATTTGATATAGAAAGTGTGTGTACAATAACAGGGAACAGCAAGCAGAGGAAGAGAGACATATCTGGCTGAGCAGGAAGCCAGTTATGGAGCTCCTCCCCAGGACCATCATGTTCTGAGCAAAGGCAGATGCTTAACTAAGTCACCGAGGCATCCCTATTCTTCAATTGATCCAATTTTAAATGTAAGCATAACATGGTACCCAACATAATTTTATCAGCTTCTACAACTGATAAAAACCCACTTTTGACTCAAGTCAGGAGTATAAGGAGAGCATGGGCTGTGAAACAACATAGGGACATCTAACCTAAAAACTGGGTGGGCTGTTTGAAGCAGAAATAGTCACCGCTAATTACTGGTAACAAAAAGCAAGAAACAGGGAACACAAGCAGGGGGAGCTGCAGACAGAGCGAGGGGGGAAGCAGGCTTCCCACTGAGCAGGGATCCCAACACATGACTCAACCTCAGGTCCCCAGAATCATGACCTGAACCAAAGGTAGACACCCAACTGACTGAGCCACCCACTTGCCCCTCAATTTTCTTTTTTTTGACAAATACAGTGCAGTACTGTAAAGCACTTTCCCTTGATTATGACTGTTTTAGAGTTTTATTTTCTCAAGTTTCCTTCATTATAAAAGTACAATTACACCATTGACCCAGCAAAGTATGAGATAATGGACTGTTAATGTTCTAGGTAAGGGTTCTGGTCAAAAATAGGCTATTTCCATCCAAAAGTAGGTATGGTTTTCAGTTTGGGGGACACAAAAGATACACAGAGATGTTCAATTGTGGAGAGGTTGGCAACCCACATGCCTACATTTTCCATGGCTAAAATGTAATTATCTGGTTGTTTTTTTCTCTAAAAATAAATATTCTGATTTAGAATCAAAGGCAAAGAATCAGGAAAACATGTTCTAATCAGAGGAATGAAATAAATCTCTAAAATTGGCCCTGAATGAATAAAGAAGTACTTACTGTCTGAGGAAGAATTTGAATAACTGTCATAAAGATCGTCATGGAAGATGAAGAAAAGTAAGTGTTTAACTAAATGCCATCAGGAAAACTATACATGACAGAAATATAAACTCAAAGACAGAAAATACAACAATCAACCAAAGTTGGGAGCTGAAAAGTACATCACTGAAATTAAAAATACACAAAGGTGTCACTCACAGACTTGATCAAACAGAAGAAAGATTCAGACAACCTAAAGACCCAGGTTTTAAATTATCTGCCAAGAGGAACAAAGAGACATGTGGAAAAGGGCAGAGTAGGGACTCATGGGACACCAACAAATGGTCCCATAGGCAGGTTATGGGGACCCCAAAGGTAGGGCAGAGTAAAAGGGACAGAACGGTTATATGAAGATCTAAGGGCTTGTAATTTCCATGTTTGTGGAAAGAAGAGACAAATTCAAGAAGCTCAGGAAAATTAAAGTAGGATAAAATTCAAGACATGAACACAGTGACACATTACAATTAACCTATGAAAAGTCACCAGTAAAAAAGAGAATTTTGAAACAGTGTGATAAAAACAACTCATCTTATTTAAGAGATCTCCATAAGATTATTACTGGGATTCACAGCAGACCTGGTAGGAAGAACTGCATGGGATAGTGTATTCAAGCACTGAAAGATCAAAATATCCACCAAGAATCCTCTATCTGGGAAAACTCTTCCATAAAGGTAGAAATGAACACTTTCCCACATAGAAACCCCTGTAAGTTTACTCCTAGTCCTGTTCTACAAGAAACGTTAAAGGAAATCCTTCTAGGTCAAGTAAAAGGAATCTAAACAGTAACTAAAACCACAGGACAATATAAACCTCTCTGCTAATTACAAATATTTTCACAATTATAGAAACCTGTAGTGTTGTAATGAGGTAGCCCAAGTTGTTTTTATTTGTGCCACAAAATATTTTCTTTATAGATTTTATTTATTTATTTGATATACAGAGAGGGATCACAAGTAGGCAGAGAGACAAGTGGGGTGCGGGGAGAAACAGGCTCCCTGCTGAGCAGACAGCCCAATGGGAAACTTGATCCCAGGACCCTGAGATGATGATCTAACCTGAAGGCAGAGGCTTAACCCTCTGTGCCACCTAGGCACTCCTACAAAATGTTTCGAAATCAAAGCATTTAAATCATAAACCCAGGTAATAAAGTACACAATATAAAAGATGGAATTTGTGATACTGGTAACAAAGTGGGTGCAGGGGTGGAAATAAGTTGAATAATTTTGTACGCAATTGAGAATATCAGTTTAAAATGTTTTTTTAATGTCTCTTTTTATTTTATTTTTTTTTAAGATTTTTATTTATATACTTGACAGGCAGAGATCACAAGTAGGCAGAGAGGCAGGCAGAGAGAGAGGAGGAAGCAGGCTCCCCGCTGAGCAGAGAGCCCGATGCGGGGCTCGATCCCAGGACCCTGGGATCACAACCCGAGCTGAAGGCAGAGGCTTTAACCCGCTGAGCCACCCAGGCTCCCCTTAATGTCTCTTTTTAAAGATTTTTTTTTTAATTTGTGAGAGAGAGCACGTGTGTACAAAGAGGGGAAGCAGCCAGCAGAGAGAGAAGCGGGCTCCCCGCTGACCAAGGAGCCCAACTTGGGACTCTAGCTTCCAAGATTCTAGCTTCCAATCACAGTTGTGCTCAGTAGAGAAGAGAGAACATTGTAGAATCTAGAATCCCAGAACCCTAGGATCATGAGCTAAGCCAAGGCAGATGCTTAAGTGATGAAGCCACCCTTGCATCCCCTAGAATAAAATACACAAGCAAAAAGGAAAGCACAACTACTTCATGTTGTGGAAAGTCCCAGACAAAAGGAAGTACATTATTGTGGAATTACAAAAGCAGAATAAGACTAAATTTAACATAAAAATTTCTTAATAAAAATATAGATGAATTATCTAAAAGGAAAATCACTATGTAACTGTATTTTCAAACACAGACTGTGACCCCATGAAACACAAACATTGGAATTGTTGGTATGCCTTCACTGATAGTAAAATTGTAATGAATATTCATTAATATCAAGAAAGTCTAATGAAAGATTTTACTAGTAAACACTTCAAAGACATTTAAAAATGTATCCTGTTAATATACACCTCCTTTCATGTAGAATGTAAAGCTATAATTCATTCTGTAGAACCAAGCAACCAAAATCCTTTCATTTCTAAATAAACACCAACTTTGGAAAATATACTGACAATGACTTTATTTTTAAAAAAGTATTTGGATGAATTCAGGTATATTATGAGGAAATTAGAAGAAAAATCTAATGACTAATTTTTCCCTGAAGTAAAATTACATTTATAAGCAAAAGTTTTTCTTAAATATGGGGATTGTACTAATTATCTCCCTCACTTCTTATAAAGCACATGTCCATGTCTCATCGGAACTTTGGATCTAAAAAATCAAAACTGAATCTCATATACAATTAATTAGAATGGAAAAACACACAAGAACTTCATATAAGATGAAATTATTAAATGATGCAATTAATAATAAATAAGGTAACTGAGACTACATTAGAGGTTATAAATTGAGTTCTAAATGTCCTAGCTCCCCTATGGCATTATTTAGGTAGGAATTCTAGGAAACAAATAGATACATTATTTCACCATTTAGGAATGGAATACCCAGACTGTGAACTTCTGAAGGGAAATACAGGATGTGAATTTTCTCATTGTAGGGAGGTACTTTGTGATCTTATGAAGTTACAAAGTCTCAGTTTTTTATAATTCATATTAAACCCTCCATAACACTCAAAAACATAAACCTGAAAACATGAGATGTCTGTCTCCAGTGTTTTCAGAATTTCCACACATACTCCAACATGCTCAGCACTACCCTGACACATATCTCACAGGAGGCAAAACAGAACTTACAAAGGGCTTAACATGAAAGTCCTCAAAAGTAGGATGATTTCCCAAGGGCCCTCACAGCAATGGAGAAACTCTCAGATTAGGGAGGCCCTCCCCCTCCAAGGAGAGTCTCTATTCCCTCCCTGTGGATATGATGGACCATCTCTGGAGCTGAAGGAGAATTCTTCAAGAATGTAAGAGTTTTAACTTGTTGGATAGCAGATGTCCCTCAGTGAGAGAGACCAACAACACTGGGCTTCGTGAACTAATTTCCATTCAAGAAAATGCACAGAAACCACAGAGTTTAAGGTCAACCATCCTCTTTCACATTTGGATCTCACCTCTGTCATCTGCTTCATTCTTTCCCACCTACCTGGATAGAAGGCTACTGTCTCCTTTCTTGTCACGTCCCAGAACCTATTCTGTTCCAAAAAGGACACCAAGTCTGGCTTGGATTCAACGAGACCTGTTAATTAGAAAAAAAGGAAAATAAGTACTTCAGGAGATTCTAGCTTCCAATCACAGGTGTGCTCAATAGAGAAGAGAGAACATTGTAGAATCTAGAAAATGGGAAATGGAAATCTAGAAAATTTGGGAAATGGTTTCCCAAATGCTATTGCTCAAAATCCTCTTTACAACAGGAAGGAGGGATTGCCAATGTTCACATCCTGACCTCCACTTCCAAGTAATAGATACAATGATGAGTGAAAATTGGTATAGAAGATGTGGGCAGTACCACTTAAGCCACTCAAGGTTTAGAACTGCCAGGAATCTACAGAAGTGATGATGTTACCTTGAGGAAGGGGAAGCGAAAGCTGAGAAGGAAATCTCATGAAGATGTTTCTCTCCATCTACAAACCTCTACTTATTCCCCTCTCTGCCTGGATCTGAAATCCAGTCATTCAAACAGGAATCTCCCAAGAGACAGTCTTCACAGGAAGGAGCAAAACCCAGAGTGGGGTTTGGGAAATCTGGAAGGAGGCTTCCTCACTCAGGAAGCGGAAGTGTCTGTAGTTTTTCAACATCACATCCCTGTACAGTTCCCACTGAGTGTGGGTCAGGCATCCCCAGTTCTCCTCAGAGAATTCTATGGCCACATCCCTGAATGTTAGCTGTCCCTGCAATAAATACCACAGTCACCAAGTGGTCATTGACACAGTTCACAATGGTCCCTAAGTTGAGAGAGGGAGTTAATGTTCACCTCTGAACCCAAGATCCAACCTTTTTTGGTTACCTGCTTGTACCTTCTGACCTTTGTGTCACATTTTACTTACCCTCTTGTTTCCACCTTATCTTCATTTTATTCAAAACACCCATGGACAGAGTCTGCTCCCAGGAAAACAGAAACTATCCAACTAAGGGCACTTATTGGGCTGGCCCAATTTGAACTTTACCCCCATGACACCTAAGCAGATGGACCAAGCAGTAAACGTTGGAGTGATCTACAATTCTCTTTATCTCATGGTATTATGAAAATCTCCATGGAAGAAGGTGTACAAAGCCCATTTACATAAATACAAAGTATGTAGAGAAGGTTTTCTTGAGGCTCTTGTGCCACCAAATGCCCAGTCCTACACAAGATAAGGCTCCACTTTCTGAATAGTCACCCTAACCCCAAATAATAGAAAAATCTTCCCCCTTATTCTAGGAGTCTCTATGTTGTAAGTTATTCCCTGTAACCTTTTTGTTGTTGTTGTTGTTTTTGAGGCAAATCAAGTTTGCATTCTGTGACGACACCGTCTGTTGTAGTTTCTATCTGTGACTCACCAAGCAATGAACTCATGTTAGTCCAGTTTTATTAGGACAACTGGTTCTGCCTTCAGGGAACATCCTCCTAAGTACAGGAAAATCATTATTAACCCAGTAATATGCTCTAATGTATTCTGTGACTTTGAGATAAGAGGATGGCATTTGATCCACAAAACCAGTATAAATACTGTGTGTATACCCAAAATAATTTGTCAAATGAAGTCCTCAACAAAGGAATACACAGTTTTGAGTACTGTGTTACTATCATACAGTACAAGTTGTGGCTACTTCTTAGGTGGGATGTTTTAGTGGGTTACAAATGTTACAAATGTACTTATCAAATTGTGAACTAGAATTTTAAATCAGTGCATTGGAGATCTTGTAAAAATGTAGATTCTTTTCAGGAATACTGGGGTGGGATGGGAGTCTGCATGTCTAAGGAGGCAATAGCCCAGGACCCAAGAGATCTAATATTAATGAGAGCTAGAACTCCAAGGCATGAATTATTGGAGGACTTGGAATTGAAGTGGTTGGTTTTTTGTTTTGTTTTACGGATTTTCATTTAATTTCAAACACAGAGAGAAAGAGAGCAACAAACAGCATGAGGCGGGGTGTGGGAAGTAAGGGGAGGGTTGCAGAGGGAAAGGGATAAGCAGACTACCCCCTGAACAGGGAGCCCAGCACAGGGCTCCATCTCAGGACTCTGGCACCATGACCCAAGCCAAAGGCAAGCAGTTCACTGACTGAGCCACCCAAGTGTTTCTGAGTAGGTTTTATACCAATGACAGATTCTACTGGAATAGCAAGAAAGCCAACAACAATCATTTTCTCACCATTTCCTAGTTTCTAGAGAGCATCTAACAATTGTTCATAAATTAAGGTGAAATGAAGAATAATAATCTTAGAGAAGAAAACATTATTCTTCTAATTTTATGGGAATATTTTGTCAAACATCCAGTAACATGGAAGGGATCAAGCTTTCACCAAGGTTATCTGACCTAGAGTTGATCTAAAATGGCACTCAGGTCAATATACAGAGATACCCTAAAGCAGTGTTCATAGAAGGTGTTCAACCTGAGAAGAATGATGAAAACAAGAAGGATCCACCCAATGCTGATCTACCATTGTACATTCATGCACACATCCATATATTTAGAAAGTACTTATACCCACAGGAAAAGTGATAGAATAGAAAATTTTCATACTGCCTAATTTAAGAAACAGTTTCAATGACATGACATTCATAAATCATTTTGCTGATGATGATGCTTTTTTTAAAAGATTTTATTTATTTATTTGACAAAGAGAGAGTCACTGAGAGATGGAACACAAGCAGGAGAATTGGAAGAAGCAGAATTTCCACTGAGCAGGGAGCTAGATCCGGGGCTCCATTCCAGGACCCCAGGATCATGACCTGAGCCCAAGGCAAAAGGCCAAATGACTGAGCCACCCAGGTGCCCTGATATGATGCTTGTCTTTTATTACACTATCAACACAAACACACTGAATGACAGAAAGAAAACAACTCTTTATTTCTGAGAATACTATGATGAGGGCTAGAAACAAAAAATGTTCACTTGTAGTCCAGAGGGCTGACCTACAGCTGGCATAGTTTTTCTGTTGTAGTTTTAAGATTTTATTGGGAGAGAGAGAGAGAGAGAGAGAATGAGCAAGGCAGAAGGAGAGATAGAAGCAGACTCCTCATGGACCAGGGAGTCTGATGTGGGCTCAATCCCAGGACCCTGAGATCATGACCTGAACCAAAGGCACACCCTTAACTGACTGAGCCACCCAGGCACCCTGCCTGCATAGTTCTAGAAGCATCACCTAAGGGCAAATTGCTACATTCTCAGTGGATCTTGGGACTACCTGTACATCTCCCCCATATTAATATCAAGTGGAATAAGTGCCTGAGGAATCTTGCAAAAGGAGTTTTACAAGTACAGATTCAAAGAAACATTTATGATCTTATACTCCCTGCACAGCTCTACCCCAATGAACATTTAGCACAGAACCACCAGCTTGATGCAGCCAAAGTGCAGCTCTTCCTGCCCATTGATATGGTGCTGTTGAAATAAACTTACTCAGGGCACCTGGGTGGCTCAGTGGGTTAAAGCTTCTGTCTTCTGCTTGGGTCATGATCCCAGGGTCCTGGGATCGAGCCCCACATCAGGCTCTCTGCTCAGCAGGGAGCCTGCTTCCTCCTCTCTCTGCCTGCCTCTCTGCCTACTTGTCATCTCTGTTTGTCAAATAAATAAATAAAATCTTAAAAAATGAAAATAAACTTACTAAGCACCATATATCCTCTCAAGAATTTTTCTTGGCCATTGTGTCAATGATCCTGTACCAGACTAGTTTATTGGGAAAAAAATGATTAAATTATGATATGTGTTGTATTAGATCTCAGGATTTTAAGACACTCAAAAAATGTTCATTATGTGATTCTTGGTTTGTTTGTTTCTGAAACCACACAAAGAAATAAATAGAAGAGTAAGTCTGTGATAGGAGTGTCCAGTAGAAGAAAAACTATGGGATGGCGGGTTGACTGAATGAGAATCTCCAACCCAGAACTCATATATACAACTACACAGAAGTGAGAGCCCTCCTTGTCCAGTGCAAACTGATGGATTTTGGATATGAGCCATTTGTCAAGAAAGAATTCTTGAGATGTTTTTAATGTGAAATATTGGGGTTTGATAGTGAATTATGAAAAAAACAATTATTGAGATATCATCGGTGCAAAAAATGTGGTCTTATTAAAGCATGGGTCAGGACCTTTTGGTCAAAGAGCTGCACTGGGGTTGTAAGCAGTGACTGATTACATACTTTCAAATGGGGAGAGGGTGAGGGATGGTGAAAGTGTCTAAGTAATTTGGAGTCTAGGCTCCCAGGACCTTGAGGGTCTAGCTGGTCCTGTACTGTCTAGTAATACCTTACTCAGGAGACCCATCAGATATCTATCAGTGGGCCATATGCTTGGAGGATGATGGCCAACACGTTTTTGGGGAGTAGAAATAAAGGAAGTTTCCAAAATGATTTTCATATGTTAAAGAGGACTTAGAGGATCCTGGAGGCCTGGCTGCCATCAAGCTAAGCCTGCTATTCACCTCCAACAAATCATGAACATTGAGGCAGTTGTGAATTCCTTGAGGAATGCCATACCCTGCTTGTCTCAAGTCTTATCAATGGGCTGCAAGTTGAAGGAAATGTATCCACACTTCTTAGGACTTTGTTCTCTTCCTCAGAAACTATAAACAAGGGGCACCTAGGTGGTTCAGTTGGTTAAGGGTCTGCCTTTGGTTCAGGTAGTCATCCCAGGGTCCTGGGGCTCCTGCTCAGTGGGGAATCAGCTTCTACCTCTCCCCCACCCCTAATTCTCATGCTCTCTCTCAAAATTTAAATAAAATATTTTTTAAAAAAAGAAATGGGGGGTACCTGGGTGGCTCAGTGGGTTAAAGCCTCTGCTTTCAGCTCAAGTAATGGTCCCAGGGTCCTACGATCGAGTCCCGCATTGGGCTCCTTGCTCAGCTTCCTTCTCTCTCTCTGTCTCCCTGTCTGCCTACTTGTGATCTCTGTCTGTCAAATAAATAAATAAAATTTAAAAAAAAAGAAGGAAACTAAAAGCAAGGGAAAGCCAGAACAAAGAAATTTTCACCTGGAAGGCGATGGTTGCTGCATGTAGCTCAGAACATCTAAGCTCCTTATAAATAATAAGAGGGAAAATATGAATATTATAAGAGATGAATCTGGCAGAGAGCACCAAGCCAATTAAAGCAGTTCACATGAGGTGTATAGAAACAAATTGCTATCAGTGCCTAAGGCACACCCAAGGACACACCACCTTGGGTGTTTCCTTAGAGTCTAGAAACAGGAATTCAGAATAAAATCTAATTATAAGAATGCAGTCGATTTATATACACTTTAATCACATGTAGATTCTGTAGAGGCTGCTTTTAGGCAAAGAGGCCTGAGTAAAGGAATGGAGAAAGTGCCCATAGCAACCCTCCAGCTAAGTCCAGATAACCCCAACAGGGGGCCCACCGCAAGGTAGCCATAGGCCCTAACAACAAGGTACAGTGATGAGTAAAGGGCCTTAAGTCCCCACAACTCCTCACCTTCCCCCTTTCAATACAGCCCTACTCACTGCATCCTGGCAGCCAGCCTCTCCTCTGGTGCCCTGACTGCAGCTCTCTGGCAGGGTGTTCAGTCAATTTATGTCTCCTCTGTTCTCCCTCAGGTGCATTCTTCTCAAGGCCCACATGACTGGCTTCCTCCCAATCTTTGATCCATGTTTGGGGTCCCCATCTGACTGTCAGAGGCATTGAGACACCAGGTTCCATGACCAGTAATAGCGAATATATATATATATATGTATATATATATATATTTTTTTTTTTTACTTTATTTAAAGATTTATTTATATTTTAGAGAGAAGAGGGGAAGTGCTGAAGAAGAGGCAGAGACAGAACCTCAAGCAGATTCCCTGCTGAGCATGGAGCCAAAACAGGGCTCCACTCAAGGACCCTGAGATCAGGACCTCTTCTGAAATCAAGAGTCTGACACTTAACCCACTGAGCCATGCAGACACCCATCTAGTATATTTTAAATAGAATATCCTTTTCACATTCTAAAGAGCAAGACTCACTCCCTGCTTTTTCCCCAATAACTTTCCAAGATATTCTGGATTTCATGTCTATTATGTTGATTTGGGCATTTTCTTATTCCTGGGCTATGCAGAGCTGATAAAGCATCCACATGGGACCTAAATGAGAAATGTTTTCCTTCACTGAGATCCCAAGAACAAACCTCAGCAGCAATAGTAATCTTGGATTCAACACCTACCCCTCTAGATCTGTCACCAACGGAGTATTTTCAACAACTGCAGGTTTTCATTGAAATTGACAGCTCCTGATTCCATGTTGGAACCCAGGTTGGAGACACAGGAGACAAGTCTCTGGGATACAGGGGAGATGTGTTCTGAAGACCTAATGTTCAGTTTCATTTCTGAAAAGCTTTTAAAAATAGGTGAAAACATAAGGGAGAAACATCAGAACTAGAGGAAACTTTTGCAGTTTCTAAATGCAAGCAATTTCAGGAGAAAAGCATGATACAGACTCTCCTGGGACACCAAGCTTACCTGAGAACTGGCCATTCTTTCTCCTTGTCCTCTAGATTTGTTTCTCACAAGCTTTTTGTGGAAAAATCACAGCTGCATCATGAGAAAATGCCCATAAAGCCACCAGTAGAACCTCTTCACTTGTAAACTATCTGCCCAAAGGCAGGACCCAGAAATGCAAAGAAGTCCCAACTTCTCCGTACTTTGTGTCAGGAGCAATTCAGGAACTGTGACTTCCTATTTTAAACCCAATCCCTGGGACACCTGTGTGGCTCAGTTGGTTAAGCAGCTGCCTTTGGCTCAGGTCATGATCCCAGCATCCTGGGATCGAGTCCCACATCAGGCTCCTTGCTCCGCAGGGAGCCTGCTTCTCCCTCTGACTCTGCCTTCCACTCTGTCTGCCTGTGCTCGCTTTCGCTCGCGCTCTCTGACAAATAAATAAATAAAATCTTAAAAAAAAAAAAAAAAAAAACCCAATCCCTGACTTTTTCTTCTCCTCTTCTAGGGGTCTTTGCTCCAACAGAACCCACAAATTCACTACAGTATTGGAACCATGTGCTGCATGGACCCAACCCTCCAGAGTCATGTAGCAGAGACCCTGTTACTTCTCCGTGAGCCACAGCCACTTCTCCATTCTCATAAAAACCACCTGAAAGTCCTTGGGATTACCCCAGCCTCACTGAGGATCACCTGGAGCCCTTAATTAACAAAGAACTGTTGTTTCCACCCAAACCAACTGACAGAATCTGAGGGTGAGGCCACCAGTGATGATAATTTTGAATTCCCACATGTGATCCTACTGGGAAGCATTTGGGAGGTGATCTTTGCCTAAGTATGAGAACCAAGGCTGTGGTTGTGACCACATTTAGATCCATGCCTTCTCCACTGGAGAAGCTTCGGGTCACAGATTCTGGAGACTGACACCTTCTCCCTCTTTTGGAAACACAGAGAGAGACACCTTACAGATGAAGTTTTTCCCTTATAAATCCAAATGTCTCTTTCAAAAGCAAACAGATACTGGGTTTCAGAGCTTTTCCTTTATCTGGTGTTTCTTTAAAATACTAGTCTCAATTCATCCTTGGACCAAAGAGACATATTTTAGGTGACAAAATGCTCCCATTTAAGTAGGTAAATGTTCATTTTCCTAACTACCTGCCACACAGTTTTCCAAAGTGAATGTACTTTTTACTAGCCTAAAAGCAATATATGAAAATTCTTATTCCTCAACATTCCTTGAAATTTGATGTTATCCCTTTTCTTTATTGAACCCATTCTAGAAAATAGTGAGTGCTTTTTCAACTATAGAAAATAAAATAGTTTTCCTATAGTTGTGTTGGTGACTGAATTGTAAACCACTTAAAAGCATCTGGTTGCCATGATTATCTGTTTTTTGTTTTTTGTTTTTTTAATGTTGAGTCTGAGGAGTTCTTTATAGTTCTTGGATATCAGCCCTTTGTCTGTAGTGTTATTTGTGAATATCTTCTCCCATCCCCTGGGTTGACTCTTTGTTTTGTTGACTGTTTCCTTTGCTGTGCAGAATCTTTTTATCTTCTTTTTAAATATATTTTTTTATTTATTTAGCAGAGGGAGATCACAAGTAGGCATAGTAGCAGGCAGTGAGTGAGGGAAGCAGGCTCCCCTCTGAGCAGAGAGCCTGAGGCAGGGCTTCATCCCAGGACCCTGAGATCATGAGCTGAGCCGAAGGCAGAGGCTTAACCCACTGAGCCACCCACACATCCCCAGAAGCTTTTTATCTTGATGAAGTCCCAAAAGTTTTTTTTTTTTTTAAGATTTATTTATTTATTTATTTGTCAGAGAGGGAGAGAGAACAAGTACAGGAGGACAGAATGGCAGGCAGAGGCAGAGGGAGAAGCAGGCTCCCTGCCGAGCAAGGAGCCCGATGAGGGACTCGATCCAGGATGCTGGGATCATGACCTGAGCTGAAGGCAGCTGCTTAACCAACTGAGCCACCCAGGGGTCCCCCAAAAGTTCATTTTTGCTTTTGTTTCCTTTTGCCTTTGGAGACATGTCTTAAAGAAGTTGCTGTGGTCAATGTCGAAGAGGTTACTGCCTGCATTTTCCTCTAGGATTTTACATCACAAAATGGGCAGAAGACATGAACAGACACTTCTCTAAAGAAGACATACAAATGGCTAAAAGACACATGAAAAAATGTTCATCATCATTAGCCATCAGGGAAATTCAAATGAGAGCTAATAATAAAGTGGGCACCTGGAAGGTTCAGTGGGTTAAAGCCTCTGCCTCTGGCTCAGGTCATGATCCCAGGGTCCTGGGATTGAGCCCCACATCAGATTCTCTGCTTGGCAGGGAGCCTGCTTCCTCCCCTCTCTCTCTCTCTCTGCCTGCCTCTCTGCTTAGTTGTGATCTCTGTCTGTCAAATAAATAAATAAAAACTTTTTAAAAAAATTTAAAATAATAATAATAATAATAATAAAGTTGCAATCCTTATCATTTAATTTATTCACAGATATCTACATTAAATTATGTGTGAAATGATATCTACTCTTTCTTTCAAATGTGTCCATTTGCTCTGGTGGGTGATTTCAAAAGCAGTAAAATTCATTAAACAAAACAGACTCGATAGATTAATGTCTCTGGTCTCCAAGTTGTTACTCCTTTACTAATCCAAGCTTGATGAAGACTTTCTTTATAAGCTTGTCTCCTCAAATTGGATGCAGACACCCATCCTAATATCTGCTTCTTAGCAACCAGCCAGTTGGCCCCAAACCTAACCCAGAACAATCTACCCTTTGCAGACCCTAAAAATTTTTTTATCACAGACAGAAAACATTTATTTAATATTTGCTTTTCACCTCTACCCTTTTAAAACATCAGCTAACATATCCTCCTGCAAGATTCTCCTTCATGCCCTGGAGTTCACAATTCCAATGTTCAACTGAAAACTGTTCATCTTTCTCCACACACATGTTTTCTTATTTCAGACACCTACCATTCTCTAAGGATGTAAGACACAATTTGCACAACCTGGATGTCATTGTCCTTCAAACTAAAACCTAATTTTCCCACAGCTATACCTCAGGCCACTTGCATCCCAATATGGAACCCAGAAGCATCTACCCTGAACTCTCTGAATGGTCATCCCACATGTTATTCCTCTGAAAGGCACTGGCCTATCTAGGAAGAAGTAGAGAACACCCCCTCCCCCCAAAAAAAGACACTGGCCTTACTATAACATGGCCAGTGAACCTTGAGAAAATTTGGTCTCTCATATTAAAAATTACATATCCAAAGACATTTCCAGTATCTCCACAGTAATTCAAGAATGTTTTGTTTATTGGACTCTGAATTTCTCCACTACAGCCATTAATAAAATGCAATTACATGAGTACTCCCATAGTATTTACACAGAATTTCATTTACAAGTGGCCATTAATCACTATTGTTGCAGCAGGAATTTCTGTCTTATTCAAAACTCGATGTAAAATGAGACGGACTGTAATTTTGCTGAAGATTCCTTGAAGAATGAGTGTATAAGCAGCTGAACACAGTGCAAACCAGGTAGTTTATATTTTTCTTCTCGTGCACACAGAAAAGAATCTGGATACACAGTGGTCATGACTCAAAGAACAAAGGGGCAGACAGTTGAACAACATGCATTGATTAGGGCAGAAGTATTCATCAGCCACCAACTGGTCTTGCCAAAAATACATGTAATTGATGGAAGAGAGGGTATAAAAAGATACAAAGGTGCTCCCCAGCAGAAGGATGCTTTGGGTGGCTCTGACCTCGGGGGAGCTTCTGGGGGACACTTTGGTCCTATAAATGTATTGGACCTGCTGCTGATGCCATACAGGGTGGAAACGATGAACCACTGGCCCAAGTTATGAGTCCCAAGCACAAAACATCATGGGAGGATATCGATACCGTATATAGTAAGTCTGTGTCTTTGTCGTGAAGTGCAGAAGCACAGTATCCAAATTCTGTATTTTTTTAAAGATTTTTATTTATTTATTTGATAGAGAGAGATCACAAGTAGGCAGAGAGGCAGGCAGAGAGGGGGGGGGGAAGCAGGCTCCCTGCTGAGCAGAGATCCCGATGTGGGGCTCAATCCCGGACCCTGAGATCATAGCCACTCAGTCCCATTGCTCACATTGAGATAGGATGTGCTTAGCTCCATGAAACTCATTATCACATGCACAGAAGTTTAATGAGGTAACTATACCAATCATGTCAATTTCTCTGTGGTTTCACAGTGCAGACTAAATAGCATATTAATTTCTGAATTGCAGGTTTTTAAAAATATTTTATTTGTTTATTTGACACATAGAGAGAGAGATCACAAGCATGCAGAGAGAGGGAAGAGGAAGCAGGCTCCCTGCTGAACAGAGAGCCCAACATTGGGCTGGATCCCAGGACCCTGGGATCATGACCTGAGCCAAAGGCAGAGGCTTAACCAACTGAGCCACCCAAGTGCCCCTTCTGAATTGCAGTTTTAAGGACTGCAAACATCAGACTGTGTTACTACTTTCAGTGAACTCCAACAATCTCCATTAGGGAGGGATATGCTTTAAACTATGTTGGGAGCAGTTAGTCCCATGGATGACCTCAGACTCCGTAACTATGTAACTCCGTAACTCTGTATGGACCTCAGTTTCTCCATAACTTGGCTTGTGCTTCAGGAATTGTTGTTCCTATCTGTACAGATCTGACATCAAGCTACTTTCTTCACAAGTAGAATCCTTTTTCCAGCCACGAAGTCCAACCTGGATCCAGACCCTATACACCTCCTTCCCTTACACATTGTGTCACTTGGACTGACACTCACTCCAGTCTTTCCTGCTGCCAGGATGTGGGCTCACTGGGCCAGTCATGACAGTTCCTGCTTGTGTGTGGGAGGGAAGCAGCCAGTATTAAGATAAGGGCTTGTGGGTCTGTGACCTCACCTCCCCCACAGAACTACAATTATCACTTCACCTCTCAGTGACACATAAGGCAGTTGAGACTAGGTTTTTTTTTTTTTTTTTAAGATTTTATTTATTTATTTGACAGAGAGAAATCACAAGTAGATGGAGAGGCAGGCAGAGAGAGAGGGAAGCAGGCTCCCCGCTGAGCAGAGAGCCTGATGTGGGACTCGATCCCAGGACCCTGGGATCATGACCTGAGCCGAAGGCAGCGGCTTAACCCACTGAGCCACCCAGGCGCCCCGAGACTAGGTTTTTAAAACTTTCTCCCAGGCCCCAATTCCCAGAAATAATTATAAGATCCTAGTGAGGCTCTTCAAAGAAACAAGTTTTGTGTGTGGGAGAAACTTCCTTTCTTCTACAACAGCTGGAGGCAGATAGGGTCTCAGGTGACAGAAGCAGGAAATGTTTGCATCTGACAGAGGAGGGCGAGGCAGTGATGCCAATGTATTTCACTGGACCCTTGTACTTGCCCAAGAATTTCACTGCCTCTCTCCCCAGTAATTTTCTCTTTCTGCCGAGCCTAAGAACTACAAAATAAGGAAGGAGATGGGAGGATATAGAGAGCCTGACAAGGATTCAAGGAAAAGTGATACAAAGAGCATGGAATTAGCTAGAGATGCTTCTCCAGACTCAGTCCAATTGTTTGAAAAGCCTAGTTGTTAGGGATATTTCTAGGAATATATATTTTTCAATACTGGCCCAAAGAGAGATACAAATTCTAAGCTAAGCAATGTCTATAGAATAAGTGGCAATATTTACAGAAGAGGTCCCTCACAAACACAATACAAGGTCATACAGTTTTATCAACAGCACCCTACTACTCTTAAATGTTAGATAAACCATTGCTATGTAGGTGATCCAAAAATATTGAAGGATGACACTTCCTAAAAATTTCCAGAAATCTTACAAAGAAAACCACAAACATTTCACACTCCTCCTATCTGCCTAGACATCCAAAGTTATGAAATATTATTTGAAAAGATTGCCATAAAATATTATGGCATGATAAAGCACAGCTTATATCTATATTCATGGATAAAAAGACTGAATATTGTTAAAATGACAGGTCTTCCCAAACTGATCTGTAGAGTCAATGAAATTTCAACCAAAATTCTGTGAAATTACTTGTACGAATCAACTAACTGATTTTATTTTATTTTTTTTTTAAAGATTTTATTTATTTATTTGTAAGAGAGAGAGAGAGTGAGAGCGAGCACAGGCAGACAGAGTGGAAGGCAGAGTCAGAGGGAGAAGCAGGCTCCCTGCGGAGCAAGTAGCCCGATGTGGGACTCGATCCCAGGACGCCGGGATCATGACCTGAGCCGAAGGCAGCTGCTTAACCAACTGAGCCACCCAGGCATCCCTCAACTAACTGATTTTAAAGTCTATAGATAGAGGCATAAGAGCCAGGAAAGCCAGCCCCGCGTCAAAGCAGAAGAAAAAGTCAGAGGACTGGCACATCCCAATGTCAAGACTTAAGATAAAGCTACATTAATTAAGGCAGTGTATCTCTGGTAAAATAATGGGCAAATAGCTAAATAGAACAAAATAGAGATCCTAGAAATAGACTAACTCAAATACAGCCAACTGTATTTGTTGGTCTCACAAAGGAGCTGAGGCAATCCAATGGAAAAAGGATAGTCTTGGGATGCCTGGGTGGCCCAGTCAGTTAAGCATCTGCCTTCAGCTCAGGTCATGATCCCAGGGTCCTGGGATCCAGCCCAATGTTGGGCTCTCTGTTCAGCGGGGAGCCTGCTTCCTCTCCCCTCTCTCTGCATGCTTGTGATCTCTCTATGTGTCAAATAAACAAATAAAATATTTTTAAAAACCTGTAAATTCAGAAATTAATATGCTATTTTGTCGGCGCTGTGAAACCACAGAGAAATTGACATGATTGGTATAGTTACCTCATTAAACTTCTAGGATTAAACTCCTGGGATCAAGTCCCACAACCAGCTCACTGCTCAGAGGGGAGCCTGCTTCTCCCACTGCCTACTGCTCCCCCTGTTTGCACTGCTAGCCCTCACTATCTCTGACAATGAAATAAATAATATCTTTTTTTTAAAAAAGGATAGTCTTTTCAGCAAATTGCACTGGAACAAGTGGACAAGTGAACATCCACACCCAAGTAAAAATAAACAAACAAACAAATAAATAAATAATAAATATGCAATCTAGATACAGACCTTACACCCTTCACAAACATTTACTCAAAATAGATGACAGGGTGCCTGGGTGGCTCCGTCAGTTAAGTGTCTGCTTTCAGCTTGGGTCATGATTGCAGAGTCCAGGGATTGGGTCCCAAATAGGGCTACCTGCTCTGTAGGGATCCTGCTTCTCCCTCTGCCACTCTCTCTCTGTCTCTCATGAATAAATAAGTAAAATCTTAAAAAAAAAAAAATAGATCACAGACTTCAATGTAAAACACAAAATTATAAACCCCTAGAAGATAACAGGAGAAAATCTAGATGACCTTAGGTTCTATAACTGTCTAGATGCAATACCAAGTATATAATCCATGAAAAAATAATTACTAAGTCAGATTTCATTAAAATTACAAACTTCTACACTATGAAAGACTCTGTCAATGGAATGAGAAGACAAGCCAGATATGGGGAGAAAACAAAAGACATATCTGACAATGGACCATGATCCAAAATATACAAAGAACTATTAAAATTCAAAAATAAGAAAACAAACAACTTGATTTTTTAAATGGGAAAAAATCTATACAGACACCTCACCAAGAAGACACACACATAGCAAAAAAGTATATAAACAGATACTTGTCACCATGCATTGTTAGAAAATTGCAAACTGAAACAGTGATATATGTTAAGGGTACATTTGAGAGGTATACTCCAAAAATGACACCACCAAACACTAGGTGGATCAGCAGGAACTTGCATTCACTGTAAATGAGAAATGCAAAATGCGATAGCCACTTTGGACGACAGATGAGAGTTTCTCGCAAAATTAAATGACCTCTCATATGATCCAGAAATCACACTCCTAGGTTTTTACCCAAATGAATTGGACATTTATGTCCCCACAAAGTTCTGCACACAAGTGTTTATAGCGGTTTTATTCATCCACAGCTGCCAAAACTTGTAAGAAACCAAGACGTCCCTCAGGAGATGAAAGAGTAAGTAACTGTGGTCCATGCACACAGATTCTAGTCAATCCTGAAAACAATGGAAATGAGCTATGGAGCCCTGAAAAGAAATGCAAGAGTCTTAAGTAAGTGTTATTATTTTTTAAGATTTATTTATTTGAGAGCAGGGGGCAGAGGGACAGAGAGAATCCTCTATGCTGAGCTGAGCAGGGAGCCCCATGCAGGGCTACATCAGAGGATATAGGGAAGATGACCTGAGCTGAAACCAACAGTCAGCCGCCCAACCAACCGAGTCACCCAGACACCCAGGTAGATGTTGCCTCTCATGTGTACATGCCAATTAGACATGTCGGCAGGAAACAGGGGCAAGGAACGTGATGATGGTGGGCTCTTCCGTGACTTGCAAAGCACTGGAGGAATAGCCATCTGCAGGGCTGAGTCATTATGTCATCTTGTTCACGTGGAGTTTTTGGCCTGTTATTCTCAAAAGAGTAAAATGTGTAAGTCCTCAATTTTCAGAGGCATATTAATATGACTCTGTCCATATTCATGTTATAAAGCTGGTACAAACTAGTAAAATTCAATAATGGAACAACAAAAGAATGAGTTTGACCTGTTATATATTAAATCTTATACAAGAAAAACAAAGAAACATATTTTTAGTTCTTGTGAGACACCACATATCAGACCACTAAGCAATATATATTCCTGTGCTCATGTATTCCATCAATCAGAACATCAGAAAATTAAAAAATAAAATAATAATTACAATAATGAATTGCTTTAATCTTAAGGTCCATTACATATACATGTGCATACACACAAATGCACACACACTCTACGTATTTAATCAGTTAAAAATACATAGATGTGGGGTCCCTGGGTGGCTCAATCATTTGGGTGTGTGTCTTTGGCTCAGGTTGTGGTCCTGGGATCCTGGGATGACACCCCAAGTCAGGCTCCTTGCTGGTCCAGGAGTCTGCTTCTTCTCCCCCTCCCTCTCCTTCTGCCCCTCCCCACCACACCTCCAACCCCCACCCCTGCATTTCACGTGCTTGAGCACACACACTCTCTCTCTCAAATAAATATTTTAAAAATATGTAGCATGTATTTTTATTTTTCTATTTTAATTCTTATATCTTAGGGGTGCCTGGGTGGCTTACTTGGTTAAGCATTAGACTCTTGATTTCAGCTCAGGTCATGGGATGGAGCCCCACGTCAGACTCTGTCAGCCTCTGTGCTCATCAGGAGTCTGCTTGAGATTCTCTCCCTCTTTATGTCCCTCCCCTGCTAGCATGTTCAATAAATAAATAATCTAAATAAATAATAAATAAACAAATGTTGACACTTTCATATTCTTAATAGTCAAACTATTTGATTATTTCTCATTGAGAATGTACTCATTAGGTGTATCTGTTAGGGTCTGTGGACCCAACATGGCAGGGTGAGGCATTCCCCCACATGACACTAAGCAATTCAGACATGATCCACCCAGAGATAGCACTGGATTGCAGAGGTTTAGGGTTTGGTCCAACAGGATGGCCTCCAGAACCCTGTGTCCCACCCCAATATCCATTTCCCCTGCTTCTCCTTGTTATGCCCAAGTTTTTGTGTCTGAGACCACCAAGGAGCCAACACCAATGTAATCACATGAGGGTTTATTTGACAAGCTTAAGCTTGGGTCCTCGTATAACTGACACAGTGGAGTAGGGACTTAGACCCCGAACCAGACTACAGTCAGAGTTTTTAAAGGCAGAGTAGGGGGCACCTGGGTGGCTCAGTGGGTTAAGCCTCTGCCTTCGACTCAGGTCATGATCCCAGGGTCCTGGGATTGAGCCCCACATCAGACTCTCTGCTTAGTGGGGAGCCTGCTTCCCTTCCTCTCTCTCTGCCTGCCTCTCTGCCTACTTGTGATCTCTGTCTGTCAAATAAATAAATGAAATCTTTATAAAAAAATAAAAATAAAGGCAGAGTAGGGGTGGACTCCGCAGTAGGTGAGGACAAAGGGGATGTTCGAAGGGCTATCAAGGTAAAGAAGACTGTCAGGATATTGGAGGCCTAGTTTTTATCAAGCCAATGCCATTTTCCCCTCTAATGAGGCACTAACATGAAGACAATTGGGAGTTTCCTGGTTGAATGTCACATTCTTCCTATCAAGCGTCCTTGTTAGTGAGATTTAGGTTTAACTTTATTTCCATTTTCTTCCGCCTCAGCCTCCTTCAGTTGTATGGAGGGGAGGGCAGTGTTAGGGCTTGAGGAACTGAGTTACTTGTAAAACTTGTAAACCAAGGGAGACTCCTGTCTTGCAGGATTGTGATCTCTGCAAGTTAACTATTTGTCTTACTTTAAGGGCAGCTAGGGGTGGCTGAGGAATGTCACACATACTACTGAGGGGAGGGGAGCAGGTGGAGAGGGGTTGCAAGGTGCCACCTTTTGCTTTGTCAAGATGACTGTACTTATGTCAGGGCTAGACTCAAGGTGGGTACAGCCTTGTTTTTCTTGTCCTCCACACTCTTCCCACTGTGGCCTCACATCAGATGCCAGCCACCAGCCCCAGGCTGCCACCTCTGCTTCTCACTGACCTGTCACAGTTTGGTGGTGCCAACAGCTTCCTCCTCAGGTTCAATTAATTTGCTAAAGTGACTCACAGAACTCAGGGAAATAATGACATACCAGTGTTTTTTAAAGGACAGGAATGAACAGCCGTATGAAGAGATACCTAGAGCAAGACAGCAAACAAAGGAGCTTTTATCCTTTGGCATATGAAGCTGTTGAGGTTCTACAGGTCAGGACCCTTTCCAGAAACTGGGATTTCAGGTTTTTTTGGAGCTTTCATTACAGAGTCATGATTGACAATGACACCGGGCACTGGCTGATTCCATCTCCAGCCTCTCTCCCCTCCCCGGAAGTCAAGGGGTGGGACCAAAATTCCCAACCCTCTAATCACAGGGTTGAATCTCCCAACAACCCTGTCCTTTGATGAAGGCCAAAAGTAACCTTCCTTAATAATGAGCCTATGGGGGTGGGGTGGGGTGGGGGTCCTGCGTGTCTGAGTCATTGAGTATCTGCCTTCAGTTCAGTTCAAGATCCCAGGATCCTGGGATTGTGCCCTGCATTGGGCTTCCTGCTTGGCAGAAAGCCTGCTTCTCCTTCTCCCACTCCCCCTGTTTGTGTTCCCTCTCTCCCTGTGTCTCTCTGTCAAATAAACAAAATCTTGAAAGAAAGAAAGAAAGAATGAGCCTCTCATTTCAATTCTAAGACTCTGAAGCATTTTTAGGAACTGCAGATGAAAACCAAATATATCTGAAATAAATTTTGGTTACCTGAATGACCAAATACATGTTTTGTATAAATCATGGTATCACAGGAGAGAATACCATGTTTTGGTTTCTTTTTTTTTGTTTGTTTTTTGGTTTGGGGTTTGCTTTATTTTGTTTTGTTTTGTTATTCCAATCCCTGTATCCTCAAGTTTCATTTAAATTCGATTCCAAATTTATTATTTTTGTTAAATTTCCAGTGTTTTTACTTTAAATTGTATCACAGATGAGGTCTCAAAAGTTTTATAATAATTATATATTGAAAAGACTGTAGTGTCCAGTACATAATTTTACACTATTTTATTGTGCATTTGCTAAACATATGGGAGTCCTAAGGCTGCTTTAACAAAGTACCACAAAGAGGCATACCTGGGTGGCTCAGTTGTTCAGTGTCTGCTTTCAGCTCAGGTCATGATTTCAGGGTCCTGGGATCAAGTCCTGCAAGAGGCTCCTGCTCAGTAGGGAGTCTGCCTGTGTGCATTTTCTCTCTCTGTCTCTTTCAAATAAATAAAATCTTAAAAAAAAAAAAAAAGTACCACAAATAGGGTGGCGTAAAACAGAAATGTTAAAAAAAAGGGGGGGGCAAATCAAAACAAAAACAAATGTATTCATTCCTAGTACTGAGTGTGGAAGGTGTCTCCAGGGCCATGTTCCCTCTGAAGCCTGTTGGAGGAAAAAAATCTTTCCTTGGCTCTGTAGCTTCTGGGCTTGGTGATCAGTGTTTGACTTTCCCTGGCTTGTGGTGCATCACTCCAGTCCTTCATCTTCACAAGGTGCATGTCTTTATATAGGGACACCTGTCATATTGAATTAGAGGCCTGCTCTACCCCAGGATAACCTCATCTTAACTCATTATATCAGCAATGACCCCACTTCCAGTAACATCACACTGAGGAAGCCCGGGGCTGGGGGCAGGGGGATGGTTAGGACTTAACAATTTTTTTTTTAAAGATTTTATGTATTTATTTGACAGACAAAGAACACAAGTAGACAGAGGCAGGCAGATAGAGAAGAAGGGAAGCAGGCCCCCCGCTGAGCAGAGAGCCTGATGTGGGACTCGATCCCAGGACCCTGAGATCATGACCTGAGCCAAAGGCAGCGGCTTAACCCACTGAGCCACCCAGGTGCCCGGACTTAACAATATCTTATCTGAGAAAAAAAACAGTTCAACTCATAATAGTAAGGATATTGATGATCTCTTATATTAAGTAAAAAACTAATTTAACCAGACCATCTGATGTGTTTAATGTTATGTTCTCCTTTGCGCAAATCTAGAAATGCCTTATAAGAAAGAGTCACAGGGACGCCTGGGTGGCTCAGTTGGTTAAGCAGCTGCCTTCGGCTCAGGTCATGATCCCAGGGTCCTGGGATCGAGTCCCACATCAGGCTCCTTGCTCAGCAGAGAGCCTGCTTCTCCCTCTGCCTCTGCCTGCCTCTCTGTCTGCCTGTGCTCGCTCACTCTCTCTCCCTCTGTCTCTGACAAATAAATAAAAAAATCTTTAAAAAAAAAAAAAAGAAAAAAAAGAAAGAGTCACAGGGTATTTGCTGATGGGAAATGCAACCCATTCCATTTTTGTTTGCATTATTTTTTAATTACTGCTAGTAAAGCAGAAAGACTGATGTCACAGTGTTAAGGGTTTGCTCTGCGTTCTTGTATGGACACAAGGCAGGCTGCTCCAAAAAGTGGCACATAAAGGTTGTTTTGAGCTAAAAGTAATAAAAACCCAGCAGATGCAGGAAAGGCCCTCTGCTTCCCCCATAACTGCCTATTATACATCGGAAAGGTGAGCTTGCAGCAGGAAAATAAGTGTTAACCGAGGCCCCTCATCTGCCTGATGGTACAGTCTTGTTTTTCCAAGCTTCTCTTTTCACCTTGCCAAGGTGTCTTCTTCCCTGCCCTTCTCCTTAGCTCAAGCAAGCTTCATGGTGCCTTGTTGTCTTTGGACTTGCATATCTGTATGGGTTCCACGGACGTATACCTGTCTCATGTCAATTTGATTCTAAGGCCAGTGAGAAGGACCACAGGGCAGGGGAAGTTCTCCCTCCCCGACATTCTCAATTCTCTTGTTAGTCTGACCTCGAAATACAATCTCTGCTGTTTCAGGTATGTAATCACGTCATCCATGAATAATAACCCTTCTAGCCTCCTACTGCCCTTGTCTTGTTTCCACCTTTACCTGTTTCTCTGGGTCCCAACTCAGACACCCTGTGTGTGGTGAACAGGGAGAGCCCGGACTGGGCCCCTACTCTCAGCCTCACTTTCATGAAAATGCTCAGTGTTGACTGCTGATCATAGTGTTTGCTGAGAACAATTTCAAATGTTGTATTTGGCATGATTTTACTACCAAATATCTTACTGATGGATCAATCATACTCAAATATGGTTTGTTTAAATCTTATTTATTGGGGCGCCTGGGTGGCTCAGTGGGTTAAGCCTCTGCCTTTGGTTCAGGTCATGATCCCAGGGATCTGGGAACCAGCTCTGTATTGGGCTCTCTGCCCAGTGGGGAGCCTGATTCCCTTCCTCTCCCTGCCTGCCTCTCTGCTTACTTGTGATCTCTGTCAAATAAATAAATAAACTCTTTTAAAAAAAAGTTAGAAACCTGTCTTCAAGATTTTCCCTGTGATACAAATGCATTATTGCCTTCTGCTATAGTGCTGAGTTATGTGTGTGTGTGTGTGTGTGTGTGTGTGTATTCAAGAATCAGTTAGATGGAGGACCTTTATTAGGAAGAGCTGATCATGATGTGGGAAACAAAGGCAGAAGAAAAAATACTAATATCCTTATACCTACAGGTCATTGACATCCCTTGAAACAGGTGGAGTGACATTCTTCCAAGGACTCAACTGCCATGATGTTAATAGGTTGCTAATGGGAAAAGACAATCCTGACCTGAACTCTCCAACCCCCACCAGGATCCTATAAGTCTACTTTAATATAAAATATTTCCTTTGGAAACTTCCCTATTGGTAAACATCCTCCAAGCAGATGGCCCATGGATAAACATCCAAAGGGTCCCATGACTAAGGATTATTGGTTGGTAATAAATGACCTTTTCCCAAGAGCCAATAGCCCCCTCAAGGTCCTGGATACCTTGTTTCCAAAATTCCTTAGATACTTGTGCTATCCCAAACCCCCTCTAACTTGAAAGTATATAATGGGCCACGCCTCATGAGAGAGTGTGGTCTTTCTGCCCCTGGGTCCTGTCCCCATGCTTTCACAAAATCACCTTTTGTACCATAGACATCTCAAGAATTCTTTCCTTGCCATGGATATCAACCCATAATATTCTTTCCTACATGGATACCAGAGATTAACAGTTTATATCACAAACAGTTGCCTACCTATAACAGACACATGAAAAAATGTTCAACATTATTAGCCACCAGGGAGATTCAAATCAAAACCACATTGAGATACTACCTTACACCAGTTAGAATGGCCAAAATTTACAAGACGGGAAAGAAGTGTTGGAGAGGATGTGGAGAAAGGGGAACCCTCTTACACTGTTGGTGGGAAAGCATGTTGGTGCAGCCACATTGAAAAACAGTGTGGAGATTCCCTGAGAAATTAAAAATAGAGCTACCCTATGACCCTGCAATTGCATTCCTGGGTATTTACCCCAAAGATACAGATGTAAAAAAGAGAAGGGCCAACTGTACCCCAATGTTCATAGCATCATGGTGACAGTCACCAAATGTGCAAAGAGCCAAGATGACCTTCAAGATCTGAATGGATAAAGAAGCTCTGGTCCATATATACAATGGAATATTATGCCTTCATCACTAAGGAGGAATACCCAACTTTTGTATGAACATGGATGGGACTGGAGGAGATTATGTTGAGTGAAATAAGTCAAGCAGAAAGAGTCAATTATCATATGGTTTCACTTATTTGTGGAGCATAAGGAAAAACATGGAGGACATTAGGAGAAGGGGAGGAGAAGTGAGTTGGGGGAAATCAGAGGGGGAGATGAAGCATGAGATACTGTTAACTTTGAAAAAGAAACTGAGGGTTATGGAGGGGATGGGGTGCAAGGTTGGGTGAGCCTGGTGGTGGGTATTAAGAAGGGTATGTATTGCATGGAGCATTCAGTATAGTACATAAACAATGTTGGAACATTGGGAAAAAAATAAAATTGAAAAAAAAAAAGAAGAAGAAGAAGACTTGCCTACCTGGAGGACAAACCATTGTTTGATAAATATTTCATCTTTTCTTTCTCCACTGAATATAATCCCCTCTTTGGAAATTAAAAATCCTACCTCCTCCTTCTTAAGTCACCATGAAACAGAAGCTTCAATCACCTGTCTTTGAGTCTCATGTCTTTCTCGTTCCTATAATTAAGAACTTCATTGTTTTCTCTACTGAAAATGTCTTACATCATTTTAAGTCTTACATCAGCCGAAGAATTGAGAACAGCACAGAAAAAACAAATTTTCCTCTCCTCACATTCATTCTGTTGTGTCAACTGACCTCCACGCTTCAGACCCAGAACAGAACAGGCAGACAAAGCTGGGGATCAAGGGCAGCCGGAACTTCATGGCTTTGCCAGCCAAGGAGGCCTCAGCAAGTTGGGGCCTTCAAACCTGCAGCCCACCTGGGGAAAGGGATGGGGGTTTGTAGGGAAATATGGGATTATGTACGATTTCCAGAGGAACTGTGTTTGTGCTGCCAGCCCTGTTCATCATCTTGTCCGGATAGAACCAAGTTCCTGAAACAAAGGGCTGAGAAGCGAGGAAAAGAGGTTTGCAGAGAAGAGAAAGTTTACTTATTTGGAAATGGAGTCTCACTGATGTGGGAAGCAGAGGCAGAAGAAAAATTACTCAATTTCCTTACCCAGTGACAAGCCCTTCATACAGGTAGAGTGACTCTTCTCTAGGGACTCAACAACCTCCACCTTCAGGCTTGGCTAAGGGCAAAGGGCAATCCTAGCCTGACAGACCCCCCTCCCCCAACCAGGATCCTGGAAGTCTACTGTAACTATTCCTTGTAAACTTTATCTCCAAATGCTCCAAGATACGTGCTGACAATCATTCCCAAGCATAGGGCCCACTGATATACATCTAAAGGATCTCACAACAAATGTTTTATTACCAATAATGAATAACCTTTTCCCAATAATACCTATCTCCTCAAGGTCCTGGAAACCTTGCATCCAAAACTTTTTTGAGACTTAAACCATCCCTGACCCCTCGCAACTGGCAAGTATATAATAAACCACTCCTCACAGCCCCGGGGCAGCAGCTTTTTCTGCCCTGGGTCCTGTCCCTGTGCTTTAATAAACCACCATTTTGCACCAAAAATGTCTGAGGAATTCTTTCTTGGTCATCCCCACCGGACCTCACTTATATTTTAAGAACCAGGTTCCTAGAAGAAAGGGCTGAGAAGTGAGGAGAAGTCTGTGGAGAAGAGAAAGGTTGATTATTTGGAAATGGAGTCTCACTGAAGCATTAATTGCTTTTATCTTTGTTCACCCTGATGCCTTCCAAGTGGTTTTCATTTCAGTCACCAAGACAGCTGTTGTAAGAAGACTGCAAACTTTACAGTAAGAAAACACTCAGTGTTTTCTGGAATGGCTAAAAGAAAGAAAAAGGACAACACCCAATTTTCCTGAGAATGCTGAGAATTAGAATTCTGTATCACTGTTGGGAGGGTAAAAAGAACATGCAGTGTGGAAGACTGTGTGGCAGGTTCTTATGAACAGAAACACTTCTTCTACTGAGGGGAATATTTTGTCACCTGAAAATATGTCTCTTGGCCTAAGCATTTTTGGCTGGTTATTTTTAATCAAAGGCAGATAAATAAAGAGCTCTGAACTCCTGTGTTTACTTTGAAAGAGATATTTGCATTCACAAGGGAAAGTTCTGTCTGTCAGGGGTCTCCTTCTGTGTAGCAGAAAGAGAGAGAAGGTTTCAGTCTCCCTAAACTGATGGTGGAAAAAGCAGGGCTCGAACTCTTCACCAAGCCCCAGACTTGGTTCCCCTGCTAGGCCTAGTCACCTCCCCAGTTCCTTCCCAGCAGGGGCACCTGTGGAGTTTCAGGAAGGATCTCCTCTGTGGGCCTCCCCTCAGATTCTGTCAGTTGGTTTGGGCGAAAACAACACTGTTGTGTTAATTAAGGGCGCCTGGAGATTCTCGGTGAGGCCAGGGGGGAGCCCGAGGGCTTTTGAGAGTTGATTTGCTGCTTTGGTCCTGGAGCGGTGACAGGGTCTCTGCTCCGTGAGTCTGGGAGGGTCGGGTCCATGCAGCCCGCGGTTCCGTTGCGGACACTGAAGTTGTGAGTGGCGGTGGCAGGGGACCCTCCCTCCCCACAAAGCAGGTGAGGAAAATGCAGGGATGGGTGTCCTCAGGGGAGCTCACAGTTTCTGAGCTGCTCCAGACACAAGGACTCGAAAGTTGGGCCTTTTCTGCATCTCCGAGTCCTGCCCGCGGGCGAGCGGTGTGAGGACAGGAGCTCTGTGGCTGGATTTCAGGGCATTTTTTCCTGATGCAGCTGTGATTTCCCCACAGATCCCTTGTGAGGACGAAATCTAGAGGTGGAGGCGAAGGCAGAAATGGCCGGTTCTCAGGTGAGCCTGGTGTCCCCGCGGAGCCGTGTCCTCTGTTTCCTCGCAGACCCTCGCATTTAGAAGCTGCAGATGCGGATGACTCAAGTTCGGGTGCTTCTCGCTTCTGCGTTCACCTGTTTTTAAGATCTGGTCAGATCTTAAGATTAGGTCTTTAGAATGCTTCTCTATGTCCCAGAGCCTTCTGTCCTGTGTCCCCAACCTGGCTTCGATAGGGCATCAGCCGTTGTCACTTTGAATTAAAGTCCCACGGGGAGTGACAATATTCCGTTGGTGGCAGATCCGGAGGGGAAGGGGTCGAGTCCGAGATTCCTGTGGCTGATGAGGTCTGGTCCTGGGATGTCAGGGAGGGAAGTCCTTTCTCATTCAGGCTCTCGGGATTCTCGATCAGCTGTGGCAAGCAGGGAGGAAGGAAATGTAGACAGAAGCTCCGTGGGTGTGAGTCCAGAAAAACTTGGAAACTTCTCATTCTAAGAAAGGGGGTGTGTGTATCTTCATCTTTAGCACATGAAAGAGATATTCTACTTAAAGTCCATGAGAGGAGGGAGCCTGGGGATCTTCATTGACTAAGCATGGACCGTTGGTCGAGCTCAAGTCGGGATCTCAGAGTCCTTGACTGGTATCCCCGCTTCTGGCTCTGTGCCCAGAGGGGAGTCTGCCTGACATTCTCTTTTTTTCTCTCCTGCTGGTCTTCATCTCCTCTAAAGTATAAATCAATCTTGGGGATTGAGGGTGGTTCAGTTGGCCATAGAGTCTGCTTTCTGCCTCCAACTCAGGTCTTGATCCTGGGGACCTAAATCCAGCCCCACATCAGGCTCCCAGGTGGGCTGGGATCCTGCCTTTTCCTCTCCTCTGCTTTTCTGTCTGTTTGCCATTTCCCTCTCACTCTCTCTGAAATAAATACAGTAATTTTTTCAAAATTTTATTTATTGTGGCACCTGAGTGGCTCAGTGGGTTAAGCCTCTAGAGGCCTTCAGCTCAGGTCATGATCTCACGGTCCTAGGGTCCAGCCCCACATTGGGCTCCTAGTGGGCAGGGATCCTGCTTCTCCCTCTTCCTCTCCTGTTCTGCCTGCTTGTGCTCTCACTTGCTCTATTTGAAATAAATACAATCATTGTAAGAAATTTTTATTTATGTGTAAGAAAAAGAGAGCGCAAGTAGGGTGTACTATGAGCAGGGGGAGAAGGCTCCCCACTGAGCAAGGACACTGTCCCACCAACAGCAATGTAAGAGGTGTTCCCAGAACCTTGTGTCTTGGTCTGAGCAGAAAGGTGAGGTCCACTGACTGAGCCACCCAGAGGCCCGTATAAATAGAATCTTTAAAGAAGATGAAAATAAAAATAAATCTTAAAAATTAAAAGAAAGGCATAAAGTGGTATTACTAGCACAGGGACACTGTGCTGTCTCAGTGTAATGTCCCTGTCAGTCGCTTGGGGACCCAGATGTGGGTCCATGATTGGCTGGAAGCCCATCCAGCAGCGCTGCCTGAATTGCCCTGAGCCAGGATAAAGGTGGAGGAAGTTTACTGAAGACCTAAGAGATCAGCAGGCAGGAGGGCACAGCAGAGCTCCTCTGCAAGGGGGTATTAAAGGTGGATAGAAGGTGAGGAATTTGGGGGAACCATGAAATTGCTCCTTCTGCTCACTGTGCCTGGTTGTCAGAAGCCCATTGGTTCCTTATGGTCCTGGTAATTTTGAGGTGCGTCCCCTGATAGCCCTGTCTGGACTCAGCCAAGGGGACGCTGGGACCCTTCCTGCACTCCTTTGCTCAAGCCTGCTTGCCTTAAAACACTCTACAGAAGGGAAGTGTTTGAATTGTGAATGTATATCCACTGTATTTGCATAATTAGATTTACGTTCTGAATTCCTGCATTCAGTCCACAGGTAAACACCAGTGATGGTGTGTGCTTTGATGTGCATTGGGCTCTGATAAGATTTGTTTCCATTCAGCTGATGTGAACTTTTTTATTGGCTTGGTGCTGCTTGTCAGATCCTCCCCTGTCCTGTTCCTATTTTCCCTCCTGTCATTTGTAAGGAACATGGGATACTGAGGAATATGCGGGAACTATTGTATTTAAGGTGTCAACTTCTTTTTTCTGCGTTTCTCTTGCTTGTGGGTTTGTTCTTTCTCTTTCCTTCTTTCCTTTTTTCCTTCTTTCTTTCCTTTTTTTAAATGTTTTCTCAGTTGAGAGAGAGAATGCATGAGACTGAGGAAAGGGAAAAAGGGAGAAGCAGATCGAGTGGGGAGCTCAACTCAGGGCTCCATCCCAGGACTCTGGGATCCTGACCTGAGCTCAAGGCAGACCCTTAACCCACTGAACTATTTGGGTCCCCCTTGCTTGTAGTTTCTGAGGAGGACAACAAAGCCAAAGAGGTGTGGATAAAATTAAATGTCCTTCAACTTCCAGTCTGTTGATAAATACCTCAGAAAGGCAGAGTAGGACATTACTCAGGGAACTCAAAACTGCCTCAAGGTTAATGTTTTGTTGGATGCAAAAAGCAGCCTTAGCCTAACAATAGATCTCCAGAATCCTGTAATTCCTCTTTAACAGATGTAAATTGCTTTGGAAACTTCTGGAACTCTATCCCCCAGATGTAGCTTGGCCACCCTCCTTCAAGCTTGTGGCCCCTGATAGATATCTGGAGGGTCTCCTAACTAAAGTGTTAACTAAACAGTGAGTGGCCTCATCAAAAACACCAGCTGGGAGGCCTTGAGGGTCCTGGAAACTTGCTTCCAAATTCCTTAGAGCCTCCTGCTATCCCTCACCCCCTCCCCACCTGACAGCATAGAAGCAGTCACTGCTCACAACTTTACTCTCCCCTTGCTTTATTTAGGACCACAGTGTTTGTACCATGGGTATCTGAACAATTCCTTCATTATTCACTCCAGAACCCCAATATTTCACATCGGAAACATGTCTAGAATTTCTTGACCATTAGATCCTCTCCCACATCCCAACACTTTGTGGTGGATAAGGAGGGCTGTCACTGCTGTGTAGTCGATAGAGTTGACTTCTGGGAGTGAAAGGAGTGAAAACTCTCAACCAGGCAGCTCTTAGCCCCCTGCCCCATAGGTTTTTCTGTTTTCCCACACCCATCTCAGGGAGAAGGAAAGGTCGGATCTGGTTCTAGCTGGTGACATAAACCCCCACTTTCATCTTAGGAAAAACATCGTGAGCTGTGTCAATGGCCACTTGGTGACTGTAGTATTTATTACAGGGACTGCTGACCTTCAGCGATGTGGCCATAGAATTCTCTGAGGAAGAGTGGAGACGCCTGACTCACAGTCAGCAGCAACTGTACCTGGATGTGATGTTGGAGAACTATGGACACCTCCTCTTCTTGGGTGAGGAAGACTCCTTCCAAATTTCCCAAACCCTACTCAGGGTTTTATTCCTTCCCATGAAGACTGTCTTTTTGGAGATTTCTCTTGGAATGACTAAAATTCAGATCCAGGCAGAAAGGGAAATAAGTAGGGCTTTGTAGATGGAGAGAAAAATCTTCATGGGGTTTCCTTCTCAGCCTTAGCTTCTCTTTCCACAAGGAAACATCATTGCTTGTGTAAATGAGTGGCAGTTCTCAACCTTTAGTGACATAGAATGGTGCTGCTCACATCTTAAACTGAAATTTCCCCTTTTTTTTTTTTTAAGATTTTACTTATTTATTTGACAGAGAGAGATTACAAGTAGGCAGAGAGGCAGGCAGAGAGAGAGAGAGGAGGAAGCAGGCTCCCTGCTGAGCAGAGAGCCTGATGCGGGACTTGATCCCAGGACCCTGAGATTATGACCTGAGCCCAAGGCAGTGGCTTAACCCACTGAGCCACCCAGGCACCCTGAAATTTCCCCTTCTTGTTATCATGTCTACTACTTGGAAGTGTAGGTCAGGATGTGAACATTGTAAATTCCTACTGAGGTTTTTTGTTTTTTGTTTGTTTTTTTTTTTTTTTTTTGAAGACTGTATTTACTTATTTGACATAGAAAGATGATAAGTAGGCAGAGAGGCAGGCAGAGAAAGAGGGGGAAGCAGGCTCCCCACCAAGCGGAGAGCCCGATGTCGGACTCGATCCCAGGACCCTGAGATCATGATCTAAGCCAAAGCCTGAGGCCTATCCCCCTGAGCCACAGGAGGTGCCCCACCTCCTGTGTGTTTTGAAGGGACTATTGCGGAACCCTTTTGGGAAACCATTTTCTAGGATTGTACAATATCATCTCTTCTCTCCTGATTACAAGACTCCTGGAAAGTTAGAATTGGCAGCAATAGCCATTTTCTTTTATCCTCATAAACAGGTCTCCTTCTGTCAAAGCCAGATCTGATTATATATTTGGAGCAAGAGAAGGTGCTCTGGGATGTGAAGAGAAAGGAGACTGGAGGCTTCCATCCAGGTAGGTGGGAAGGAATGAGGCAGGTGACAGAGGGGAGGTCCAAGTCTGAAGGAGGAAGGTAGACCTTAAGCAGTGGTTTAATTAGCTCTCCTTGAATGAAAATCAGTTAGAGACTTGCCTAGTTTTACATCTCTCTCTTTCCAAGAGGAACGTCTGCTCTCCAACATTATGAAGCTCTTGCATTCTCTGGGAATTCTCCTTCAGGTGCAGTGATGGTCATCCATAGGTGAGCCAGGAGACTCTCCTTTGAGAGGGAGGGCCCCCTAATCTGAGAGCTTTCTGTTGCTCTGAGGGCCCTGGGGAAGGCATCCTATTTCTGAGGACCTGTATGCTACAGCCTTTGTACATTCTGGTTTTCATTATGGAACAGGTAGGTCAGAGTAGTTGTATGCACACTGGGGTTTGTTGGGGAAATTCCCAGAACACTGGAGACAGATTTTTAATGTTCTCTGGCTTCTGTTTTCTAATGTTATGGAGACATTAATCTTAGTTTTACAAAATTGAGTTTCAGTAACTTCATCAGATAACAAAACACTGCCCTAAAATGAGAAAATGTACTGCTTTATTTCATTTCAACTGGTCTTTTTTCTTTTTCTTTCTTTCTTTCTTTCTTTTTTTTTTTTTTCCATATAGAAATTTCTTTTCTATGAGATCCATTCCTCTGTGGTGAAATACTGTAATGTCTCTATTTCTTTACAAGAATTCTGACATAACAAATGCTCTTGGGGAGATAGCACATTTAGAACTTGAACTTGTAGCCTATAATAAGTTGTCATTTATTACCTTATTTTTTAATAATTGCATCATTGTATGATTCTTCTGTGAACTTCTTGTGACTTTGTCATGGGTGTTTTCACTTTCTAGTTAGTTTTATATGAGATTTATCTTTGAATTTTTTACATCAAATGTCCTGTTATGACATAGGCATGTGCTTTATGAGAAGTGACTTAGACAATTAATAATCTTCCCATATAGTTTGTTTAAAATTTTTATTTGTTCAAGACAGAGAGAGAGAGAAAAAAATGAGTACAGAGGGGAAGAGCAAAAGGAGAGGGAGATGCCCAGTCCCTGCTGAGCAGGGAGCCCAGTGTGGGGCTGGATCCCAGAACCCTGAGATCATGACCTGAACTGAAGGAAGATACTTAACTGACTGAGCCCCCAGGTACCCTAACCCTTCATGTTTGAAAAATCCTTGTGTTCAGTAATGCATGTTGTTTCATAGGAAATTAATTATGAGCTTTTTCTTCTACTTTCCTCAGAATGCATCAAAATTTAGCCCCAAATATTAATTTCATATACAGTGTCTCTCAGCATATTTTCAACATCTATGATATTTTCTTTTTTCAGAAATGAGGATGTTTTTTGATTCATCTGTTGTAACTGAATGGACTAGGGTTACATTCTGTGGAGGAGAACGAATATATTAATACCATAATACACATCTTTCAAGCTTTTTAAGTGCTCATAAAATTATATTTTATAGCTCATTATGATTGATTTTAATGAGAATTCTTTACAGTATTATAGTCCATGAGACATGCCAATCAGTTGCTTGTTTTTCATGGGTATGTGGACACAGCTCAAAATTATGGTAATATAGGGCGCCTGGGTGGCTCAGTGGGTTAAGCCCCTGCCTTCGGCTCAGGTCATGATCTCAGAGTCCTGGGATCGAGTCCCGCATCGGGCTCTCTGCTCAGCAGGGACCCTGCTTCCCTATCTCTCTCTGCCTGCCTCTCTGTCTACTTGTGATCTCTCTCTGTCAAATAAATAAAAGAATTCTTTATAAAAAAACTAAAAAAATATGGTAATATAGAAGTTTTCCATTTCTGTCATACATCAGTGTTTTATTTACAATATGGGTTGAGTTTTCTCTTATTTTGCTTTGGTAATTTCCTAAGCACATGCTTCTTTGTCTGACTCATTCCACATTAGCTAGGTGTCGCTTGGGTTTTATCTGTGCATATTGTTTGAGGAAGAGAATTTTCACCTCAGTATATTTCAGCATATTTCAAAGCTATATGAGTATAACTCAAAAAGAATGAGCTTTATGCTTTTTGCTGGTAAATTATGTGTGTTTTTGTCTTGTGTTTGTATGTCGCACGTACATACTGTGCCATCCCTACTTTTTGTCTCGTTGGTGGGTAGTCAGTGAATGTTGTACCATGTCTAGGTGAGTTGTCATCCACATAGAATTAATTTCATCATGTATGTGTGGGTGAATGTTTATTCTCTGCATGAGAGAAAGACTTTTTTGAATTCAGAGGAATTTTCAAACATTTTATACTTCTGTATATACTTCTGTTTTGGTATGAAATATAAAAGATACACTTGAATTAATTGTAGGATTAATACTCATGATATGTCTTGGTACCTTTGTCATTGAGTTATGCATCTTCTATGAGTATTTTCATTGTGGTTACCTTAGGGATTCATTAAAACAACTTAGTTGTAAGTGCACCTTTTAATTTTGTTTTTATTTTTAAAAGATTTTATTTCTCTATTTGAGAGAGACTGAGAGACCACAGGTAGGCAGAGAGGTAGGCAGGGAGAGAGGGGGAAGCAGGCTTCCCGCTGAGCAGAGAGTCCAGGGTGGGTCTCGATCCCAGGACCCTGAGCTCCTAAACTGAACGGAAGGCAGAGGCTCAACTGACTGAGCCACCCAGGCACCCCTAAAACAAACCTTTTAAAACTCAGTATCAATTATATAGAAAGCTCTTCTTCCTGTTTCCACCCCTGCACACCCTCTCGACTTCGTTAAGGACATCACAAATTCTTTTATGTTGGATCCTTTATTACCCACATTTGTGATTTTTATTTTATTTATTTATTTTTTTTTTTTCAAAACAAAACTCTGTAGCAGAAATAAATGTGACTGGTATCTCATTGCAACACACAGCACTTTTGTGTAATTGTCTACATATTTATGTTCAGCGGAGAGCTCTGTGTTCTCATGTGGTTGTAGTTTCTGGGTAGAGTCTTTATTTCATATGGAAGGACTTCTTTTAATGGTTCTTGTAGGATAGATCTACTGGTGAGCTTAGAGGGGTTTTTACTTGGGAATGTCTTCATTTCTGCTCTGTGAAAAAGAATTTTGCTAGGTAAAGTATTGTTGGTGGGTATTTTTCAATCTTTGAGTACCTTAGTACGTTACACTGGGCCCCATTGCTGTTTGGACTGCTGAGAATCCTCCTAGTGATTTTCTAGGAGCTCTTGCACAAGATAAAGTGGATTTGCCATTGTGTTTATTTTAGATTTATTTATTTGTCACAGTAGGTGAAGAGGCAGGTAGAGAGGGGGAAGCTCTACTGAGTAGAGAGCTGGATGGGGGGCTCAATCCCAGGACCCTGAGATCATGACCTGAGCCGAAGGCAGGGGCTTAAACCATTGAGCCACCCACGTGCCCTTGTCATTGTGTTTCAAAGTCTGTCGGCATCTGAGCTGTTGGGTGGGTTAATTACAACACGTCGTGAGTCGTCCCATTCTTTGTATGTGGTCTGCTGTACATACCATGGTTTTACAAGGAAGTAATTTGAAGGAATAAAATATGAAGGCAATCATAATGAAAAGACATTTACCGTAGTGCGCTGGATTTATCAAGCAAACTTCTCTGTGTCTAAGTTGACCGTTATTGGTGAAAAGCACATTATTCAATGGTTAACTGTGTTTGTTAGCAGACATGAAAGGATTCAGGGGCAGATGGATCTCTAGAGAGGGACAATTGTTTTCAGTGTGATTCGGTTTTTTCTTTTGACTCTATTTTGCACATGTAGATGGACATCCAAAGAAAGCCAGAGTAGCAGAAGTTCCATCAGATAAACTAGCCTTTTATCTTTTGTTTATACTGCTTAGATATCAGCGTACTGCTGACCTCACAGAATGGTTTTGAGTATATTTCTCTATTTCAAAATTATAAGATTTTTTTTATTGCTAAGATTTGATAAGGATTGTCGGAATGATTTTGGTAAATGTTAGTTTCTTTCTCTTGTCCTGAACCATGGCTCAGCATCTAACACCCAGGGGTTCTACCTAAGGATTGCTAAGTGAACAGAGTCACTACACATATAATAATAAGCCATAGTTACACAATTCTCAAGGATGATCAAGCAAATTTTACCCTGTATGTTTCTCCTGTTGTTCTGTGAGTATAGAGAACACAAGCAGAGATTTAGGGTTTTGATCTGCACAGAATGCAGTGTATCATATTAAGCTAAAGCCAGATTTTGCAGTCCCAAATCTAACTAGGAAGAAGCACGTGTACATACATATGTGTGTGTACCTGTATCTTCAGAAGGAAAGTGAATCTTGGTTCAAACCAGGTCATTTCCAAGTTTGAACATTAATGATTTCTTAGCAAGCAAAGAAATTCTAGATTCATAATAGAAATACTTTTCATCTCTGTATTGTATTGAATTTATGCTTCCTATCTCTGGTGTATCTTAGTTTGAGAATCTCCCCACGCGAATCGTCTCTTACATGACTGGGTTTTACTCCTGCAGGATCTACTCTGTTTTCCTTACTCCTGTGTCGACCTGTTGCTTACCTACCTTGATAGAGTTTTTTTTTAAGATTTTATTTATTTATTTGACAGACAGAGATCACAAGTAGGCAGAGAGGCAGGCAGAGAGAGAGGAGGAAGCAGGCTCCCTGTTGAGCAGAGAGCCAGATGCGGGGCTCGATCCCAGGACCCTGGGATCATGACCTGAGCCGAAGGCAGTGGCTTTAACCCACTGAGCCACCCAGGTGCCCCCCCTTGATAGAGATTTTAAAAAGAATTTCCATGGAATGACATGGTATTCAAAATTTAATTTAAATGTGAAAGTAATTCTCCAGGGGGCATTATAAATTCCATGTAGTTAAATTGAGACTTCAGTCCTTCCTTTGCGGTTGGAGAAGTAAGATTTCCTTAGTTGTTCTTCTTTTCCCTTCTAGGAAGTGACATCATCCATGTTGGTCACTTCAGTGTCAGCATTTGATTAGGTAAAAATGTGGAGAGTTCGTGAATCTTCACACTTGTTTATGTTTTTGTGTTTTAACACTTCCTTGAAGCAAGAAAAGATGGGATAGGGCTGAGTGCTGAGTAGTTGTTCTAACTTAAACAGAACACAGTCTTCTGTTAGGCATTAGGGAGTAGCCCAACGGAAGAGATGAAACAGATCAGGCTGAAACATTGGCCAGGATTCTTCATCTGGGGAGAGGACCTCTGTCCAAGGCTACACTACTGACTCTGAATCTAGAAAGAAAAATTGTACTTCCTTTCTTCCCAAATGCTGTCCTCTTCTGTCTCATCCCTATTTCAGGGGTGGAGGCATCACAGCTGACTTTCCCTCCTGTGTTCTGGAAACCTCTTTGTCACTGCACTCCCCCACCCACCTAAGCCATGCAGGGCCTTGCCTAGCATTAGGAGTAGCTTGGAGTTTTCTAAGGCCACTGTAAAATGGTTGATAACAGGATCATGTGAGGCTGTATGTCTGTTTTAAATACAGAGTTTTCACCACTGCACTGGAAGAAAAGCAAAAAACCATCACTAGGCCACAGAATTAGTTTAGGCACTTGGCACTGGAAATTGTGAGGACAGATAAAACGTGATGTTGCAACAGTTTGAGAGGAAGGTAAGTGCTCTGGAAATGAAATATGGCGAACTATTGAAATGTGAGCAAAGATGTGGTAGAGAGGTCCCTTTGGTCACTGCAAGGCCTTAGGAAGCTACTCATAATGAGCTAATGAGACAGAGAAGCATTCCTGAGAAATGTGGCTGTCTGGGACATTCGATGCTTTTCTCATGATGTAGTGTATTCCCTGCTGGTCTTGAGGACCAGTGGCTATTGGATGCCATTGATAATTGTACTCTCTGAGGCCCAGATGCATGGAGTGTGTGGAGAGGGGGTATTAGTTGATTTAAACATGGTGGGCATAGCTTAAAGATGTCACATGATAGAGTAGATGTTGAAGACGAAGAAGGCTGCCGGACACTTAGAGTGAGAACCAGCCAGGTGTGTGTTGCAGTTCCACAAAGCATTGGTATCCCAGGAATATAACCCAACATAGGTCTGATCCAGGGTAGATCGGTGACCTTGTAAGCATGATGACCTGTGGTTGGCAGGCTCTCCCTCACTTCCACTCAGCCCTGCGGTGAATCTATCCTGTGCTCTGATCCATGTGCAAGTCAATGATTCATTGAGAACTCAGTCACCAGTTTCCAGCAGTGATGATTTCTGCTTCAAACAGCCTTCCCAGTATTTGGGGTAGCTGTCCCTATGTTGTTTCAGAGCCCATGCTTTCCCTACACCCCTCTTGACCTGAGTGAAAAGTGGATTTGTATGAGTTGTAGAGACAGGTAACATTCAAGTTGGATAGCATGGTATGCTCATATTGAACATGACATCGGTTGAAGGATAATAGATTTTTCAGTAGCTGTTCTGCTGTGGTCAGCAATACCATGAAACCCTGCTGTGTACATGCAGAAAAGAAGGTGGCAATTTGCATATTTACATATCCAGTGTGTTGGTACATGCTCAGGTCTTCTGAAATAGCCCAGATAACCTCGAGTGTAATCTGAATTTTCCATGTCTTCTTTCTGGGATTATCCACCCTCGGCCATAGTACTTATACTTGAATTTTCTTGGCCCCAAGATAACTGCCCAGCACCAGAGAGCAGTCATGTTTCTTGCAGCAAGGAACACAGTGTAAACCTGACAGGACATAGGGGATTTGATTTGAACCATTTCTGCTCCCATTCAGGGAAACCATCCTCCCCAAGGCACCACTCTATGCCATTGACCAGAACTGTCACAAGGGCCGGTCTATGTTGAAACACACAACTGAAGCAGAGGTGGACGTGGAAGATGTTTGTGAGTGTCTCTTGTTTGAATTCTTTCACAGTGTCTGGCACAAAGGTGATGACATTTTGCCCTGAAGCTAACTAGCTGTTTCAAAGAAGCCCTAAATTAGAGAGTGTCCTTAATCTGAGTGCATGCTGATTTTCTGCTGCATGCATTGGCATCCTGATAAAGAGCTGCTTAAGCCTGCAGTTGTTTCTGATCTTCCAATAAAAATAGTCAAATACAGATTTATCATGAGAATGCTATATTCAGCACCATATAATCCATAACATGTGTTAACGTCTGTCATGCGTTTCTTAACTTAAAAAAGTATTTACATAAGTTCCAGATCAGTTTAAAATAAAGAAAAGATGTATTCATTTATTTTACAGATAGCTCACGTGAGAGGCAGGGGAGGGGCAGAGAGAGAGGGAGATGGAATCTCAGAGTGACTCCCTAGTGAGCATGAAGCCTGACACAGGGCTCGATCTCAGGACCCTGAGACTGTGATCATGACCTTATCTGAAATGAAGAGTTGAAAGTTCAACCCACTGAGCACCTAGCAGCCCCACTTTTTTTTTTTTCTTAAGCATCATTTATTTTAGAGCACACTAGTAAGTAGAGCAAAGGTGCAGAGAGAGAGAATCCTGAAGCAGACTTGCTGCTGAGTGGAGAGCTGATGACGTGATCAAACCCAGGACCCTGACATCATAAACTGAGCTGTAATGAAGAGTGGCAACTTAACCAACTGAGCCACCCCAGAACCGCTGTTCCCATTCACTTAAATTTGGATTGCTTTCATTTAGAATGTGAACTAAAGTGTATCTGGGGTGATCTCAGCAAGCTGAAGGATGGGGGAGAGAAGAGAGATGGAAGAGGAGGAAGCCAAGGTAGATTCTGTTAGAGTCACATTTATTAATAAATAAAGAAAATGCGTGTTGTGTATGTTGTGTGTATGTGTGTGTGTCCCAACACGAACATGACCACAGCTTGGAGGTTTACTGAGAGTGACTTCTGTTGGGATAACTCGGGATATAATTATGACTTAGTTCCTGCAGAGGTTGTCAAGTTTTGTCTGGGTCAGAATCACCCAGAACACTTGTAAATTTAGATCCCTGTACCCAGCCTTACATTACCATGTCAGTAGCTTTGGGTTGCAGCCCCCCACCTTTCCTTTTTTACCCAGTGTCGCTGACTGTCTAGGGACTAGACTTTGAGAACCTAGATCTGGGGACACCTTCATAGTCGGGTTCCTCAGGAAAGGTAGTAGCCCTTGAGTAATGTAGTGAGATACTCAGGTGTGTCATCTTGGTTCTCCAGGTGTGAACCTAGACTCCTGTGTGTTGGTCTTTTCCTGTATTGCACCTTGGATGCCTGACCTTTGTTTATAGTATGGAGGAGTCAACCAGGAAACCACTCAGGCTACATATGTGTGGTGTGGGCTGGAATGTTGACTTTGAAGTGTCTGTTTTGGGAAGCTATTCTGTGTGAGCACAGCTGGATGAATCATTGCATGTCAAGGAGGAAAAAGAATCCAACCCGGGTCACCTTCTAGAAGGGCCTCCTTCTGCTTTGTCCTATGTGCCTCATGTTCCTATGTAGGTCAGCCAAACTCAAACCCTGACTCTACCAATAGTGAGAGGCTCACTAGGCCTTCCTTTATCTACATCATTTCTTTCAAAATCAATAAATGAAAAAATAAATCATTTCTTTCAGTACAAGGAGAATAGTATTAGCCCTAACCCATTGGATCCAGAGCATTGAATACACTAAGAGCAGATTCAGTAACTGTGGGACATAAGTTGTTTGCAGTATGTAGAGGATGGTGTCAGATGCTGGTGAATATTTTAGATTTTTTTTTAATTTTTTTATTTTTTATAAATATATATTTTTATCCCCAGGGGTACAGGTCCATGAATCGCCAGGTCCACACATCCCACAGCACTCACCAAAGCACCCCCCCATGTCCATAACTCCACCCCCCTTCTCCCAACCTCCCTCCGCCCAGCAACCCTCAGTTTGTTTTGTGAGATTAAGAGTCACTTACGGATTGTCTCCCTCCCAATCCCATCTTGTTTCATTTATTCTTCTCCTACCCACTTAAGCCCCCATGGTGCATCACCACTTCCTCATATCAGGGAGATCATATGATAGTTGTCTTTCTCCACTTGACTTATTTCACTAAGCATGATACGCTCTAGGTCCATCCATGTTGTCGCAAATGGCAAAATTTCATTTCTTTTGATGGCTGCATAGTATTCCATTGTGTATATATACCACATCTTCTTTATCCATTCATCTGTTGATGGACAACTATGGAAAGTTTGGCTATTGTGGACTTTGCTGCTATAAACATTCAGGTGCACATGCCCCTTCGGATATAACTACGTTTTTATCTTTAGGGTAAATACCCAGTAGTGCAATTGCTGGGTCATAGGGCAGTTCTATTTTTAACATTTTGAGGAACCTCCATGCTGTTTTCCAGAGTGGTTGCACCAGCTTGCATTCCCACCAACAGTGTAGGACGGTTCCCCTTTCTCCGCATCCTCGCCAGCATCTGTCATTTCCTGACTTGTTGATTTTAGCCATTCTGACTGGTGTGAGGTGATATCTCACTGTGGTTTTGATTTGTATTTTGGATTTTCTTTTTAATCATTAAAAAGTAGACCATAAGTTGTGTTTCATACTGAATCCTCTCTGAATGGCAGTAGTGCACCTTATAAAAAGAAAAAATACCCTGTGTACATTCAAAACATGGAAGTATCTGTCTGATGCCAATTCTTATTGGAATCCTGTGGAATTTCTCACTCTTGTATCTGTGCGTTCTTTTCTGAAATGTCAGGAAGGCAAGTATGAGTGATTTTATTCTCTATCATCTGAATGTAGCCAACTGTTTGGCATTCCTTCTAAAGGTATCCCATGGACCTCTGAAGCTTCTGGTATAAACCATGCATGATCATTTTGGATATAAATTTATTCTGATTGAGCACAGAGGGCTAGACCTCTGTCCATGGACATGTGTAGACTCCTAAGTGCCTCCAAAAACCTATGCTGGCAACTCCGTGATCAGCGAGGGTCAGAGGTAATGCTGAACATGTGGCAGGACAGGCTCTGAGGTTGTCTAGGGTCTTTCTTCAGGCTTCTAGTGGTGCAGGAATGGAAGCTAGCATCAGCCATGGGAAGTGACTTAGAACGTGCATAGCTACCCAGACAGAGAACATAGAATGTTCTGGGGGGCCTGGGTGGCTCAATGGGTTAGGCCACTGCCTTCAGCTCAGGTCATGATCTCAGGGTCCTGGGATCAAGCCCCACATTGGGCTCTCTGCTCAGCGGGGAGCCTGCTTCCTCCTCTCTCTGCCTACTTGTGGTCTCTGTCTGTCAAATAAATAAATAAAATCTTTAAAAAAAAAAAAAAAGGACATAGAATGTTCTAGTTCAAAACATTGGCTGGACACCCAGGTCAGGCACAGGTGCTGACAGTTCCCCTTAAGCAGATTGCGTATTATGCAATCAGTGGACATTGTCTGTAATGGAGTCCCACTCATGCTGACAGCTTTTGGGTGAAAGGTTTCTACCATGACTTTGGATGAATGCTACATTGTTAGGTTCACAGAGTGGCCAGGGATGTGTCTTTGGTGGTATGGTGTGCATCTTGGGTATCTTTCAGGCCTATGCCATTGGCCCTATGACTAATGGCTGGAAGATCTTAAAGTCAAACCTTCCAGGTACATTGACTTTGGCATCTACCCTGCATGTGACTGTATAGCAGTGCCAAGTGAGCAGCAAAAGATCATGAAGGAAAATATATCTGTACCATAGTAGATATCTTAGCCAAATCACACATGTGCCTTATACAGTATTGTCACTCTTCCTTGAAGTCATGTGGTGACCTCGTGATCTGTGTGAGCGTTTCCTTGATGGACATTTTAGTTATAGTGGTCATTCCACTCATATTTATGTATAAAAATGCTTGGTAGTGTAGTGATAGCATCTTAATCTTGGGTCGGGAACAGATGAGTTTATTGTACAGGAAAACAGATGGTTTGTTTTCATGGCCAAGGATGGGGCATATACACTAGATGTTCCTTGAAGATATTGGGGTTTCCTATGTTCAGAGTCTCCAACACAAACCCACCGCATGTGCAGTGTGTCCCTGTTTGAGTTGGGGGTGGGTGGCCGGCCAGTGGAATTAGTGCGATGAAGATGTTTACGATGTTTGCTGTGTCATGAGCCATATGACAGTTGGACTTTGACCTGGGAACCTCTTGTCTTCTGCCCGTATTGGAACAGGTTACAGTATAGAATGCTTGTCATCTTGGAATTTTTATATTTACTGAGATTATCTGTGGACTTTATTCAAAACAAAATAGACCTTCATAGGACTGTCTCTAGTTTGTTCATTTAAGTTGTTGTTTTGGTTGTACACATAAGTGAATACGTATAGTATTTGTATGTCACTTGATTCACATTGCATAACACCTTCTGGGTCAAACCACATTATCACAAATGACAAGACAGAATGAAAAAAGCTGAAAGAGACACAAATACAATGAATAGCCTGAATGTTACCAGTGTGGAATGGAGAAGGATGATGGGCAACATGAGGAAGTGGGAATGGGAAGTACAGGCTTCGTGGGGTGAAAAGAATGCAGGGAACTCCTCGAATGCTTTTCCCATAGCATTTTATGGTGCCAGATATTAGCTAGTATTGGTGAATATAGTAGCACCTATAGAGTTGTTGAACCCCATTTTGTACACTAATGTAATGGAACATTGTAAAGTATATATTAATAGAAAGGAAATCAAGGTGGATTTCAAGAAGCATATACATATGTAGATTAAAGTAGTGTCTTAAGAATTTGCAGGTAAAGAAAACTAAGCCTACTCTTCCAAAGAAGCTAATCGTAACAGTAGGATAAAGTCCTAGGAAAGCAAACTGATCTGTATCACAGTGGAGATAAACATTCCTCAGTGTAGAAGGGAAAGGACAGGGAAAGAGAAACATGTGCCCAGCAGAGCAAAGAAGGGAACTGGAAGAACAAGAAGAGCTCTAGTCTTCACAGGCAACCCAGGAAGAGGAGCCCAGGGCATACACGGAAGGACAGTTATTCCTGGGAGAGCTTCTTAACTCCATTTCCTTGAGTGTGGTCTCCCTCCTCTCACCACTGAGGAACATCAGGAAGGCTTTTCCTTGGAGGTGTATTCCTCGGAGGTGTATTCCTCGGGGAAGACGAGAAATTGCAACCAGGTTGTAGAACTGCTTATTTTAGGCAAAGTCAGTTTTCGGAAAGAAGCCTAGTTTCAAAGAAGTGATCCTGTAGCCTGAAGCCATGGGTATTAGTAGAAATGCAGGGTAAATTTGAAATTGATAAAGGCCATGGATTCAGTGGGACCGAAGCTACAAAATTCAGCATTGTACACAGAAGCAGATTTCACCTGCATTTCTTGTGAAGGAGGGAGCTGTTTCCATGAGTATGGTGGCATGGAAAATTGAAGAAAGAAAAATGAGTGCAGAAAGGAGTGACTGGGTTAAGTTTGTTATGCAGGAGTAGGGTTGGCTTCAATGAAGAGTGGAGGGAAGTGAAGGACTCCATACTCACCTGTATGCTCTGCTTTTTAGGAACCTTTGAAACTATCGTGATTCAGTCCTGGAATTTTGAGCGGAGCATGCATTGTCGATCAGGTGGCACATTTGTGAAAAGTAGAAACTCAGATGCTACCCAAACATCCAAATCGGAGTATGAATTTTAACAGGATCTTTAGTTCATTGTCATACACATTAACATTGGAGACGTGCATATCTAGCTCAGCCAGACTCTTCCCTTATTCTACTCCTGATGTCATGTCTATAGGACATTAGTTTGATAACTGTGCCTGGTTGTATGCCTTAAATCAGGATATATGGTCTTCATTTCCCAGATTATTTTGGGTATGGGTTATCCCTTGACATCCACATAACAAGAGGATAGATTTGGATCTTCATCCAAAAATGGCATTGGAGTTTTTGTAGAGATTGCATTTTGTGTAGATCCCTTCAAGATTTATTGTTTCAATTATTCCAGTGAAAGAATATCAGTAGGTTTCCTACTAATTCCTTCTTTGATTCCTGCACAGTCTATTGCACTTTTCATCATTTCTGGTTTGAACTCTACCATTATGTTAAATTGGAAGCATTTATTGGGGGGGAGGGGTGCGGGCGTTTGTTGTAAATGTATGATGTCTCCATTACGGGAATTGTTCTTTGTTGTGTAGAAGCAAAACTAATTTTTATGTGTTGGTTTGTGTACCAGCTTTATAAAATCCATATGAGTTTTAACAGGATTAAAACAATAAGCATTCCCAGGAGAAGAAATAGCAGTTGTGTAGGAGGGTTCTAGACTCATGTGTCCTGTCATGAGCATCACTAGGCAACTGTCAGGTCATGCTAACTGCCCCAGATACTGGGCTGAAGAGTGGCAGGACAAACTCCCCAAGTAAGAGGAGAGAAGAGGACACATGGAAGATGGCAGATAGGGTGGAGATATGGTTTACGGAGGAAAGGAGTATAGCATTATGGAGGGGAGGGAGCCCCAATTGTGCAATAGGTGTCATGACAGAGGACCCCTCAGGAGGTTTCCCCAAAGCCATTGGCTTGGAGAGGGAGAAGGGCTGAATTTCTTGAGTTCTTGGAACTAGCACATCTCAAAGTCTGGAGGTTTAATGGTCAGCAGCTTTGGATGGGAGAGAACCAGGAGGGCACTGGGGTGCTCCTGGAGAGAAGGCTGGCAAACAACCTGGGGGCACCGAGTGTGGAAACAGTCATCTGGAGAACACCTGGGCTGCACAGTGGGGAGAGTATTCAGTGGTCTAGGTGCACATTCCTGAGAGGAAACATTCAGTGACATGTGGCTTCCAAAACATGGGAGCCCTCTCCTGTCCCATAGCATAAAGATTGAGCCCCCTCAGTGAGGACACTGGCTATCTGACTTGCTTGCACCAGTCCCACCCCCTGTGATCTGAGGGGACTGCCCTTCTCAGTGAGGCTTTCCTCAGTCTCAGCAAGGTCAACCCCTGCCCACATCATGTCTCCTGAGCAGAGAGTTCTGCAGGGCTGCAGTCCTGGAGTTGATGTCAGGTCTCCTTTCATAAGCAGAACAGAGCTCATCTAGTTCAAACTGGCCACATTCAGGCCAGGGACCAAACCCTGCTAGTAGCAGGCAAGGAGAGCCCCTGCAGACCACTGGTATGAAGGATACAACAGGACACATCACTGACTTTTCCAATGGACAGAGGAAAGTAGAGACTTAGAGAAATGCCAAGATGAAAGAATTTATAAGACCAAGGGCAGATACACAATGGAAACAGTAGTACGGAGCTTAATGGAGAATTTAAGGTTTCAATCATAAGGATACTCAAGGGGTGAGAAAACAATACTGAGAACTTTACCAAAGAGATAAGAGTTAAAAAAAATAATTGGATGCTTGGTGGCTCACTTGGGTAAGTACCAACTCCATTTCTGCTCAGATCTTGATTTCAGGGTCCTCGGATGCAGGATCAAGTAAAACTGTATATTCAGTATGATGCCTGCATGTGATTCCCTCTATCTATGGCTCTCACCCGAAATCTTGTGATTCCCCTCAAATATTGTTGCCTTTTATAATTTTCTTCCTAAAGTCAGTTATACTTTTACTGTACTCTGTTTGATTCAGTTCAGTTTTCTGTTTCCATATCCTCCAGTCTTCTGCTAAGTTTTAGCTCATATGATCCTTTTTGTTATTGTTAGAATACAATCTACACTTTAACCATATCACAGAATTATCTATTAGGATATATGGTCAATATGTTGTGTACCATGTTGCATATCCATGGGGAAATGAGGGCCTGATGACACCTTGTCAGCCATCGTTCTGACATTGTCTGATTGACTTGATGCTTCTGCATTAAAGGTCATCAGTATATTCTTCGGAATGTAGTAAGTGCAATGGCTTTACTTTTATTTGGTATCTTTCAGCTCTGTCTTCACCTGAGACCCCGCGTTTCCTGCTACAGCAGAGCATAGAGAGTTCTTTCCAGAATGGGTCAACGCACAGATACAAAGATAGTTCTCTTGAGATACTACACTTATGCACAGACTGTGATAGTGATGGGGAGAATGAAGGGCCTCAAAGAAATCCTGGACGATACACCCAAACCAAGGCAATTGCCCATAATGAGAATCTCACTGCCTCAAATGGCGAAGGACATAAAATGCAGTGGAAGAACTCCATTTTTAAGTCAACTGTTTCTGCAGAGCAGTGGGTCTCTGTAAGCACAAACTCCAATCAGATAGTCAACCATAGCAATTTGTGGACAGGCCATTTGGAACATCTGGAAAGTAACGGAGTCCATGCTGAGAATAGTGATTTGAGCCATTTGGAAGATAGGACTGGCCTGACCTTAAATCAGAGATTTAGAAATGAAGAACAAAGTGCTCAGTGGGATCCATATAAGAGGGACTTCACTGAGGAGTTGACCCTACAGTATGACCAGAAGCTTTTTACTGGAGACAAAATTGCTCAATGCACTGAATCTGAGAAAACATTGAACCAGGCTTCCAGTGTTCACCAATGTGTCAGGGCTAGGTTTGCAGAGAACCATTATGAATGTGATAAATGTGGGGAAAGCTTTCATCCAAGCTCTAACCATTTGGGAGACAGTCCTCATAAATACAATGAATGTGGGAAAGCTTGTAACCAGTCCTCCAGTGTTGGTGATCATCAGAGAATTCATGAGGGAAAAAACCCATTCACATCTAATAAATCAGGGACCATAATTAGCCAGTCATCAAACATAAACTTCGATGAGATAATCCCTTGGGGAAAGGAAACTTACATTTTTAAGGAATGTGGTAAATCTTTTGACCGCCACTCAACACTATCTCAACATCAGCAAATGCATACTGGAGAAAAAGTATACAAATACGAAGAAGGCAATCAAAGTTTTAAGGACTGTTCATCAATAAGTGGACATTTGCAGATCTGTTCTGGAGAGAAAAACTGCAAATGTCAAGAATGTGGCAAGACTTTCAACAATTACTTAAGTCTTAATAAATTTCACCAAATTCATATTGCAGGGAAAAATTACAACTGTAATGAACATGCCAAAGCCTTTACATCATGCTCAAAACTTACTCAACATCAGAGAATTCATAGTGGAGAGAAACCTTACCAATGTCCAAAATGTGGCAAGAGCTTTAACCACAGGTCAACCCTTATTATACATCACAGAATTCATACTGGAGAGAAACCTTACCAATGTCAAAAATGTGGCAAGGCCTTTAAACGCCTATCACACCTTTCTCAACATCATAGAGTTCATACTGGAAAAAAACCTTACCAATGTCAGGAATGTGGCAAGGCCTTTACCTGGAGTTCAAATCTTTCTCGGCATCACAAAATTCATACTGCAGAGAAAACTTACCAATGTCAAGAATGTGGCAAGACCTTTAAGTGGAGGTCACATCTTTATCAACATCACAATATTCATAATGCAGAGAAACCTTACCAATGCCTAGAATGTGGCAAGGCCTTTAACTGGAGGTCAGGTCTTGCTGAGCATAAAAGAATTCATTGTGGAGAAAAGTCATACCAATGTGAAGAATGTGGCAAGCCATTTAAGGACAGTACAACTCTTATTGAGCATTACAGAACTCATACTGGACAGAAACCTTACCGATGTCAAAAATGTGGCAAAAGCTTTAATTGGAAGTCATCCCTTATTCAACATTATAGATCTCACACTGGAGAAAAACCTTACCAATGTCAAAAATGTGGCAAGTGCTTTAACCGGAGGTCATCTCTTATTAAACATCATAGAATACATACTGGAGAGAAACCTTACCAATGTCAAAAATGTGGCAAGGCCTTTTGTTACAGTTCATCCCTTACTCAACATCATAGAACTCATACTGCAGAGAAACCTTACCAATGTCAAGAATGTGGTAAGGCCTATGCAGTCCCTTCACAACTTACTAAACATCACAGAATTCATAGTGTAGAGAAACCTTACCAATGTCAAGAATGTGGCATGGCCTTTATCTACAGCTCAGCCCTTATACGACATCACAAAACTCATAGTGGAGAGAAACCTTACCAATGTCATGAATGTGGCAAGAGATTTAAATGGAGTTCATACCTTATTCAACATCACAGAACTCATACTGGAGAGAAACCTTACCAATGTGAGGAATGTGGCAAGGTCTTTACCTGGAGGTCAGGTCTTACTCAGCATTACAGAATTCATTGTGGAGAATAATCTTACCAATGTGAAGAATGTGGCAATCCATTTAGGGACATCTCATCTCTTAATGAACATTACAGAAATCATACTGGAGAGGAACCTAACCAATGTCAGGAATGTGGCAAGACCTTCAAGGTGAACTAAAACCCAGCCAACATAGCAGAACTCATACTAGAGCGCAACCCTATAAATTCCAAAAATGTGGCAAGGCCTCTAACTGGTGCTCAAGGCTTAGTCAGCATCAGAGAATTCATAATGGAAAGACATCTTACCAATATCAAGGCTGTGGCAAGACCTTTAACCACAGCTCCGGCCTTACTCAACATTCCAGAATTCATACTGGAGAGAAACCTGGCAAATGTCATGAATGTGGCAAGGCCTTTAACCAGAGGTCAAGTGTCACTGAGCATCAGAGAGTTCATCCTGGAGAGAAACCTTACCAACGTCAAGAATGTTGTTAGGTCAGGCGCCTAGGTGGCTCAGTGGGTTAAGACTCTGTCTTCAGCTCAGGTCATGATCTCAGGGTCCTGGGACTGATCTCCGCATTGGCTCTCTGCTCAGCAGGGAGCCTGCTTCCCCCTATCTCTGTCTGCCTCTCTGCCTACTTACGATCTGTCTGTCAAATAAAATCTTTAAAAAAAAAGATGTTAGGCCTTTACAGGCACTCGGTCCTTACGAGTGTATAAAATGTAAAAACAGGGGCACCTGGGTGGCTCAGGCAGTTATGTGGCTCCCTTAGGCTCAAGTCATGATCCCAGGGTTCCAGGATTCAGCTCTGCACCCGGCTTCCTGCTTAGTGGGAAGCCTGCTTCTCCCTCTCGCCCTGCCTGATCCTCCTCTACTTGTGCTCTCTCTCCATCTCTCTGTCAAATAAATAAATAAAATCTTAAAGAACAAAAGAAAAAAGAATGTGAGCAAAATTGATTAAGGAGTGCTCACCAATTCATGCCTATGAGAGAATTCATATTAGACAATAGCCTTCCAAAAACAACCAGTTTGGCAAGGCCTTTGTCCAGCATGCATGCCTTCCAAACAGAATTCATACTAGAAAGACACTGGATGAATAATGTGGCCAAACCTCTAGCAGGCACACAACCCTTGCTGCACATCACAGAATTCACCCTGCAGAGAAAATTACAGATGTAATGAATGTGAGAGAGTGCCTAAGGACTGCTCCCTCCTCACTCCATATGAGAGATTTTAAATAGGAGAGTTAGTGTACAAATACTAAGAATGGGTCTGACCTCTCAGTGGGACTCCCAACTTCTTCACATCATTGGTTTCATACAGGAGTGAAAGTGTGAAATGTAAAGAAAGTGACCAAGCATGTAACTGGAATTCAGTGCTTACTCAATATGTCAAAATGCATAGTAGATTCAAACCCTTGGAACATCGTGAATGTGGAGAGGCCTTCATTTTAGTATACACTGGAACACACACCAGAGAGTGCATTACGGAAAGTCAATAGAAAGCAATGTTCAGAAAACTATTGAATTGAACATCAGATGCCAATGAATGTTATGGAAATCAAGCCAATGGAATACATTATTGACCCTACTCAGACATTATTCTGCTTGAAAATAGTGATTATAAGGAGAAGTCAGACCTGAACATTTAGAAAATGTATATGGTAGTCTGTTGAACAGATTTAGTGGATAGACTTTTTCATAAATATATAAGGATTTCAGTATTTTTAAATTTTTACATTAACTCTATATGAGATTTGTGGCTAACAATTACTAGTGTATTTCCTCTGAAATCACTCCTGAAAATTCCTCCATTCCTTGTGGGTGTGTAAGGACACAGGGCTGATTGTTGCTACATCAAAGATATTAGATGTTCTGCTCCATTAAGTGGACCATACGTACCTAATTTTCCATGGAAGAGGACCGTATGATATACAACATATGAAGTACATCTCAGTGGAGATGGTGCTTACGGTTATAACACTGATGTAAGATTCCATGGGATAGGTGTTCAGGGAACACACGTCTAGATGTATTGAAACTAAATATTAGAAATAGGTGGTTTTCCTAATTGTTCTTTAAGGAAACAAAGGGAGCCATGTAAACTACGAATGTATCTTCCTAAGCACAATCGTTAGAGGGTATGACCAGATGTGGTTAAATGAGGAGATCCTCACAGATGACTGAAGGAGGGTAGCTAACTCTTCCATGTTGAATATACACATTTCTGTGGAATGTACCTCAGTCTGAAACTTTTGGAAATAGGTACTCCCACATCCTTCTGACAACACCTGAATGCTTTTGTACATGTTTGTTCTGTGGGGATTTGATATGCATTACTCAGTGTATGTGTGAACTTATATTTTCATTAATAAAATGGTGTTTTTCTTTAAAGGATTATATTTATTTTGTTGACAGAAAGAGATCACAAGTAGGCAGAGAGGCAGGCAGAGAGAGAGAACAGGAACCATGTTCCCAGTGAAGCAGACAGCTCAGTGTGGGGCTGGATGCCAAGACCCTGGGATCATGACAGAGCCAAAGGCAGAGGCTTTAACCCACTAAGCCAACCAGGTGCCCCAATAAAACACTTTTTTTAACATACGGATATGGGTTTGCCATGAATGATGTGTTATTCTACGTCTAGTGTTCATCTATTTCATTGCGGGCTGTACAGAGCTGTTTGAATCCATCACCTGTTTGGTACTGGAGTAAAGCAATACACCTAGGACACCATCTTCCCAGTGCTCTGAAGGTTTAAGGGATATGTGATTATTTTTCCCCAGTCCATGCTATGATTTTCTTCTGTTTGTGAATAGGATGATACTACTGTATGTGTATTACCAAGCTTTGTGACATAGAGGTATTGTTGGTGTTTTAGCTCATGTACTCCATGATACTGCTACTTGGTATTGATTTTGTGTAGCCAGTAGTGCTGTCGGGGCCTTATACTGACAGGAGCCCTTCTCACTAGTGCATTCCCCAGTCAGCACACTGTAGGGTGACAAGTTAGTGGAACATCTCATATGACATCTGTACTCTCTCCTGGTGAGCCACCATCACTCCTTTCTTCCAATGCCTTCCTTCCCATGTCCCATAGAGAAGACTCCCCCTCCCCCAGAGCTTCCCTAAATCTGTTTTAGTCAGAATGGCATATTTTGGACATATACTTGGGACTCGATAGCACTGTACCATGACCCCACATGAGAGTATGTACCCCACATCCTGCATTGATAGTTGTTTTCATGTGTCTGTGAGGTACAAATGCACATCTGACTGTCCTATGTGTGTCATAGATACCCCATAAGAAAGAGAAATCTATCCAAATCGGAGTGATGTGGTAACCCAGGGAAGAGACAAAAAATATTTAAGGTGAGGAATTAGCATGTAGAGGAGGACAACTGTGCTGAGTTTCCCAAGTGACTGACTCCCTAGATGTAGAAAGTAACTTCTACTTGTTTTATGATCTACTTATCTCCAGATCTCCAGTTGTATTCGCCCTCATTTTTCTTCCTCACTATGTCAGAACCACAACCATTCTCTTTTGCCTGTGATGTGGAGAGAGTGTCTTTAGAAGATGCTTAATTGAGGTTAGACCAATGGAAAGCCGATGGGCATTAAGACATTTAGCACAGGGTTGTGGAATGTGAATCTAAGTTAAATATGGGGAAGGCACCACTCTTTGAGAGAAAGACAAGACCTATTATAAGGTCTTTCCCGTGTGGGGAGGGACCTGGAGGTGGCTCCCTTTTAGTCACTGCAGAGTCACAGGCAGCTCTTGCTTGTGTCATCTGATGAATACATGTCATAGGGAGCAGAGATGGCTAATGTGGGTTTCTCAGTAGTGGGGAAGTTCTGCTTTATCCTGATGATTTGATCGACCTACTGTGTCTTCCTGAAGAATAATGCTGTTGGATGTCAGTGATGACTGTACTTTCCTGCCTAGATGAATGACAAAGGATGGAGGAGGGTGTTAGATGATGCAGTCATGTGGGCAGCTTTAAGATGTCACGTGGTAGAATAGAAGTTTGAAATGAAGAAGGCTTCTGAACAGTGGTATAGGCCCGATCAGCTGGGCATGTACTGTGGTTGCTCCCTCATTTCCCACATAGATAACCGCATTCAAGGTCAGATCCAGTGTAGTTGGGAGAACCTTCAGAGAGGCTGCTTCAGTGCTGTGCAGGACGTTCCTCCCTTTCTTCAGTGCCATCATGAGTGTAGTCCTTCCTAGGTGTGTCTGGGTAGCTCAGTTATTAAGTGTCTGCCTTAGGCTCAGGTCATAAGCCCTGCATCGGGCTTCCTGCTCAATGGTGAGTTGGTTTCTCTCTCTTCTCTGCCCATCACCACCCAGCGCCACATGTGCCTCTCTCGTTCTTTCAATAAAATAGATTTCTTAGAGATTTTATTTATAAATTTGACAGAGAGAGAGAGAGATCACTAGTAGGCAGAGTGCAAAGAGACAGGAAGGGACAGGGCAGAGAGCCTGACATGGGGCTCAATCCCAGGACCCTGAAACCCTACCCTTGGGAGACTCCTGGACACCCCAGCAGTTGATATCAGATAGAGTTGCCTAGGGTCACCTGGGTGGCTCGGTAGGTTAAAGCCTCTGCCTTTGGCTCAGGTCATGATCCCAGAGTCCTGAGATCAAGCTCATCATGGGGCTTTCTGCTCAGCAGGGAGCCTGCTTCCCCCTCTCTCTGCCTGCTGTGCCTGCTGCTCTGCATACTTGTGATCTCTCTCTCTCTCTCTTTCTGTCAAATAAATAAACAAAATCTTAAAAATAAACAAAAAGACAAAAAGACTCGCCTTCCTGGAACAGACACATGAAAAAATGTTGACCATCATTAAGCATCAAGGAGATTCAAATCAAAACCACTTTGGGATACCTCCTTACACCAGTTAGAATGGCCAAAATTAACAAGACAGGAAATACCAAGTGTTGGAGAGGATGTGGAGAAAGGGGAACCCTCTTACACTGTTGGAGGGAATGCATATTGGTGCAGCCACGTTGGAAAACTGTGGAGATTCCTTGAGAAATTAAAAATAGAGCTTCCTTATGACCCTGCCTGCAATTGCACTCTTGGGTTTTTAACCCCAAAGATACAGATATAGTGAAAAGAAGGGTCGTCTGGACCCCAATGTTCATAGCAGCCATGGCCACAGTCACCAAAATGCACAAAGAGCCAAGATGCCCTTCAACACACGAATAGATAAAGAGGATGTGGTCCATATATACAATGGAGTATTATGCCTCCATCAGAAAGGACGAATACCCAACTTTTGCATGAACATGGTCAGGACTGGAGGAGATTATGCTGAGTGAACTAAGTCAACCAAAGAGAGTCAATGATCATACGATTTCACTTATTTGTGGAGCATAAGGAATAAGACGGAGGCCATTCAGTGATGTAGAGGAGAAGTGAGTTGGGGGGGTAATCAGAAGGGGAGATGAAGCATGAGAGACTGTAGACTCTGAGAAACAAATTGAGGGTTATGGAAGGGAGGGGGTTGAGGGTTGGGTGAGCCTGGTGTTGGGTATTAAGGAAGGCATGGATTACATGGAGCACAGGGTGTGGTGCATAAACAATCTTGGAACACTGAAAAAATAAATTATGAAAAGAAAAGAAAAAAAAAGTTGACTACCTAGAGGGACAAACTATTCTATAACAAATATTTAGTCTTTCCTTTCTCCTCTGAATATAATCCCCTCTTAGAAATTCTAAATCCTACCTCCTCCTCCTCCTTAAGTCATGGTGACACAGAACACTTACCTTCTCTTTGAGCCTGGTATCTTTCTTGTCCCCTTGAGAATTTAATTGCTTTCACTTATGAAACTGACATCATTAAGAACAGTGCAGGAAAAACAAATTTTCCTCTCCTCACATTGATTCTGTTTTGTGAACTGACCTCCATGCTTCAGACCCAGAACAGAACGTGTAGACAGAGCTGGGGATCCAAGGCAGCTGGAGTTTCATTGTTTTGCCAGCCAAAGAGGCCTCAGGAGGTTGTGGCCTTCGAACCTGCAGCCCACCCAGAGGAAGGGGCCAAGCGTTTGCTGGGAGATGCTGCATGATGGCCGATTCCCAGAGGAATTGTGTCTGTGCTGCCAGCCGTGTTCATCATGCTGTCAGGGTGGAACCACGTTCCTGAAACATAGGGCTGAGGAAGTGAGTTGAGGAGGTCTGTGGGGAAGAGAAAGGTTACTTATTGGAAATGGGAGTCTCACTGAAGCATTAATTACTTTTTTCTTTGTTCAACCTGATGCTTTCCAAGTGATTTTCATTTCAGTCACTAAGACAACTGCTGTAAGAACACTGCCTACTTTACACTGAGAAAGCACTCAATGTTTTCTGGAATGGCTAAAATAAAGAAAAAGGATAACATCCAATTTTCCTGAGAATGCTGAGAATTAGAATTCTCCTAGATCACCAATTAGGAGGGTAAAAAGAACATGCAGTGTGGAAAACTGTGTGGCAGTGATGAGGAAGCAGGAGGCTGGCTGAGGACAAAGCAAAATCTGGCACCTTGCACTCCCTCTCCGCCTGCTCCCCTCTGTAGTATGTGTAACTTTCCTCAGGCACCCCTGGCTGCCCTAAAAGCAAAACAAACAGTTAACTTGCAGAGATCACAATCCTGCAAGACAGGAGTCTCCCTTCCTCTACAAATGTCCTAGAGATTTACAACAAAGAAGCTATCTTATCAATAGCCCAATTTCCAGAGACAAAAACTCAGTTCCTAGAGCCCTAATGTCGCCCTCCCCTCCATAAAAACTGAAGGAGGCTGAGGTAGAAGTAAATGTAAATAAAGTTAAATTTCTTCTAAACCTGAATCTCACTAACAAGGACACTTGATAGGAGAAATGTGAAACTTTATCTCTAAACCTCCAAGATAGTGTCAGCAATCATTCCCAAGCATATGACCCACAGATATACATCTAAAGGGTCTCATGAGAAGATTTTTTACTAGTAGTAAATAACCTTTCTCCCAACAATAGCTAGCCCCCCAGGGTCCTGGAGTCCTTATTTCCAAAATTCCTTAGAGACCAACATCATCCCCTTTGTCCTCACCTATCCAACTCCTGGGTATATAATCAGCCACTCCTCAGGATACCGCGGCAGCATCTCTGTGCCCACAGGTCCTGTCCCTGTGCTCTAATAAGCCACCTTTTTGCACCAGAGATGTTCAATTCTTTCTTAGCCATCAAATCTGGACCTCACCCCACCAAACCTCACCTAGGTTCTAGAACTTCATTTGGCGACCACAAAGGAACTGTGAGTCTTTACATTTGGACTCTGAGCTTCGGAGCAAAATTGGTGAGTACTTTCTTCTTCCTTTAGGCTCATTTTAGGGGCTTTTCAAGGAGTATGGTCTTATTGGAACACTTGCATGTCAATTGCTCAGACTGTAATCCACTATCACATGGCTACTCTATGGGGAGGAGAACATCTGACATTTGGCTGTAAGTTAGTACCCTGGCCAGAATGGTAATAAGACCCAGAAACTTGATGGCCTCTCTTTATTCCTGTTCTTAGATAAAGTTGTCTCTCTTGGGCACAAGACAGCCACCTAAGTCACTAGGATGGCTGCCAATCTTAAGACTCCTGTGTGAGGTTTCCTCCTGATTTATCTAATGTGATCCCCTCCACATCCCTGGTCTAGCCACTTCTGGCCACAGGACCTCCACTGGGAGCCTGCTGAAACCAGTACCCAATTGAATTAAAACGCAACCGGGGACCATTTCCTGGGGAAGTTGACTGCAAGGACCACATGTGTTGGAATGTCGCATAGACCATGATGGATTTCAGTCTTTACTGTTTCTTTTCAGTGTCTTCTACAAACTACTGTAAACTACGAAATTGAGTAACTTCTCTTTGCCAAACGTTTCTAGTACTCTAGTACTCCCATGGGTTAAAAAATGACAGGGCAGTAACACAACCTTTAGAGTGTAGGACAGTGCAGTATCCTAGTCCATTCGCCAGGCACCCATCTGTAGCCTAGGATGCAATGGGAAAGAGAAGGGACGCCGGCACCCCTGCAGGGCCTTTAACAGCAGGAATGCCTTCAAGGGAAGGTAGAATGGTGATCAATAACGATTTTTGTTGAGGGATGCCTCTGGTCGCTTTTGACACCTGGAACCTCTGACATACCCTGTGTGGGATGCCACCCAGGAGTCAGGGGTATTTTGGTAAGGGACCTTATTTACTTTTTAGGAACATGGGATCCTCCTCTTCTGTGCCCAAGGACTCTTCCTTGGGATGCCTCCAAACCCACTGGAATAAATTCAAACTGCAAGTTTTAAGAAAGAAAAAGATAATTTTCTTCTGTAACACTGAATGGCCTCAGTACTCCTTAGGAGACGGAGAAAAGTGGCCTGTAAATGGGATGCTAAATTTCAGATTAATCTATCCGTTAGACCTCTTCTGCAGGGAAAGGGGCAAATAGACTGAAGTTCCATTTGTCCAAGCCTGTATGACCCTAAATCAGGATCTGAACCTGCGGGCCTCTTGTAGAATGTGTCTAACCCTCAGCCAGGTTAACGGGACCCTCTCCCCTTAGGATATATTGGGTGATGACTGTCACCCTGTCTAAACAGGCCGACTCCTCTCAACAAACCCAGGATGTTGAAGGAACTGCCAGATAGTCTCCAAAAAGAGGACACTGGCTCTGATGCTATCCCTCCTCCTGATAAACCCCGAGAACCCTCCGCCCCCAGCCCCGCCAGACATACCACGAGCGGGACTCGCTATTTACCAGGAGCTCCATCTAAGTATGGGATGCATCCTCTTGGGGAAGTTGCTAATGGAGAAACAGGCACAATTAGAGTCCATGTCCCATTCTCCATGGCAGACCTGGCTCAGATAAAACAACGATTAATACGATATTCTGAAAATCCCTCTTAATTTATTGATGGCTTTCAAGAAGTATCTATTATGTTCGATTTGACCTGGAAGTGTGTATATATATATATATATATATATATATATATATATATATACATATCATGTTAACTCATTGTTGCACCCCTGAGGAAAAGAGACGGATCTGGGAGGAAGTACAGGAGTTCGCTGATGAGCTGGCAATGAGAGACAGGGATCATTACCCAGTTGGGGTACTGCTGTCTCTAACACTGAGCCACACTGGAACTATCAGGAGGATAGTTCAGGGAGAGAAAAACGGGACCATATGATCCCTTGTTTGATAGAAGGAATGAAAAAAGGATTTTCTTTTTTTTTTTTTTAAAGATTTTATTTATTTATTTGACAGAGATCACAAGTAGGCAGAGAGGCAGGCAGAGAGAGAGGAGGAAGCAGGCTCCCTGCTGAGCAGAGAGCCCGATGCGGGGCTCGATCCCAGGACCCTGGGATCATGACCCGAGCCGAAAGCAGAGGCTTTAACCCACTGAGCCACCCAGGCGCCCCAAAAGGATTTTCTAAACCTATAAACGTTGACAAACTTCAGGAAGTTACACAAGGAACTGATAAAAATCCAGCCCTATTTCAGGGGCAATTGGTAGAGGCTATCCGTAAATACACGAATCTGGACCCAGCCTCACCTGAGGGAATAACCATACTAAATATGTATTTTATAAGCCAATCGGCACCTGACATCTGCTGAAAATGAACTAAGATGGCTTTAGGTCCTCCAACTCCCATCCAGCACCTATTAGAGGTAGCGACTGAGGTCTTTAACAATAGAGATATGGCCTTAAGGCAAGAAAAGGACCAGAGGACTAAATTGCAGGGTAAGATACAGGCTCAAGTAATGGCTGCCACTATTGTGGTTTCCCCACAGGACCAGACCAACCAGGGGCAAAAGAAGGGGCCGGCAGCGGGAAAAGAACTAGGTAAGTCCCCGTACTATACGTGTGGCCAGATCGGACACTAGAGCAAAAAATGTCTGAAGAAGCACTCTGCACCAGGACCATGTCCTGTCTGTAAAGAAACGGGACATTGGAAGAGAGATTGTCCTCATCTCCAGAGAGAGAGAGAGATAGGAGCTCACTTCCCCACCCAAGAGTCAATGTGGGAAGAACTGGCATGACGGGGCCCTGAGGCTGGTCCGGCTCCCTTTGTCATCAAGATGACTGAGCCCCAGGTTACCCTGGATGTGGGAGGTAAGTTTATCAATTTTCTTATTGATACTGGAGCCACTTACTCTGTCCTTACTCAGCACTCCGGCCCTGTTTGTCTTTCTAACCTTAAAATTGTCAGCATAGAAGGGGAACATGCCGTCAAACATGCCATCAAACAATGCCTTAACATTTAATAACCTGTAAATATAAGAGTCAATTGGTAACTCATGCTTTTCTAGTCCTGTCTTGTCCCACCCCATTACTCGGATGAGACTTAATGTATAAACTGGGTAGCCAATTTGCTCTTACTGTAGAGGCAGATGGCTTGTTCTCTTTAACGTCTGGAGAGCTTGATCCATACCTTACTATCCCTTCCAACATCTGGAAGGAAGTAAACCCACAAGTCTGGAATTGTGATATCCCAGGATGGGCTCTTACAGCCCAACCCATCAAGGTGTCCTTAAGGGGCCCAACCAATATACCTCATAAGAAACAATATCCTCTAAAACCTGAGGCCAAAGCTGAGTTACAACCACTTATTGATAAGTTTCTAAGACATGGTATATTAAAGCCTTGTCAATCTCCTTATAACACCCCAATTTTACCAGTAAAAAAGTGAAATGAAGAATATCAAATGGTACAAGATTTCAGAGCTATGAGGCAGTATTGCTTATTCATTCCATAGTGTCAAATCCATACACTATTCTCACCCACGTCCCTGGTGACGCCAACTGGTTTACAGTACTTGACTTAAAAGATGCCTTTTTTTGCATCCTAGTAAGTAAGGAAATGCAGTCACTATTTGCTTTTGAGTGGACTTCACCCTCAAGCTCACAGGCTGCTCAGTTAACCTGGACAGTCTTACCACGAGGATTTAAAAAGAGTCCTCATCTATTTGGAGCTATACTTAGCAAAGATCTCCATGATGTGTCCTTATCTAAGGGGACAATAATTCAATACGTAGATGACATTTTAATCTGTAGTCCCACAAAGGAGACATCTGATGAAAATTCTGTAACTTAATTTCTTGGCAGATAGAGGGTATCGTGTATCCCCTAAAATGGCACAAATATCTCAACAAAAGGTACACATTTAGGATACGAACTAACACCTGGTCACCGTATTCTATCTACTGATAGAAAAAGGGCCATACTAGATCTCGAGCCTCCAACTACAAAAAAACGACTACGCAGTTTTCTAGGTATGGCAGGTTTTTGCCACCTGTGGATTCCTGGGTTTGGACTCTTGGTCAAACCATTATATAACTCAATTAAAGACCCCAATGAGGAACCTTTGTTCTGGACTAAAGCTCAGAAGACAGCCTTTCAAACATTAAAAACTAAACTTATGTCAGCTCCAGCTTTGGCATTACCAAATTTGGAAAAACCTTTTACTCTATATGTGACAGAAAAGCAAAGCCAAGCCTTGGGAGCTCTCACCCAAAAATTAGGGAATGAAAAAAGGCCGATGGGATATTTTTCAAAGTCACTTGACAACATAGCCCAAGGGTGGCCAGCTTGTCTTCAAGCCATGGCTGCCACAGCCCTCCTAGTAAAAGAAGCCTCCAAGCTCACAATGGGACAGTCCCTGACAGTGGTGACTCCGCATCAGGTCCAGAGTGTCTTAGAAACCAGGGGCCACCAATGGATGATGGAAGGCCACCTTACTAAATACCAGGCTATGCTTTTAGATACACCTGAAGTAATACTTAAAACCTGTCAAACTTTAAACCCAGGGTATCTGACGCCTGGACCTGACCATCCTACCTCCATAGAACATAACTGCTCAGAGATCATTGATCTTGTCTATTCTAGCAGGCCAGATTTAAAGGACTCCCCTATTGAAAATGTGGATAATAACTGGTTTACTGATGGCAGCAGCTTCATGGATAAGGGAGAAAAACGGGCTGGATATGCTATAGTTAGCTTGATTAAAACAATTGAGGCAAAACCCCTTCCAATAAATACTTCTGCCAAAAAATCGAAATAATAGCACTTACTCGTGCTCTTCAACTGGCAAAAGGCCTAAGAATTAACATCTATACTGACTGCAAATATGCCTCCCTGGTACTACGTGCCCATGGAGCTATTTGGAAGGAAAGGGGATTGCTATCAAGCCATAACTCCCCAATCAAACATGGGCCTGATATCATAACCCTTCTTGAGGCTGTACAACTGCCCAAGGAGGTGGTGGTGATTCACATCAAAGGGCATCAAAAGAATATGACCTTGGAATCTAAAGGAAACAATTTAGCAGACCACACAGCTAAAGAAGCAGCAAAAGGTAAGCAGATATTAAGCCTTATACCAGTCTTAACTCCAATGGAGTCCATAACTCCAGTCTATTCAGACCAAGAAACTCATATTGCTCAAGAGCGAGGATATGCTAAAAATACACAAGACTGGCTTGTTAACAATGAGGGAAAAATTTTTATGCCTAAAAACAGTCAATGGAAAATAATACAGGGCTTGCACCTGGCTACTCATTTGGGCAAAGACACTTTAAAACATTTAATTAAAAATATATTTGATGGGAGCGCCTGGGTGTCACAGTGGGTTAAAGCCTCTGCCTTCGGCTCGGGTCATGATCCCAAGGTCCTGGGATGGAGCCTCACGTCGGGCTCTCTGCTCAGCAGGGAGCCTACTTCCCTCTCTCTATCTCTCTGCCTGCCTCTCTGACTACTTGTGATCTCAGTCAAATAAAGAAATAAAATCTTAAAATATATATATATATATATATATATATATATATATATATATATATATATTTGATGGAGTAAATTTGACAGCCACAATAAAACAGGTTTGCCAATCCTGTATCATCTGTCCCCAAGTAAATCCGGAAGGTGCAGCTTGCCCTCCCCCTCTCTTAAAACCAGTCCAAAGGTGTTATATCCAGGAGAGGACTGGCAACTTGATTTCACAAAAATGCCACCTTGCAAAGGCTGTAAGTATCTATTAGTATTTGTTGATACTTTCACCGGACAGGTCGAGGTCTTTCCATGTAAAACTGAATGAGCCATAGAAGTAACTAAGATTTTGTTGTGAGAAATTATCCCTAGATTTGGCCTTCCTCCATCTCTTCAAAGTGACAGTGGTCCTTCTTTCACTGCTCAAATAACTCAACAAATAGCCCAAGCCTTAAAAATTAAATATTTCTTGGGGTACCAGGTGGTGGGTATTATAGAGGGCACGGATTGCATGGAGCACTGGGTGTGGTGAAAAAATAATGAATACTGTTTTTCTGAAAATAAATTAATTAATAAAAAAATTAAATATTTCTTACATTCAGCCTGGCATCCACAAGCCTCTGGAAAAGTAGAAAAAACTAATCATACTTTAAAATGTCATCTTACTAAACTTAGTCTAGAAACCCAGGAAAATTGGGTTACTCTCCTACCAGCAGGACTTCTCAGGATGAGAACTGTTCCAGAACAACCTCTAAGACTCAGGCTTTCGAGTTATTATATGGGAAACCACTTCTTTCTGTAGATCTGTTATTAGATGAAGATTATAATGCCTTAGTAAATTATTCACTGGAAGCTGGTTTAATTCATAAGGTACTCAATGAGTATACTAATCGTATACTCCCCAAACCTGATTTAACTATAACTGAAAGCCCACCCCATGTAAATCCCGGAAAGATGGTTTATTTAAAAAATTGGAAGTCAGATACAACAGAAAACCTACATCCAATATGGAAAGGTCCATATCGGGTCATACTATGTACTCCCCCACTGCGGTAACGCTAGAAGGACACTCTTCATGGGTCCATATATCTAGAATAAAACTTGTACTTCCTTCACAGGGACCCAGTGAACAAACTAACATGACTTCTTACTCCTCTGAGCCCATAGAAGACCTCAAACGTCTCTTCAATCAAAAATGAAGGTTGTATATATTCTTTTTTTTAACAATTTTTTTCTTTTATTTGACAGACAGAGATCACAAGTAGGCAGAGAGGCAGGCAGAGAGAGACTTAGGAAGCAGGCTCCCCACTGTGCAGAGAGCCTGACGTGGGGCTCCATCCCAGGACCCTGGGATCAAGACCCCAGCCAATGGCAGAGGCCCTAACCCACTGAGCCACTCAGGTGCCGCTGTTATATATCCTCTTTATCTTCCTTTCACCTATATTAGCTGACAGTTCCTTTCTACAGTGAGCACAGCATGATGCTGAACTATAAAATCAGATTGTTGGATATGTAGGATTTTGCCTATTTCAGGTACATCTGGATTACCCTCGTGGGTTTCCCCTTTACAGGGCACTGATTGGCATTCTCTGCAAAATTATATTTCAGATATAATAGATGGAGACTATATGTACCAGGATAAATCTATCATTAATCAAGATGTTTCTTCCTGGCCCATTATCAGTAAAACATGGAATTCACCAGGACATAACCAAACTTTTTCATATTCTCAAACTATTAAAATCCTAATTGACCTTACAAGCCCACAAATCAATACCCACCAATTAGGGCCCAAGTTACAAAACCCTCCTTATCGCTATACTGAGGATGGCATATATCAAATCTGGGATACATATTTGTGACTCTCACCCACTATTGGACATCTCACTTGAAAGGCAGTTTTATGCTGGGAACAAAGAAATCATACGTATAATACTTGGGCAAATGACACACGACATGTAGGATGGCTATCACTAGAAATGTGTTCCCAAATTATAGTACTCCAGGCTACTGACTGGTTTGCTACTGATTGGGTAAGGCGACCTGGCATTAGATGGCCAGCTCCAAACGGAACCCACTGGATCTGTGGAACTAACCTGTGGCCCTGCCTTCCTCCAGGGTGGATAGGTTGCTGTACTTTAGGATTTGCCTGGATTCATGGGCGCATTACTAAAACCATCACCACTCCAGCTAATCTCCCCCATTTAAAGCAAAGATGGACACAATCTGTTTTTAAATGGTACGATCATTTAACATCCTTTTTTGCTCCATCTGTGGGACTAGAGGGTGTCATTTGGCATGTAGTAGCCCTTAATAAATATACTACAAAGGCACTCAGTGATTCACTAAATAGCATCTCCCTACTTAATACCAAAGTCTCACAGATACACAAGGCAGTCCTACAGAATAGGATGGCCTTAGATGTCCTGAGAGCAGCACAGGTTGGCACATGAACAATTATCAAAGCGGAAGGTTGCGTGTACATCCCAGACTATCACAAAAATGTCACATAACTAAGAAAAGATATGAATACCCAGATTAAAGCTGTACAAGATCTTTCTCTCCCTCTCAGTGATTGGTTAAATTCCTGGTTTAAAGGAGGACTATAGCCAACAATTAAAAATCTTTTCAGGCTTCTCATTCTTATAGCCTTATTAATCTTAATGTGTTGCCTTGTTCAATGTTTCTCTACTTGGTGCCAAAACTCCATTGCTGCAATGAGTTCACGATGATCCTTACCACGCACAGAGACCCTTCTTCACTGTCAGCCCTGGATTCAGCTCTGTCTTCTGTAACTCCCCTACACATTCCTCAACTGATCAATGTTGATCCAAGTAGGTAGGGACAGTTCTACGCCCCTATTCAGCAGGATGAAGTTACAGAAGATGAGACCTTCCACTTTCAACTACCTTAAAGATTTAAGGGAGGGGCAAAATTGTCCACGGGGGAATGATGAGAGAGCAGGAGGCTGGCTGAGGACAAAGCAAAAGCTGGCACCTTGCACCCCCTCTCCGCCCGCTCCCCTTGGTAGTGTGTGTAACATTCCTCAGGCACCCCTAACTGCCCTAAAAGCAAAACAAACAGTTAACTTGCAGAGATCACAATCCTGCAAGACAGGAGTCTCCCTTCCTCTACAAATTTCCTAGAGATTTACAACAAAGAAGCTATCTTATCAATAGCCCAATTTCCAGAGACAAAAACTCAGTTCCTAGAGCCCTAATGTCGCCCTCCCCTCCATAAAAACTGAAGGAGGCTGAGGTAGAAGTAAATGTAAATAAAGTTAAATTTCTTCTAAACCTTAATCTCACTAACAAGGACACTTGATAGGAGAAATGTGAAACTTTATCTCTAAACCTCCAAGATAGTGTCAGCAATCATTCCCAAGCATATGACCCACAGATATACATCTAAAGGGTCTCATGAGAAGATTTTTTACTAGTAATAAATAACCTTTCTCCCAACAATAGCTAGCCCCCCAAGGTCCTGGAGACCTTGCTTCCAAAATTCCTTAAAGGCTAACATCATCCCCTTTGTCCTCACCTACCCAACTCCTGTGTATATAATCAGCCACTCCTCAGGATAGTGGGGCAGCATTTCTGTGTGCTCACGGGTCCTGTCCCCATGCTTTAATAAACCACCTTTTTGCACCAGAGACGTCTTAAGAATTCTTTCTTAGCCGTCGGCTCTGGACCTCACCCCACCCAACCTCACCTAGGTTCTAGAACTTCATCTGCAAGTCTTTATGAACAGAAACACCTACTGAAGGGGAATATTTTTGACACCAAAATATGGCTCCTTGGCCTGAGAATTATTTTCAACTGGTTATTTTGAATCAAATGCAGATAAAGGAAGAGCTCTGAAATCCTGCATTTACTTTCAAACAGACATTTGCATTTAAATGGGAAAGTTCGGTTTGTCTGGTGTCTCCCTATGTGTAGCAGAAGCAGAGGGGGGGCGCCTGGGTGGCTCAGTGGATTAAGTCTCTGCCTTCGGCTCGGGTCATGGTTTCAGGGTCCTGGGATCGAGCCCCACATAGGGCTCTCTGCTCAGCAGGAGCCTGTTTCCCCTTCTCTCTCTCTGCCTGCTTCTCTGCCTACCTGTGATTTCTGTCTGTCAAATAAATAAATAAAATCTTAAAAAAAAAAAAAAAAAAAGAAGCAGAGGGAAGGTGTCAGTCTCCTGAAATTCTGATGGTGGAGAAGGCAGGGCTTGAACTCTGCTCCCAGCCCCAGACTTGGTTCCCCTACTTGGCCTGGTCACCACCCCAGTTCCTTCCCAGCAGGGTCACCTGTGGAGTTGTCACGGCCAGTGGGACAAATTGACCAGGAACGTGAGGATAAGAGGATGAAGAAAAGAACTCGAGAAGCAGAGAGATGGAGGCAGGAGGAGCACTGAGGAGGATGTCCAACAGTGCTAAGTTTATTCAAAGCATTAAGGCCATATATATAGTGATATTACAATAGGAGAAGCAATACATCTGTGTCTAGTTAAACAACCATGAGTTCCCATAATAAGTTTCACACTTAACTATAAGCAGACCTCATGATGCCAAATGGCTGATGCCAGTGCAATTGTTCTGTATTTATACAGCAAACCTGAAAGTAATTTATGGGCTGTACTAGGGCAGCAAGTACCAGCCATAAAATTATGACCCCAACCGAATTGTTCTCATTTGTTTAGCAAGCATGTGGGAAGTCACGTAGGTGAGTGCACAACACACAGCACAGGCTCTTTCTCAGTGCTACTCGACTTTTCCCATCCTAAACCTTTTGTTTATTCAGACTTTAAAGGAGGCACAAGTCAGGGCCTGGTTTGGTCCTTGTTTCAAGCCTTATTGTGGCCTCCCACACCTCCCCCTTCCTTTTTTAAATAAGTCAAGCATATGAATTTGTGCCTGCACATGTAATCGTTGCTATCCAGTATGAAACAGGGAAACAACCCAACCCACAAGTAGTACAGCTAATATTGTAAAGATTACGATAAGAATCCAAAAGGAATATTTCATCATATTTCCAGGATTAAACCCATGAAGACCATCCAAAATTTGAGATACTATAGTAGCAGGATTTTCTACATCTAATTGTGCATGCCCTATATTAGCAATTTCTTTTTGCAACTCAGCAAGATCCAAGCTTACATTATTATGAAGCCATACCCCCTGTAGATGATGCTTAACAGTGTCCCAAGAATAATTCAGGGCCTTCAAGGGAATAATGCAGATATGCTGAAACCCTCCATGACATACTAAAGACATTTGTGTTCTTAACATAGATGATTGTCCTCCCAGATACTCTACTGCTTCTTCCAGTCCTTCCAAGTGGCTTAATATCTTCTGGTCTATATGTGCCTGAGTAGCAAGGTCATGAGAGATATTTCTTGCTAGAGAATGCGATGGTTTGAACCTATTGTGAGAGAGCCACTGTTGAAACGGTAGCAGTGGCAATTAGAGAGACTAGCACAGTTATCCCCGCAAGGAGTAGCCCTAAAAAACATTTTACCCTTTTTACTTGGGCCTGTAACTCTAATGCTAACTGATATCTATATTTGGCATACCAGGAATCCTCTACTTCTACTGGAAGGAGCACATAAGGGGGCTGCATTACTAAAAAAAAAAAAAAAAAGAAAATAGTAGGAAGATTCCTACGAATTGGGAAAGAAATAGGTACACAATTAGTTAATACACATTCATTACATGCAACATGGTAAGTAAGATACCGCCCCTTGGATCCCGTAAACACATAAGGTAAGACTGTGCCTGGGCCCACAATCAGAAGAAAAGGACGGGGAATGCAGGCTTTTATGGAAAAGTCCAGCTGAGTGGCTCAGGCAAAACCATTGTCCCCCACTTTGACTGTAACAGGACCCAAAGCGGCCACCAGTTTCCACAGTTCAGGGTAGATCATTTCTTCCGTTGTGAAGAGTCCTCCTGGGAATGTCACATTGTGTAAATGTAGATGGGTCCTTTGAAGGTCTAAAGGATGTGCAAAATGTCCTTCATTTTGATTCCTCAGTGCCTTGGACCAATCAGTGATGGAAAGCCCTGGGATGCCAGGCGGGGATATAATTTGGGGTATCTCCTGTATGCATTCCTTCCAAATGGGTCCTGGAACAGAAAAACTGAGTTCTCTAGGACAGGGCAAATAACCTGGGGGTCGCATGCCTAATCCCAAAAAGGTAGAGGCTTCATCACCTACGATCTCATAAAGATTCCATTCCTCCCCCATTCGTTTGGCAATAGCTCCTGTTTGAGGTACCTCTTTAAGATAAGATACTATGTGCAGAACTTGTTTAACCATCATGCACCCATTCATTAGAATCTGCTCATGAGAAGAAGCTTGCAAACAAATAGGAACCTGTACTGAAATTCCAGACCAATTCATATTGTGTTCTGCATGCTCTATTCCTTCAGAAGTAATGCCCCCAAAGTATTCTGGGACATTAGTATGAACCCGGGGGGTAGGATCAGCCCAAATAACTGGGCGCACTGATGGGGGATCAGGCAAATAAGCCCAATAATGCATAGCATATGCTCCAGAAACATTAATCAAAGCCAACAAGGCATAAAGAATAGGTATTATGGTATTGTTTGAAGGGGACTGCTTAGCGATCTCAAGAGCCTATTGGACAAGGTTTCTCATTTGTCCTTGGCGATAGGGGGGCAGACATCTCCTCCTTCTTCATTGATTCCTCCGACTCAGGGTCAGCGCTGCAATCTGTTGTCGCAGGGGCAAGGAGGCGGCACCATCTTTCTGGCATCCAGCGTGGGGTGTCCTCATCCTGTGGAAAAATACAAACAAACCCTCACCCTTTACAGAGCACTGGATCTGGACCTTTCCATACTCAAGTCAAGGGATCCTTCCACTGGGCATATGGAAGTGGAGAGAAATCAGGATGCCAAAATCGCTCAGCTGCTGTCCGGCCTATATCATCCACATTCAAAAAATTTAAAACATTCAGGGTTAAAGTTAAATGCATATGCGGGAAATATTTTACTTTTCCCTGTAGTATCTCCCCCTCTTTTAATTTTTTAAGATAAGATTTAAGAGTACTATTTGCACGTTGGACAATAGCTTGACCCTGAGAATTATATGGGATGCCGGTAGAATGTGCTATTTTAAAAATGGCACAAGAAGTCTGGAAAGCTTGGGATGTATAAGCAGTCCCATTATCTGTCTTAATTGCTTTTGGGGTGTCCAGACTGGCAAATGCTGAAAGCAAATGATTTTGAACATCTGTAAAGGATTCCCCAGAGTGTGCTGTATGTAGTGTGTAGAAACCCAGAGAAGGTATTAATAGAAACATGGAGATAGGGCACCTGGGTGGCTCAGTCAGTTGGGCAGCTGCCTTTGGCTCGGGTCATGATCCCAGGGTCCTGGGATCGAGTTCCACATCGGGCTCTCTGCTCAGCAGGGAGCCTGCTTCTCCCTCTCCCTCTGCTTGCTGCTCTGCCTGCTTGTACTCACTATTTCTCTCTCAAATAAATAAATAATCTTTAAAAAAAAAAATAAAAAGAAAGAAACATGGAGATATTTGAGCTTTCCAAAAGGGGGAAAAATAGTTATATCCATTTGCCATAAATGGTTAGGCATCAAGCCTCGAGGATTTACAGCTTAAGTCAGTTGTGGATGATGAATAGGGCAAGTAGAACAATTTTTAACTATCTGACGAGCTTCTTCTCTGGTTAATCGAAATTGTTTACACAGAGCAGCTGCGTTTTAATGAAATCGAGCGTGACTCTGAGTAGCTTGCTCAATGTTAGTGATCATTACAAGCTGTATATGGGTTAAGGCATCCGCAATAGCGTTGCCCTCAGCTAGGGGCCCAGGCAAATTAGTATGCGCTAGAATATGTGCAATATATATAGGATTAATTCTTTTATTTAGTAAATGTTGAATGTTTGTGAAAAGATAGAGGAGTTCCTCATCATTAGTAAGAATGTAAGCGGTGGGTAACAGCGGAATGGCGCACGCCACATAATGGCTATCACTGTATAAATTACACGATTCAGAGAACATTTCCAGGGCCAACAGTACTGCTTTCAACTCAGCCCTTTGCACCGATTTAGTAGCATAGAATGCTCAAAAGGACTCATGACCAGAGCAGGAAGATTTATAAATGTCAATATGCCCTCTTTTATCGGCATCCACAAAAACATTAATAGCAGAAGCAAGAGGAATTATCTGAACAGGATTGCTTACTGAAATAGGAATGGTGGAAAGGAAGTGCAACAACTTGTCCGCTGATAAATGATAGCTGAATTGTCCTGGATAATTAGAGAGAGCTATTTGCCAGGCAAGGTTAAATTTAAACAACATTTGTACACGGTCAACAGTTAGTATTGGTAAAATTAAGAAGTCACCGGCGCCTGGGTGGCTCAGTGGGTTAAGCCACTGCCTTCCGCTAGGGTCATGATCTCAGGGTCCTGGGATCGAGTCCTGCATCGGGCTCTCTGCTCGGCAGAGAGCCTGCTTCCTCCTTTCTCATTCTCTGCCTGCCTCTCTGCCTACTTGTGATCTTTCTCTGTGTCGCGAGCAAAACCCCTGCGTCCCGCCAGGAGGTCGCAACGTGTAAAGAAGAGATAGAGAGATGGATATGATGTAACTCACTTGATCTTTATTGGGAAGAGGTCCGTACCACTATCGTGGTCCGGTCACGGTCCACTGACGTTGTCACGGAGAAGGAGACGTCACCTCACAATCTAGACAGAGAGGTCACCGCAGAAGTTGAGACTGAGAACCAGCGAGTGGTTGGCAACGAAACTGTCGGGATGTCGGTAGCAACAGGGATGATGTCCTCCCGACAGGGAACTGGCTTCACCCCAGTCCAACCCGATGCCTCTTTTTTTTTTTTTTTTTTTTTTAGATTTTTTATTTATTAATTTGACAGAGAGAAATCACAAGCAGATGGCGAGGCAGGCAGAGAGAGAGAGATAGGGAAGCAGGCTCCCTGCTGAGCAGAGAGCCCGAGGCGGAACTCGATCCTAGGACCCTGAGATCATGACCTGAGCCGAAGGCAGCGGCTTAACCCACTGAGCCACCCAGGCGCCCCCGATGCCTCTTTATATACTGTGCTAAGTCTCCTTCATAAACACATTACATCACTTATTTTTCTTATGCTTACACACCAAAAACACACACACGTCGTAAACATGTTTTGGTCTACGATATTTCGCACAAGTTAAAATATTTACAACTTGTTACTCTGCGCTAATCTTATCACTACACGCATATGGTCTAGGCTTACTTGCTATTTTGTTCCTGTTTTTTATTTAGTAGGGGTTTGCACTCACTACACACTATTTATTTATTTATTTATTACACTTTATTTATTAAAGGTTCGTACTCACTACACTCTGTCAAATAAATAAATTCTTAAAAAGAAGAAGAAGAAGAAGTCGTCAGGCTCCTTACCTGTAATATGAATGATTCTCTGGCTGCCCGAGTAATCAGTTGCATTATTAATTCTATCTGCCCAGTAATGATGTGTAGCTGGTGTAGTGCTAAGTGAATCCATTCCAAAGGCCCATGAATTTGCCATATTACTGCTAAAGGTAATTTGGATGGCATCAATAATATTAAATATATTGGCATAATAGGATCATGCTGACAAAGCTGCGCCTGTGACAATTTATCATTAACTAATTGCAGCGCTGTTTTAGTGTCCTCGGATAAAGTCTGGGGAGAGGAGGGAGAGCTATCTCCTTTTAGGAGATCAAATAAAGGCTTCAAATCGTCAGCCATTAAATGTAGAAAGGGCCTAATCCAGTTAATATCTCCTAATAATTTTTGAAAATCATTTAAAGTATGCAAAGACTGAGTTCTTAAGGAAATTTTTTGAGGGCGAATTCTTTTATTCTCAATGATGTAACCCAAATATTCAAAAGGTTCCATCTTTTGCACCTTTTCAGGGGCAACTATTCAATTATATTGTTGTAATTGATTAATTAAAAAAGCAAAAGCATGGGGCGCCTGGGTGGCTCAGTGGGTTGAAGCCTCTTCCTTCAGCTGAGTTCGTGATCCCAGGGTCCTGGGATCCAGCCCCGCATCCGGCTCTCTGCTTGGCAAGGAGCCTGCTTCCTCCTCTCTCTCTGCCTGCCTTTCTGCCTACTTGTGATCTCTGTCTGTCAAGTAAATAAATAGAATCTTTAAAAAAAAAAAAAAAAAGCAAAAGCACACTGTAAAATGTCCTCTGTTTCAGCTGCTAATAAAATATCATCCATATAATGTATGCAGTAGACCATTGGCTCAAATTGTGCTCAAATGGGGAAACTGCCTGACAACAAACTCTTGGCATAATGTGGGGCTATTAGCCATTCCCTGAGGCAGAACCTGCCACTGATAACGTTTAGCAGGCTCTTTATGGTTAGTACTAGGAATGGTAAAAGCGAATCACTTACAGTCCTGGGGGGCTAAAGGAATGGTGAAAAAGCAATCTTCTAAATCCAATATGATTAATTTATATTGAAGAGGGATAGCCTATGGTGTAGGTAGTCCAGGCTGAAGGGCCCCCATAGGCTTCAGAGTGGCATTTACTGCTCTTAAATCCTATAACAAGCTCCATTTTCCTGACTTCTTTTTTATTACAAATATAGGAGTATTCCAAGGGCTGTAGGATTCTTTTAAATGACCCAGAAGCAGCTGTTCCTGCAGTTTTTCTGCAGGTAAGGGCCACTGATCCACCCATACAGGGTGGATCAGTCATTAGATCTCCACTCGATGGGCAGCACATGAGGGGATTTCAGTGACCCTGAGAAAAACCCAAACCAACCTTGGAATGTTGTGATTGTATTTGGAAGGGATTGGGTTCTCCATGTAATGTTTTTCCCAAGCCTTTGCCTTGTATATATCCCATTTTTTAAGAACCATTGCGACCGAAGGCTGTTTGGCCCTGGGAATAGCTGTTGTTAAAGAGACACCCATATATGTTAGAACATCCCGGCCCCATAAATTAAGATCAATTTGCAACGCAAACAGCTGGAATACCCCTTGATGCCCCTCAGTAGTAAACCAATTTAAAAAATCAGCGCTCAACTTAGGTGCACAAGCTTGTCCCACACCTCTAATGGGAGTATCTGAATCTATAAGGGGCCAGTTTTTAGGCCAATGTTGGGAAGCAATTACCGAAACATCCGCTCCAGTATCCACTAACCCTAGAAAGGCTCGGCCTTGAATAAGTAAAGTTAAATAAGGTTTATCTGTAGAAAGTAACTGAGCCCAACAAACATCAATAGAACCAACACCCCCAGTTCCTCTCCTGCCCTTTATTGCTGGATGATTAGTTTCCATTCGTGGCATAATAATTAATTAATTGTGCAATGGGGACCTGAGGTTGCAATGCGAGTACTCCTTCTCTCAAGGTGGTCATAATTTTAATTTCTGCCGTATAATCTTCATCTGTCACTCTGGGGTGGACAGATAGTCCCTTCATTGTCCAGCTGGACCTTCCTAGTAATAATCCCCAGGTCCCTTTAGGTAGTTGTCCCCAAATCCCAGTTGTAATAGCCTTGGGAGGCTCTCCAGCCTCCATATAAACAGGTGTATAGGGGGCCAAATCTAATCCTGCACTGGAGGGGGTACCTTGGTATAGTATGTCGATACCTAGGAGGTCAGAGGTATTGGCCTTGATATGGGTGACTGAGGAATCATTGCTGTTATTGTTTATTGGGGCTGCAGCGAGCCCCGCTTCCAGTTTCCCTGAATGGGGTTCCCAAATCTGTCTTTTGAGGAATGACATTCATTCGCCCAGTGAAATCCCTGTTGACAAAGAGGACATAAAGAGTTATGCATAGACTTCTTCCCATTGTTAGATGGGAGATGGGTCCCGGGAGGAGCTGGACGGCCTCCAAACTGTGGGCACTGAGCTTTAAAATGTCCGGGCTGGCCACATTGAAAACAAAGACGTTTTTGTGACTGTCCTTTTGACATCATTTATTTCTGCATCTCTATAGGTGAGATACCCTTTAGTGCTGCTGCTAAGGTTACCCCTTGAATATAAGATGACCCAATCTCGGCACACAGGCGAATATAATCCTCTAAGGTACCTGATTTTTCCCATGGGCCGATAGCAGCCTGACAAGCAGAATTAGAATTCTCAAATGCCAATTGCTTAACAATAACTGTTCCAGCCTCTCGGTCAACCACAATTCTGCCCATCGCTTTTTAATAACCGGTCCACAAAATCTTGATATGGCTCATCTGGTCCCTGTTGTATTTTTGATAATTCCTCAGTTCTTACCTCAGAGGAGGGGAGCTGCTTCCATGCTTTCAAGGCACACTGCGAAATCTGCTGATAAGCAATCTCAGGATACTCAGTTTGTGCTTGTATTTCGGCATAAGCCCCATTTCCTGTTAACATCTCATATGAAATGGGAATGTTGGTTCTTCGATGGTACATTGCCAATTTGTTAGCTCTTTCAAAGAATTCTGTTTTCCATAACAAATAGTCTCCCCACCCCTGACAGATATGCCTGAGCAATGATCTTCCAAACTCCTGGGCATAAGGCCTCTAAACCCACACTGTCCAACAAAGTATGTGGTGCAGTGGGTCCATATTGTAGAAGTGGCCGTTTTTATTTCTTTCAGCATTTTAAAATTTACACTATTATAGGCACACTGGCCATTAGCCATTTGAGTCACTGGATAGGCAGAAAAGGCAGAGGTGTCCTCCCCAGCTTGCTGGGCCTGATAGAGTGTCCGCTGAAGGGGTGTAATCTTTAGAGGCTTAGCTTCTTCAGGAAGCTGTTTGGGATAAACTGCCGAATGAGGACTCACTGGGAACATGTTCTTAGGCATAGGTGCCCCTTCTTCATAAGGTACACTGGATTGGGGATGCTGCATTAATGGGAATTCAGCAAGTGAGTCTTTAGAGGCCCTGAGGGGGTCATTCATCCCTGATGTTTGAGTTTGCTTTTGCCTCATGAATAATGTCTGGACTCTGGCAGATTTAATAGGTTTTCCAAAATAAGAATGCTCAGGCCGACGACTAGATTGGCCCGAGTCTAGAGGAGCAGAGGCAAGAAATATCTCTTTATCATCATCCACAGGCACTCCAACTTCAGGGGCATCCAAAGGGTCTGATTGTGAACCAGTGAGACCAGAGATTAATTCAGGACAGGGAGGAGGAATATCCGTGCCCAAATGCTCATATATATCCTCTTGCTCTTCTACTGCCAAATTCAGAGGGAATCCCGAGAGGCTATAGATATTAAATCTATAGAGTGCTGCGGATCTAAAGCCTCCTGAATATCCTCCCAAATTTTCATTGTTCCTTCAGGACAAGCACATGACCCCCTAATTTTTTTTTTTTTAAGATTTTATTTATTTATCAGAGGCGGGGGGAGAGAGCGAGCATAGGCAGACAGAGTGGCAGCAGAGGCAGAGGGAGAAGCAGGCTCCCTGCTGAGCAAGGAGCCTGATGTGGGACTCGATCCCAGGACGCTGGAATCATGACCTGAGCCGAAGGCAGCTGCTTAACCAACTGAGCCACCCAGGCGTCCCGACCCCCTAATTTTTAATTGATTTTTAATCTCTTCCCCCCACTCTCTGCCAGGCTTGCAGATTTACTGTTCCTTCTTTGGGGAACCAAGAGCAGAGATCAAAAACCACAGCAAAAAAACTGGTGTAAAGACTTCTTAGAGACTTTTGACCCTTTCTGTTTTAAAAAGGCCTGCAGTGCAGTAACAAAAAGATCCTGTTCTAAGGATTGAGAATGCCCCATGTTATTTTACTCCTGCTGTCACCCGTCAACCCGGGCTCCTCTTACCTGAATATCAGTAACTACTTACCTGTATGTGCACTCCCTTGATATGTTCTCAGGTCCCTGTTTGGGCACCACTTGTTGTGGCCGGCATAACAAATCGACCAGGAACATGAGGGTAAGAGGATGAAGAAAAGAACTCGAGAAGCAGAGAGATGGGGGCAGGAGGAGCACTGAGGAGGATGTCCAACAGCGCTAAGTTTATTCGAAGCATTAAGTCCATATATATAGTGATATTACACTAGGAGAAGCAATATATCTGTGTCTAGTGAAACAACCACGAGTTTCCATAGTAAGTTTCACACTTAACTATAAGCAGACCTCGTGACGCCAAACGGCTGATGCCAGTACAATTATTCTGTATTCATACAACAAACCTGAAAGTAATTTATGGACTGTACTAGTGCAGCAAGGACCAGTCATGAACTTATGACCCCAACCAAATTGTTCTCATTTGTTTAGCAATAGTGTGGGAAGTCACGTAGGCGAGCGTGCAACACACAGCACAGGCCCTTTCTCAGTGCTACTCGACTTTTCCCGTCCTAAACCTTTTGTTAGGTTTTTCAGACTTTAAAGGAGGCACAAGTCACGGCCTGGTTTGGTCTCAAGCCTCATTGGGGCCTCCCACAGGAGTTTCAGGAAGGATCTTCTCTGTGGGCCTCCCCCTCAGATTCTGTCAATTGGTTTGGGTGAAAACAACACTGTTGTGTTAATTAAGGGCTCCAGGAGATTCTCAGCGAGACCAGGGGGGAGTCCGAGGGCTTTTGGTGGTTTTCTGAGAGTGGATTTGCGGCTTTGGTCCTGGAGAGGTGACAGGGTCTCTGCTCCGCGAGTCTGGGAGGATCGGGTTCATGCAGCCCGCGGTTCTGATGCTGACCCTGAAATTGTGAGGGGCGGTGGCAGGGGACCCCTCCCTCCCCACAAAGCAGGTGAGGAAAATGCAGGGATGGGTGTCCTCCTGGGATCTCACAGTTTCTGAGCTGCTCCGGACACAAAGGACTGGGAAGTTGGGCCTTTTCTGCATCTGAGTCCTGCCCGTGGGCAAGCGCTGTGAGGACAAGCAGCTCTGTTTCTGGATTTCAGGGCGTTTTTTCTCCTGATGCAGCTGTGATTTCCCACAGATCCCTCGTGAGGACGAAATGAGGTGGAGGCGAAGGCAGAAATGGCCGGTTGTCAGGTGAGCCTGGTGTCCCCGCGGAGCCGTGTCCTCTGTTTCTCCACAGACCCTTGCGTTTAGAAGCTGCAGACATGGATGCCTCGAGTCCGGGTGCTTCTCACTTCTGCGTTCACCTGTTTTTAAGATCTGGTCAGAAGTGATACTCACAGTTAGGTTTTTAGAATGCTTTTCCATGCCCCAGAGCCTTCTGTCCTGTGTCCCCAACCTGGCTTCAATAGTGCATCAGCCGTTGTCACTTAGAATTAAAGTCCCGCGAGGAGTGACAATATTCCGTTGGTGGCAGATCCGGAGGGGAAGGAGTCAAGTCTGAGATTCCTGTGGCTGATGAGGTCTGGTCCTGGGATATTAGGGAGGGAAATCAATTCTCATTCGGGCTTATCTGGATTCTCTATCAGCTGTGTGCAGCTGGGGAGTAAGGAAATGCAGATACAAGCTCGGTGGGTATGAGTCCAGAAAAACTTGGAAACTTCTCATTCTAAGAAAGGGGATATGTGTGTCTTCATCTTTAGTACGTGAAAGAGATATTCTACTTAAAGTCTACTAGAGGAGGGTGCCTGGGGGTCTTCATTGATTAAGCTTGGACTGTTGGTCGAGCTCAGGTCAGGATCTCAGGTTCCTGGACTAGTATCCCCGCTTCTGGCTCTGTGCCCAGAGGGGAGTCTGCTTGACATTCTCTTTTTCCCTCTCCTGCCGGTCTCCATCTCCTCTAAAGTATAAATCAATCTTAAAGACTGAGGGTGGTTCAATTGATTAAGAGTCTGGTTTCTGCCTTCCAGCTCAGGTCGTGATCCCAGGGACCTGAGATCCAGGCCCGCATCGGGCTCTCAGGTGGGCAGGGATCCTGCTTCTTCCTCTCCCTCTGCTTTTCTGCCTGTTTGTCGTCTCTCTCTTCTCTGTTTGAAATAAATACATTATTTTTTTCCGAATTTTATTTACTGTGGCACCTGGGTGGCTCAGTGGGTTAAGCCTCTGCTTCCAGCTTAGGTCATCATCTCAGGGTCCTGGGGTCCAGCCCCACATCGGGCTCCCAGGTGGGCAGCTGCTTCTCCCTCTTCCTCTCCTACTCTACCTGCATGTGCTCTCTCACTTGTTCTCTGAAATAAATACAATCTTTGTAAAGAATTTTATTTATTTGTAAGAAAAAGAGTGAGAGCACAAGTAGGGTGTGCTATGGGCAGAGGGAGAAGGCACCCTGCTGAGCAAGGACACCCTCCCACCCCCAGCAATGTAGGAGGTGATCCCAGGACCTTGTGTCTTGGCCTGGGCAGAAGGCTGATGCCCACTGACTGAGCCACTCAGTTGCCCCATAAATAGAATCTTTAAAGATGAAAATAAAAACAAATCTTAAAAATTAAAAGAAAAGAAAGGCATAAACTACGTATTACTAGCACAAGGACGCTGTGCCATCTCAGTGTAGTGTCTGTCAGTGGCTTGGGGGGCTAGATGTGGGATGGGTCCATGATTGGCTAGAAGCCTGTCCCGCAGCACTGCTGGAATTCCCCTGAGGCAGGACAAAGGCAGTGGAAGTTTTCCTGAAGACGGAAGAGATGAGCCGACAGGAGGACACCGGGAGAGCTTGTCTGCAAGGGGTGGGGAGGCGGTTCTTAAAGGGGGAAGGAAGGTGAGGAATTCTGGGGAACCAGGAACTTGCTCCTTTCTGCTCACTGTGCCTGGTTGTCAGAAGCCCATTGGTTCCTTAGGGTCTTGGTAATTTTGAGGTGTATCCCCTGATGGCCCTGTCTGGACTCAGCCAAGGGGACACTGGGACCCTTCTCCACTCCTTTGCTCAAGCCTGCTTGCCTAAAAGCAGTCTCTACAGAAGGAAAGTGTTTGAATTGTGAATGTATACCCACTGTATTTGCACAATGAGATTTACATTCTGAATTCCTGCTTTCAATCCAATAGAAACTCCAGTGTGATGTGTCCTTTGATGTGCATTAGGTGCTGATAACATTTCTTTCCATTCAGCTGATGGGAACTTCTCTTAACTGGCTTTGTGCTGTCTGCCAGATCCTCCCCTGAAATGTTCCTATTTTCCCTCCTGTCATTTGTAAGGGGGTACTGAGGAATATGTAGGAACTGTTGAATTTCAGGTGTCAACTTCTTTCTTCTGCATTTTTCTTGCTCGTAGGTTCGTTCTTTTTCTTTCCTTCCTTTCTTCCTTCCTCTCTTCCTTCCTTCTTTCCTTTTTTTAAATGTTTTCTCAGCTGAGAGAGAGCGAGCATGAGAGTGAGGAAAGGGAAAGAGGGAGAAGCAGATTCCCTGCTGAGTGGGGAGCTCAACTCAGGAGTCTGGGATCATGACCTGAGCTCAAGGCAGACCTTTAATCCACTGAACTATCTGGTTCCCCTTACTTGTAGTTTCTGAGGAGGAAAACAAAGCCAAAGAGGTGTGGATAAAATTAAATGTCCTTCAGCTTCCAGTCTGTTGATAAATATCTGAGAAAGGCAGAGTAGGACATTCCTCAGGGAACTCACAACTGCCTCAAAGTTAATGTTTTGTTGGATGCAAAAAGCAGCCTTAGCCTAACAGTAGACCTCCAGGATCCTGTAATTCCTTTTTAACAGATGAAAATTACTTTGGAAACTTCTTGAACTCTATCCCCCAAATGTAGCTTGGCCACCCTCCTTCAAGCTCGTGGCCCCTGATAGATATCTGGGGGGTCTCCTGACTAAAGTGTTAACTAAACAGTGAGTGGCCTCACTTGCTTCCAAATTCCTTAGAGCCTCCTGCTATCCCTCACCCCTTCCCCACCTGAAAGCATAGAACCAGTCACTGCTCACATTCCTCTCCCCTTGCGTTAGGACCACAGTGTTTGTACCACGGGTATCTCAACAATCCTTTCTTTATCATTTACTCCAGAACCCTAATATTTCACATCAGAAACATGTCTAGAGTTTCTTGACCTTTGGCTTCTCTCCCACATCTCAACACTTTGCACTGGACAAGGAGGGCTGTCACCTCTGTAGTGGATAGAGTTGACGTCTGGGAGTGAAAGGAGTGAAAGTTCTCAACGAGGCAGCCCTCTGTCCCATAGGTTTTTCTTTAACTCCACACCCATCCCAGGGAGAAGGAAAGGTCGGATCTGGTTTTAGCTGGTGACATTAACTCCCACTTTCATCTTAGTAAACATCGTGAACTGTGTCAATGGCCACTTGGTGACTGTGAAGTTTATTACAGGGACTGCTGACCTTCAGCGATGTGGCCTTAGAATTCTCTGATGATGAGTGCGGATGCCTGACCCACAGTCAGCGGCAACTGTACAGGGATGTGATGTTGGAGAACTATGGACACCTCCTCTTCTTGGGTGAGGAAGACTCTTTCCAGATTTCCCAAACCCCATTCAGGGTTTTATTCCTTCCTGTGAAGACTGTCTTTTCAGATATTTCTCTTGGAATGACTAGAATTCAGATCCAGGCAGAAAAGGAAATAAGTAGGGCTTTGTAGATGGAGAGAAAAATCTTCATGGTCTTTCCTTCTCAGCCTTAGCTTCTTCCTCAAGCAAACATCATTGCTTGTGTAAATGAGTGGTAGTTCTCAACCTTTAGTGACATAAATGGTGCTGCTCACATCTTAAACTGAAATTTCTCCTCCTTATTATCATGTCTACTACTAGGAAGTGTAGGTCAGGATGTGAACATTGGAAATTCCCCCAGTGTGTTCTTTTTTGAAGACTTTATTTACTGATTTGACAGAGAAAGATGACAAGTAGGCAGAGAGGCAGGCAGAGAGAGGTGGGAAACAGGCTCCCCGCCAACCAGAAAGCCTGATGTGGGGCTTGATCCCAGGACCCTGAGATCATGATCTAAGCCAAAGCCTGAGGCTTATCCTCCTGAGCCACCCAGGTGCCCCACCTCCTGTGTTTGCTAAAGGGACTGTTGGGGAACCCTTTTGGGAAACCATTTTCTAGGATTGTACAATATCATCTCTTCTCTCCTGAATGCAGGACTCATGGAAAGTTAGAATTGTCAGCAAGAGTCATTTTCCTTTTTCCTCATAAACAGGTCTCCTTCTGTCAAAGCCAGATCTGATTATTTATTTGGAGCAAGAGAAGCAGCTCTGGGATGTGAAGAGAAAGGAGACCGGAGGCTTCCATCCAGGTAGGTGGGAAGGAATGAGGCAGATGACAGAGGGGAGGTCCAAGTCTGAAGGAGGAAGGTAGACCGTAAGCAGTGGTTTGATTAGCTCTCCTTGAATGAAAATAAGTTGGAGACTTGCCTAGTTTTATGTCTCTCTCCAGCATCATGAAGCTCTTGCATTTTCTGGGGATTTTCCTTCAGGTGCAGTGATGGTCCATCACATTCGTAGGAGAGCCAGGAGACTCTCCTTCAAGGGGGAGGGCCACCTAATCTGAGAGCTTTCTATTGTTGTGAGGGCCCTGGAGAAGGCATCCTATTTCTGAGGACCTGTATGCTATAGCCTTTGTCAGTTCTGTTTTTCATTATGGACAAGTGGGTCAGGGTGGTTGTATGCACACTGGAGTTTGTTGGAGAAATTCCTGGAACACTGGAGATAGATCTTTTTTTAATTTTATTTATTCAACAGAGAGAGAGAGAGAGATCACAAGCAGGCAGAGAGGCAGAGAGAGGGGGATGCAGGCTCCCCGCCGAGCAGAGAGCCCGAGGTGGGGCTTGATCCCAAGACCCTGGGATCATGACCGAGCTGAAGGCAGAGGCTTAACCTACTGAGCCACCCAGGTGCCCCAGGAGATAGATTTTTAATATTCTCTGGCTTATGCTTTCTATGTTACAGAGGCATTAATCTTAATCTTAAAAAAATTGAGTTTTGGTAACCTCATCAGTTAACAAAGCACTGCCCTAAAATAAGAAAATGTACTGTTTTATTTCCCTTCAAATAGTCTTTTTTCTTTTTTTCACGTAGAGAAATTTCTGCTCTGTGAGTTCCATTCCTCAGTGGTGAAATACTGTAATGTCTCTATTTACTAGAATTCCGACATAACAAATGCTACCGGGGAACTAGCACATTTCCAACTTGAACTTGTAGCCTTTAATAAATTGTCATTTATTACCTTATTTTTTAATGATTGCATCATTGTATGATTCTTCTATGAAGTTCTGGTAACTTTGTCATGTGTGTTTTCACTTTCTAATTAGTTTTTTTTTTTTAAGATTTTATTTATTTACTTGACAGAGATAACAAGTAGGCAGAAAGGCAGGCAGAGCGAGAGGAAGGGAAGCAGGCTCCCTGCTGAGCAGAGAGCCTAATGCAGGGCTCCATCCCAGGACTCTGGGATCATGAATTGAGCCGAAGGCAGAGGCTTTAACCCAATGAGTCACCCAGGCGCCCCTCTAATTAGTTTTATATGAGATTTATTTTTGAATACTTTTACATCAAATGTCCTGATACGACATGGGCATGTGCTTTATAAGAAGTGAGTTAGATAATTAATAATTATAATAATATAATAATTATATAAATATATAATATTTATATAATATATAATTTATATAAATTATATATAATATTTATATAATATTTATAATATTATATATAAATATATAATTATATAAATATAATAATTATAATAATTAATAATATCCCCATATAGTTTGTTTACTATTTTTATTTGTTCAAGACAGAGAGAGAGAGGGAGAAAATGAGTACAGAGGAGAAGGGCAAAAGGAGAGGGAGATGCCCAGTCCCTGCTGAGCAGGAGCCCAGTGTGGGGCTGGATCCCAGAACCCTGAGATGATGACATGAACAGAAGGAAGATACTTAACTGACTGAGTCCCCAGGTACCTTAAACCTCCATGTTTGAAAAATCCTTGTGGTCAGTAATGCAATGTTGCTTCATGGGAAATTAATCATGAGCTTTTCTTCTACCTTCCTCAGAATGTATCAGAATTTTTCCCCAAATACTAATTTCATATACAGAGTCTCTCTGCATATTTTCAACATCTATGATGTTTATTTATTCAGAAATGAAGATGTTGTTTGTTTCTTCTGTCATAACAGACTGGACTGTAGGGTTACATTCTGTGGAGGAGAACAAATATATTAATAACAATACACGTCTTTCAAGCTTTTTAAGTGTTAATAAAATTTTCATTTACAGCTATTTATGATTAATTTTAATGATTAATGAGAATTCTTTACGATATTAGAATCCATGAAGACATGCCAATCAATTGCCTGTTTTTCATGGGTATGTGGACACAGTTCAGAATTATGGCTATATAGAAGTTTACCTTTTCTGTCATATTTCAGTGTTTTATTTAGAATTTCATGGATTGATTTTTCTCTTATTCTGGCTTGGTAATTTCCTAAGAATGTGCTTCCTTGTCTGTCTCATTCCACGACATTAGTTAGGTGTAGGTTGGGTGTTATCTGTGCAGATTGTTAGAGGAAGAATTTCTAGCTCAGTATATTTGCTACTGCCCTTCAGAACAATTTGTTACTTAAACTATAACCCCTGAAGTATTTTACTAGTTGCCAAGCACATTTAGATATGGCCTTAAGAAAAGCATATACTGGCAACAGGTCTTTGGGGAGAAGGACGATATATGACCGTGAAGCTGGGCAGCTGGGGATGCCCGGCTCGCTCAGGGTGGAATGAAATACTGCCTGCTTCCCTTTTCCATTATCACTCCTTTCTCTTCCCAGAAGTGCCCATTGTTAGTTAGATGAGTCGTTTTTTGTTTTTGTTTTTTTTTTTTTTAGACAAACTTTTTTTTTTTTTTTATTTGACAGACAGAGATCACAAGTAGGCAGAGAGGCAGGCAGAGAGAGAGGAGGAAGCAGGCTCCCTGCTGAGCAGAGAGCCCGATGGGGGGCTCGATCCCAGGACCCTGGGATCATGACCTGAGCCGAAGGCAGAGGCTTTAACCCACTGAGCCACCCAGGCGCCCCAGATGAGTCGTTTGAATGTGCTTGGTTAACTATAAACTTGGTACTCCTCCTTGCTTGTCCGCAAGACATGTGACTAATGTTTGACTTTCATTGGTCCTTCTGGTGGCTATTGTTTCTATCTAATAAAAGTGAGACTGTGGAGTTGCTCTGGGCATCAGTCTTTTCGACTGTTGTCCACTGCTCCCAGTCTCTTGTAGCTGACTTGTTTGTGCCTAATTCTTCTCTCGTCGCCGACTGGAAGCGGCAATATTTCAGCATATTTCAAGACCATGTGAGGATAACTCCAAAAAGAGTGGCCTTTATGCTTTTTGCCGATAAATTACCGTGTGTTTTTGTCTGGTGTTTGTATGTCGCACATATATACTGTGTCACCCCTACTTTTGGCTCCTTGATGCATGGTCAGTGAATGTTTTACCATGTCTAGGTGAGTTGTCATACACATAGAATTAATTTCATCATGTATTTGTGGGTGAATTTTTATTCTGTGCCTGAGAGAAGGACTTCTTGAATTCAGAGTAATTTCCAAACATTTTATACTTCTGGATACTTCTGTTTTGGTATGAAATACAAAGGATATAATTTAATTAATTGTAGGATTAATACTCATATGTCTTGGTACCTTTGTCATTCAGTTATGTGTCTTCTGTGAGTATTTTCATTGTGGTTACCTTAGAGATTCATTAAAACAACTTAGCTATAAGCGCATCTTTTAATTTTGTTTTTATTTTTTAAAGATTTTATTTATTTATTTGACACACAGAGAGATCAGAAGTAGGCAGAGAGGTAGGCAGGGTCAGAGGGGGAAGCAGCCTTCTTGCTGAGCAGAGATTTCCGGGTGCGTCTCGATCCCAGGACCATAAGATCCTAATCTAAACCGAAGCAGAGGCTCAACTGACTGAGCCACCCAGGCGCCCCTAAAACAAACCTTTTAAAACTCACTGTCAATTATATAGAAAACTCTTCTTCCTGTCTCCACTCCTGCACACCCTCCCGACTTCATTAACGACATCACAAATTCTTTTATGTTGAATCCTTTATTACCCACATTTGTGATTTTTATTCTTTTATTGTTCTTCAAAACAAAACTGTAGCAGAAATAAATGTGACTGGTATCTCATTGCAACACACAGCACGTTTGTGTAATTGTCTACATATTTATGTTCAGCAGAGAGCTCTGTGTTCTCATGTGGTTGTAGTTTCTGGGTAGAATCCTTTTATTTCATCTAGAAAGACTTCCTTTAATGGTCCTTGTAGGATCTATTGGTAAGCTTAGAGGGGTTTTTACTTGGGAATGTCTTCGTTTCTGCTCTGTGGAAAAGAATTTTGCTCGGTAAAGTATTGGTGGCTATTTTTCAGTCTTTGAGTACCTGAGTACATTCTGTCAGGCCCCATTGCTGTTGAGACTCGTGAGAATCCTAGTGATTTTTAGGAGCTCTTGCACAAGATGAAGTGGATTTGCCATTGTGTTTCTTTTTAGATTTATTTATTTGTTTGTTTATTCATTTATTTATTTGACAGAGAGAGGTCACAAGTAGGTGAAGAGGCAGGTAGAGAGGGGGAAGCAGGCTCCCTGCTGAGCAGAGAGCTGGATGGGGGGCTGAGATTATGACCTGAGCCCAAGGCAGGGGCTTAACCCACTGAGCCATGCAGGTGCCCCTGTCATTGTGTTTCAAAGGTCTGTCTTCATCTATGGTGTTGGGTGGGTTAATTACAACACATCGTGAGTCGTCCCATTCTTTGTATGTGGTCTGCTGTATATACCATAGTTTTATAAGGAAGTAATTTGAAGAAATAAAATACGAAGGCAATCATAAGGAAAAGACATTTATTGTAGTGCACTGGATTTATCAAGCAAACTTCTCTGTGTCTAAGTGGACCGTTATTGGTGAAAAGCACATTAATCAATGGTCAACTGTGTTTGTTAGCAGACATGAAAGGATTCAGGGGCAGATAGATCTCTAGAGAGGGACAATTGTTTTCAGTGTGATTCATTTTTCTTTTGACTCTATTTTGTACATGTAGATGGGTATCCAAAGAAAGCCAGAGTAGCAGAAGTTTCATCAGATAAACTAGCCTTTTATCTTTTGTTTATACTGCATTGATACCAGCATACTGCTGACCTCACAGAATGGTTTTGAGTGTATTTCTCTATTTCAAAATTATTGCTAAGATTTTTTTTAAAGATTTATTTATTTATTTGACAGACAGAAATCACAAAGAGGTAGAGAGGCAGGCAGAGAGAGAGGAGGAAGCAGGCTCCCTGCTGAGCAGAGAGCCCGATGTGGGGCTCATTCCCAGGACCCTGGGATCATGACCTGAGCTGAAGGCAGAGGCTTTAACCCACTGAGCCACCCAGGCATTCGTATTGCTAAGATTTTGATAAGGATTGTCAGGAATGATTTTGGTAAATGTTAGTTTCTTTCTCTTGTCCTGAACCATGGCTTACCATCTAATGCCCAGGGGTTCTACCTAATGATTGCTAATTGAACAAAGTCACTACACATAGAATAATAAGCCATAGCTACACAATTCTCAAGGACTATAGATCAAATTTTACCCTGTATGTTTCACCTGTTGGTCTGTGAGCATAGAGAACACAAGCAGAGTTTTAGTTTTGATCTGCACAGAATGCAATGTGTCATATTAAGCTAAAGACAGATTTTGCAGTCCCAGAACTAACTAGGAAGAAGCTCATGTACATACATATGTGTGTGTACCTGTATCTTCAGAAGGAAAAGGAATCTTGGTTCAAACAAGGTCATTTCCAAGTTTGATTTCCTAGCAAGGAAAGAGATTCTAGATTCATAATAGAAACAGTGTTTTTCTCTGTATTGTATTGAATTTATGCTTCCTTCATCTGGTGTATCTTAGTTTGAGAATCTCCCCATGTGAATAGTCTCTTTTTTGTTTTTTTTTAAGATTTTTATTTATTTATTTGACAGACTGAGATCTCAAGGAGGCAGAGAGGCAGGCAGAGAGGAAGGGAAGCAGGCTCCCTGCTGAGCAGAGAGCCTGATGTGGGGCTTGATCCCAGGACCCTGAGATCATGACCTGAATCGGAGGCAGAGGCTTTAACCCACTGAGCAACCCAGGCACCCCGAATCATCTCTTACATAACTGGCTTTTACTCCTGTAGGATCTACTCTGTTTTCCTTATTCCTCTGTCAACCTGTTGCTTACCTACCTTGATAGAGATTTTAACAAGAATTTCCATGGAATGACATGGTATTCAAAATTTAATTTAAATGTGAGAGTAATTCTCCAGGGAGCATTATAAATTCCACATAGTTAAATTGAGACTTCAGCCCTTCCTTTGGGATTGGAAAAGTAAGAGTTACTTAGTTATAATTCTTTTCTCTTCTAGGAAGTGACGTCATCCATGTTGGTCACTTCAGTGTCAGCATTTTTTTTTTTAAAGATTTTATTTATTTATTTGACAGAGAGAAATTACAAGTACACTGAGAGGCAGGCAGAGAGAGAGAGAAGGAAGCAGGCTCCCTGCTGAGCAGAGAGCCCGATGCGGGACTCGATCCCAGGACCCTGAGATCATGACCTGAGCCGAAGGCAGCGGCTTAACCCACTGAGCCACCCAGGAGCCCATTGTCAGCATTTGATTAGGTAAAAATGTGGAGAAACAAAATGTTTTTGTTTTTTAACACTTCCTTGAAGGAAACAAAGATGGGATAGGACTGGGTGCTGAGTAGTTGTTCTAACTTAAACAGAACACAGCATTCTGTTAGGAGTGATGGAGCAGCCCAGCAGAAGAGATGAGACAGATCTAAGCTGAAACATTGGCTTGGATTCTTCATCTGGGGAGAGGACCCCTGTCCAAGGCTACACTACTGACTCTGAATCTAGAAAGAAAACTTCCTTTCTTCCCAAATGTTGTCCTCTTCTTCTGTCTCATCTCTATTTCAGGAGTGGAGGCATCACAGCTGACTTTCCTCCTGTGTTCTGGAAATCTCGTTGTCACTGCACTCCCCCTCCTACCTAAGCCAGGCAGGCCCTTGCCTAGCCTAAGGAGTAGCTTGGAGTTTTCTAATGCCACTGTAAATGGTTGATAACGGGACCACGTGAGGCTGTATGTCTGTTTTAAATACAGTGTCCTCACCACTGCACTGGAAGAAAAGCAAAAAACCATCACTAGGCCACAGAATTAGTTTAGGCACTTGGCACTGGAAATTGGGAGGACAAATAAAACATGATGTTGCGACAGTTTGAGAGGAAGGTAAGTGCTATGGAAATGAAATATGGCGAACTCTTGAAATGTGAGCAGAGATGTGGTAGAGAGGTCTCTTTGGTCACTGCAAGGCCTTAGGAAGCTACTCGTGATGAGCTAATGGGACAGAGAAGCACTCCTGGGAAATGTGGCTGTCTGGGACGTCCGATGCTTTTCTCATGATGTAGTGTATTCCCTGCTGGTCTTGAGGACCAGTTGCTATTGGATGCCAGAGATAATTGTACTCTCTGAGGCCCAGATGCATGGAGTGTGTGGAGAGGGCGTATTAGTTGATTTAAACATGGTGGGCATAGCTTAAAGATGTCACATGACAGAGTAGATGTTGAAGACAAAGAAGGCTGCTAGACACTACCGGTGAGAACCAGCCAGGTGTGTGTTGCAGTTTCACAAAGCATTGGTATCCCAGGAATATAACCCAACATAGTTCTTATCCAGGAGTAACATTCGAGTTAGGGTAGCATGGTACGCTCATATTGAACATGGGATCAGTTGAAGGATGATAGATTTTTCAGTAGCTGTTCTCCTATGGTCAGCAGTACCATGAAAGCCTGTTGTGTACATGCAGAAAAGAAGGTGGCTATTTGCATATTTACATATCCAGTGTGTTGGTACATGCTCAGGTCTTCTGAAACAGCCCAGATAACCTCGAGTATAATCTGAATTTTACATGTCTTCTTTCTGGGATTGTCCACCCCTGGCCATAGTGCTTATACTTGAATTTTCTTGGTCCCAGGATAACTGCCCAGCACTGGGGACCAATCCATGTTTCTTGTAGCAAAGGAGATGGTGTAAACCTGACAGGACATAGGGGATTTGATTTGAACCATTTCTGTTCCCATTCAGGGAAACCATCCTCCCCAAGGCACCACTCTCTCTACTGACCAGAACTGTCACAAGGGCCAGTCTACATTGAAACACACAATTGTAGCAGAGGTGGATGTGGAAGATGTTTGTGAATGTCTTGTTTGAATTCTTTCACAGTGGCTGGCACAAAGGTGATGACACTTTGCCCTGAAACTGACTAGCTGTTTCAAAGAAACCCTAAAATTGAGAGTGCCCTTAATCTGAGTGCATGGGATTTTCTGCTGCATGCATTGGCATGATGATGGAGACCTGCTTAAGCCTACAATTCTTTCTGATCGTCCAATAAAAATAGTCAAATACAGATATATCGTGAGAATACTATATTCAGCACTATATAATCCATAACATGTATTAATGTCTTTCATGCGTTTCTTAACTTAATACTTAAAATACTTTTAATACTTAAAAAAGTATTTACATAAGTTCCAGATTAGTTTAAAATAAGATATATTCATTTATGTTACAGAAAGCTCAGGAGAGAGGCAGGGGCAGGGCAGAGGGAGAGAGAATCTCAAAGTGACTCCCTAGTGAGCTTGAGCCTGACACAGGGCTGGATCTCAGGACCCTGAGACTGAGATCATGACCTGATCTGAAATGAAGAGTTGGAAGTTTAGCCCACTAAGCACCCAGGAGCCCCACTTTTTTTTTTTTAAAGCATTATTTATGTTAGAGCACACTAGTGAGTAGAGTGAAGGCACAGAGAGAATCCTGAAGCAGACTCGCTGTTGAGAGGAGAACTGATCACGTAATCTAACCCAATCCTGACATCATGAACGGAGCTGTAATGAAGAGTGGGCACTTAACCAACTGAGCGACCCCAGAACTCCTGTTCCCATTCACCTAAATTGGGATTGCTTTCATTGAGGAACATGATCAAAAGTGTATCCGGGGTGATCTCAGCAAGCTGAAGGATGGGGGAGAAAAAAGAGATGGAAGAAGAGAAAGCCAAGATAGATTCTGTTATAGATAAATCTGATAGAGTCAGATTTATTAATGAGTGAAGGAAATGTGTATGTGTGTATGTTGTATGTATGTGTGTGTGTCCCAACACGAACATGACCACAAGCATGGAGGGGTTGTGAGAGTGACCTCTGTGGGGATAACTCAGGATATAGTTGTAACTTAGTTCCTGCAAAGGTTGTCAAGTTTTGTCTGGGTCAGAAACACTGGGAATTCTTGTAAATTTGGATCACTGTGCCCAGCCTTACATTACCATGTCAGTAGCTCTGGGGTGCAGCCCCCCACCTTTCCTTTCTTACCCAGTCTCAGGTGGCTTTCTAGGGACTAGACCTTGAGAACCTTTATCTGGGGACAGGTTCATAGTTGGGTTCTTCAGGAAAGGTAGCCCTTGAGTAATGTAGTGAGATACTCAGGTGTGTCGTCTTGATTCTCCAGGTGTGAACCTGGACTTCTGTGTGTTGGGCCTTTCCTGTATTGCACTTTGGATGCCTGACCTTGGAGAATGGAGGAGTCAACCAGGAAACCACTCAGGCTCCATATGTGTGGTATGGGCTGGAATGTTGACTTTGAAGTGTCCGTTCAGGGAAGCTGTTCTAGGTGCGGACAGCTGGATGAACCATATTATTGTGCATCAAGGAGGAAAGAGAATCTAAACCCGGGTCATCTTTTAGAAGGGCCTCCTCCTCCTCTGTCCCGTGTGCCTCATGTTCCTACGTAGGTCAGCCAGATTCAAACCCTGACTCTGCCTTCCTTTATCTACATCATTTCTTTCAAAATCAATAAATGAAAAAATAAATCATGTCTTCCAGTTCAAGGAGAATAGTATTAGCCCTAACCCATAGAATCCAGAGCATTGAATACATTAAGAGCAGATTCAGTAACCGTGGGACATACATTGTATGCAGTATACAGAGGATCGTGTCAGATGCTAGTGAATATTTTGGATTTTTTTTTAATGATTAAAAAGTAGCCCATAAGTCATGTTTTATATGGAATTGTCTCTGAATGGCAATAGTGGACCTTGTAAAAAGAAAAAATACCCTGTGTGCATTTGAAATAGGGAAGTATCTGTCTGATGCCAATTTTCATTGGAATCCTGTGGAATCCTGTTCACTCTTGTATCTGTGCCTTCTCCTTTTCTGAAATGGCAGGAAGGCAAGTATGAGTGGTTTTATACTCTATCATCTGTATGTAGCCAACTGTTTGGCATTCCTTCTAGAGGTATCCCATGGACCTCTGAAAATTCTGGTGTAAACCATGCACAATCATTTTGAATATAAACTTACTCTCTTTCTGCACAGAGGGCTAGACATCTGTCCATGGACACGCGTGGACTCCTGAGTGCCTCCAAAACCTCCAATTCCGTGATCAGCCAGGGCCAGAAGTGATACTGAACATGTGGCAGGACCGAAGGCCATTTTCTGTTGCTGGACAGGAGCCTATAAGAGAGGCTCTCAGGTTGTCTAGGGTCTCTCTTCAGGCTTCTAGTGGTCCAGGAACGGAGGCTAGCATCAACCATGGGAAGTGACTTAGAACGTGCATAGCTATCCAGACAGAGAACAGAGAATGTTCTTGTTCAAAGCATTGGCTGGACACTCAAGTCAGTCACAGGTACTGACAATTCCCCTTAGCCAGGTAGGTTTATCTAAACAGGGGAATAGGCAATCAGTGGACATTGTCTGTAATAGACTCCCACCCACACCGACAGGTTTTGGGTGAAAGATTTTTACCCTGACTTTGGATGAATGCTACTTTGTTAGGTTCACAGAGTGGCCAGGGATGTGTCTTTGGTGGTACGGTGTGCGTCTTCCAGGTCTTTGCAGTTGGCCCTAGGGCGGATGCCTGGAAGATCTCAAAGTCAAACCTTCCAGGTACATTGATTTTGGCATCTACCCTGCAAGTGACTGTATAGCAATGCCAGGTGAGCAGCAAAATATCATGAAGGAAAATGTACCTGTACTGTGGTGGATATCTGAGCCAAATCATACATGTGCCTTATACAGCAATGTCACTCTTCCTTGAAGTCATGTAATGACCTCGTGATCTGCATGAGCGTTTCCTTGATGGACATTTTAGTTATAATGGTCATTCCACTCATATTTGCGTATAAGAAAGCTTGGTAGTGTAGTGATAGCATCTTGATCTTGGGTCGAGGACAGGTGAGTTTATTGTACCGGAAAACAGATGGTCTATTTTCATGGCCAAGGATTGGGCATACAAGCTAGATGTACCTTGAAGATACTGGGGTTTCCTGTGCTCAGAGTGTCCAAAACAAACCCACCACATGTGCATCGTGTCCCTGTATGAGTTGGGGGTGGGTGGCTGGCCAGCAGAATTAGTGTGATGAAGACGTTTATGATGTTTGCTGTGTCGTGAGCCATAAGACACTTGGACTTTGACCTGGGAACCTCTTGGCTTCTGCCCATATTGGAACACTGTTACAGACCAATGGGTTACAGGACAGAATGCATGTCATCTTGAAATTTTTATATTTATTGAGATTATCCATGGACTTTATTCAAAACAAAATAGACATTCATAGGTCTGTTTCTTGTTTGTTCATTTAAGTTGTTGTTTTGGTTGTACACATAAGTGAATACATATAGTATTTGTATGTCACTTAGTTCACATCGCATAACACCTTCTGGGTCAAACCACATTATCAGAAATGACAAGACAATGAAAAAAGCTGAAAGAGACACAAATACAATGTATAGCCTGAATGTTATCAGTGTGGAATGGAGAAGGATGATGGGCAACATGAGGAAGTGGGAATGGGAAGTACAGGCTTCTGTGGGGTGAAAAGAATACAGGGAACTCCTCCAATGGTTTTCCCATAGTATTTTATGGTGCCAGATATTAGCTACTATTGGTGAGTATAGTAGCACCTATAGAGTTGTTGAATCCGCATGTTGTACACGTAATGTAATGGAACACTGTAAAGTATATATTAATAGAAAGGAAATCAAGATGGATATCAAGAAGCATATACATACGTAGATTAAAGTAGTGTCTTAAGAATTTGCAGGTAAAGAAAACTAACCCTACTCTTCCAAAGAAGCTAATCCTAAGTACTCACAGTAAGATAAAGTCCTAGGAAAGCAAACTGATCTGTATCACAGTGGAGATAAACATTCCTCCGTGTAGAAGGGGAGGGACAGGAAAAGAGAAGCATGTGCCCAGCAGAGCAAAGAAGGGAACTGGAAGACCAAGAAGAGCCTGTGGTCCTCACAAGCAGCCCAGGAAGAGCAGCCCAGGGCGTACATGGAAGGACAGTTATTCCTGTGAGAGCTTCTTAACTCCATTTCCTTGAGTGTGGTCTCCCTCCTCTCACCACTGAGGAATATCAGGAAGGCTTTTCTTTGGAGGTGTATTCCTCGGGGAAGACCAGAAAGTGCAACGAGTTTGTAGAACTGCTCATTTTAGGCAAAGTCAGTTTTCAGAAGGAAGCCTAGTTTCAAAGAAGTGATCCTGTAGCCTGAATCCATGGGTATTAGTAGAAATGCAGGGGAAACTTGAAATTGATAAAGGCCACGGATGCAGTGAGGTTCAAGCTACAAAATCTAGCATTGCAGCCGGAAGCAGATTGTACCTGCATTTCTTGTGAAGAAGGGAGCTGTTTCCATGAGTATGGTGGCATGGAAAATTGAAGAAAAAAAAATAAGAAGTGCAGAGAGGAGTGATTGGGTTAAGTTTGTTATGCAGGAGTAGGGTTGGTTTCAATGAAGAGTGAAGGGAAGCGAAGGACTGCATACTCACCTGTATGCTCTGCCCCCTTTTTAGGAACCTTTGAAACTATCGTGATTCAGTCCTGGAATTTCGAGCGGAGCATGCATTGTTGATCAGGTGGCACATTTGTGAAAAGTAGAAACTCAGATGCTACCCAAACATCCAAATGGGAGTATGAATTTTAACAGGATCTTCAGTCCATTGTCATACACATTAACGTTGGAGACGTGCACATCTAGCTCAGCCAGACTCTTTATTCTACTCCTGACGTCATGTCTGTAGGACATTAGTTTGATAACTGTGCCTTGTTGTATGTCTTTTTTTTTTTTTTAGATTTTATTTATTTATTTGACAGAGAGAGAGATCACAAGTTGGTGGAGAGTCAGGCAGAGAGAGAGAGAGAAAGAGAGAGAGAAGCAGGCTCCCACTGAGCAAAGAGCCCGATGCGGGGCTTGATCCCAGGACACTGAGATCATGACCTGAGCCGAAGGCAGTGGCTTAATCCACTGAGCCACCCAGGCACCCCGACTTGTTGTATGTCTTAAATCAGAACATATGCTCTTTATTTCCCAGATTATTTTGGGTGTGGGTTATAACAAAAGGATGGATTTTGATCTTTGTGCAAAAATGGTATTGGAGTTTTGGCAGAGATTACATTTTCTGTAGATCCCTTCAGGATTTATTGTGTCAATTATTCCATTTAAAGAATATAGCTAGGTTTCCTACTTATTCATCTTTTGATTCCTGCACAGTCTATCGCACTTTTCATCGTTTGTGGTTTGACCTCTACCATTATGTTAAATTGGAAGCATTTATTGGGAGGGGGGGTGCGGGCATTTGCTGTAAATGTATGATGTCTCTGTTTTGGGAATTGTTCTTTGTTGTGTAGAAAAAACTAATTTTTATGTGTTGGTTTTTGTACCAGCTTTATAAAATCCATATGTGTTTTAACAGGATTAAAACAATAAGGATTTCGAGGAGAAGAAATGGCAGTGGCGTAGGAGGGTCCTAGACTCATGTGTCCTGTTATGAGCACCATTATGTAACTATCAGGTCTTCCTAAATGCCTCAGACATTGGGCTGAAGAGTGATAGGAGAAACTCCCCAAGTAAGAGGAGAGAAGAGGCCACATGGAAGATGGCAGATAGTGTGGAGACATAGTTTAGGGAGGAAAGGAGTATAGCATTGTGGCCAGAAGGAAACCCCGGTTGTGTAGTAGGTGTCATGACAGAGGACCTAAGGAGTTTTCCCAAAGCCATTGGCTTGGAGAGGGAGAAGGGCTGAATTTCTTGAGTTCTTGGAACCAGCACATCTTAAAGTCTGGAGGTTTAATGGTCAGCAGCTTTGGATGGGAGAGAACCAGGAGGGCACTGGGGTGCTCCTGGAGAGAAGGCTGGCAAACAACCTGGGGGCACCGAGTGTGGAAACAGTCATCTGGAGAACACCTGGGGTTCACAGTGGGGAGAGTATTCAGTAGTCTAGGAGCACATTCCTGAGAGGAAACATTCAGTGACATGTGACTTCCAAAACATGGGAGCCCTCTCCTGTAGCATAAAGCAGAGCCCCACTCAGTGAGGACATTGGCTGTCTGCCTTGCTTGCACCAGTCCCCACCCACTGTGATCTGAGGGGACTGCTCTTCTCAGTGAGGCTTTCCTCAGGCTCAGCAAGGTCAGCCCCTGCCCACATCACGTCTCCTGAGCTGCAGGGCTGCAGTCCTGGTGGAGTTGATGTGAGGTCTCCTTTCACAATCAGAGCAGAGCTGTCCTAGTTCAAACTGGCTACATTCAGGCCAGGGACCAAACACTGCCTGTAGCAGGCAAGGAGAGCCCTTGCAGACCACTGGTCTGAAGGATACAATAGGGCACATCACTGGCTTTTCTAATGGACAGTGGAAAGTAGAGACTTAGAGAAATGCCGAGATGAAAGAATTTATCCCAAAGAAAATCAGCAGATAAGACCAAGGGCAGACATACAATGAAAACAGTAGTAAGGAACTTGATGGAGAATTTAAGGTTGGGAAGCCATAAAGATACTGAAGGTCCGAGAAAACAATAGTGAGAACTTTACCACAGAGATAAGAGTTAAAAAATAATTGGGTGCTTGGTGGCTCACTTGGATAAGTTCCGACTCTTGATTTCTGCTCAGATATCAGGTTCCTGTGATGTAGGCTCAAGTCACACTGTGTATTCAGTGTGATGCCTACATGTCATTCCCTCTTTCTGTAGCTCCCACCCAAAATCTTGTGATTTCCCCCCCTCAGATATTGTTGCCTCTTAAAATTTTATTCCTACAATCAGTTATACTTTGTCCTCTTTCACTTCCTCACTTGTCACTCAGTCTTTTTTCTGTTACTCTTCACTTACTTCATGGGCTGTCAGTGTTGTTGGTCTTTTCTGCCAAACAACTCTTCCTGTGCTTGATATGTTCCTATTTTTACTGTACTCTCTTTGATTCAGTTCAGTTTTCTGTTTTCCATATCTTCCATTCTTCTGCTAACTTAGAGCTCATATGATCCTTTCTGTGATTGTTAGAGGAAAGTGATTTCTGCTACACTGGGACCATATCACAGAATTATCTGTTAGGATATATGGTCAGTATGTTGTGTACCATGTTGCATATCCATGGGGATATGAGATCCTGATGACTCTTTCTCAGCCATCTTTCTGCCATTGTCTGAGTGACTTGGTGCTTCTGCATTTGAAGTCATCAATATATTCTTCTGAATGTAGTAAGTGCAGTGGTTTTACTCTTTGGTATCTTTCAGCTCTGTCTTCACATGAGACCCCGATTTTCCTGCTACAGCAGAGCAGAGAAGGTTCTTACCAGAACGGGTCAATGCACAGATACAAACATAGTGCTGTTGAGATTTTACACTCATGTACAGACTGGAACAGTGATGGGGATGGTGACGGGCATCAAAGAAATCCTGGATGATACACCCAAACCAAGGCAATTGCCCTTAATGAGACTCTCACTGCCCCAAATGGTGAAGGATATAAACCGCTGTGGAAGAACTCCGTTTTTAAGTCAACTGTTTCTGCAGAGCAGTGGGTCTCTGTCAGTACAAGCTCCAATCAAATATTCAACCATAGCTATTTGTGGACAGACTACTTGGAACATCTGGAACGTAACCGAATTCATGCTGAAAATAATGATTTGAGCCATTTGGAAGATAGGATTGGCCTGACCTTAAATCAGAGATTTAGAAATGAAGAACAAAGTCCTCAGTGGGATCCATTTGAGAGGGACTTCACTGAGGAGTCGACCCAACAGTATGACCAGAGGCTTTTCACTGGAGACAGAATTACTCAATGCACTGAATCTGAGAAAACATTGGACCAGGGCTCCAGAGTTCACAGATGTGTCAGGGCTAGGTTTGCTGAGCACCATCATGAATGTGATCAATGTGGGGAAGGCTCAGTATACTGAGTATTAGTATATACTAATATATATTATATACTAATATATATATTATTATCTCTAATCTCCTGTACCTCAGTATACTCCCTTCAGGAGACAGTCCTCACAAGGATAATGAATGTGGGACAGCTTGTAACCAGTCCTCCAGTGTTGCTGATCATCAGAGAATTCATGAGGGAAAAGGCCCATTCAGATATAATAAACCAGGGACCATGTTTAGTCAGTCATCAAGCCTAAACATCAATGAGATAATCCCTATGGGAAGAGAAACTTATATTTTTAAGGAATGTGGTAAATCCTTTGACTGCCACTCAACACTATCTCAACATCAGCGAATGCATACCGGAGAAAAAGTATACAAATGTGAAGAAGGCAATTAAAGCTTTAAGGACTGTTCATCAATAAATGGACATTCGCAGATCTATTCTGGAGAGAAACCCTGCGAATGTCAAGAATGTGTCAAGTCTTTTAACAATCACTCAAGTCTTAATAGACAGCACCAAATTCATATTGCAGGGAAAAATTGCAACTGTAATGAATGTGCCAAAGCATTTACATCATGCTCAAAACTTATTCAACATCACAGAATTCATAGTGGAAATAAACCTTACCAGTGTCAACAATGTGGCAAGAGCTTTAACCACAGCTCAACCCTTACTCAACATCACAGAATTCATACTGGAGAGAAACCTTACCAATGTCAGGAATGTGGCAAAAGCTTTAACCAGCGGTCATCTCTTGCTGAACATCACAGAATTCATACTGGAGAGAAACCTTACCAATGTCAAAAATGTGGCAAGGCTTATAACTGCCTTTCACACCTTTCTCAACATCATAGAATCCATACTGGAAGGAAACCTTACCAATGTCAAAAATGTGGCAAGGCTTTTACTTGGAGGTCAAGTTTTTCTCGGCATCACAAGATTCATAGTGTAGAGAAACCATACCAATGTCAAGAATGTGGCAAGGCCTTTAAGTGGAGGTCATATCTTTATCAACATCAAAACATTCATAATGAAGAAAAACTTTACCAATGTCAAGAATGTGGCAAGGCCTTTAACAACAGCTCAACCCTTATACGACATCACAGAATTCATACTGGAGAGAAACCTTACCAATGTCAAAAATGGGGCAAGGCCTTTAGCAGGAGGTCAGATCTAACTTACCATTACAGTTTTCATTGTGGAGAATAATGTTACCATGTGAAGAATGTGGCTAGCCCTTTAGGGACAGCTCAGCTCTTACTGAACATTACAGAACTCATACTGGAGAGGAACCTTACCAATGTCACGAATGTGGCAAGGCCTTCAAGGTGAACTCTGCACCTCAGTCGACATAGTAGAACTCATACAAGAGCATAACCCTATGAATTCCAAAAATGTGGCACGGCCTCTTAACTGGCACTCAAGGCTTAGTCTGCATCAGAGATTTTGTGATGGGAAGACATCTTACCAATATCAAGACTGTGGAGGCCTTTAACCACAGCTCAGGTCTTACTCAGCAGTACAAAATTCATACTAGAGAGAAACATTACCAATGTCAAGAATGTAGCAAGGTCTTTATACACAGCTCAACTCTTACTCGACATCACAGAATTCATACTGGACAGAAACCAGGCAAATGTCATGAATGTCAAGGCCTTTAACTGGAGGTCAAGTGTTACTGAGAATCAGAGAATTCTTCCTGGAGAGAAACATTACCAACATCAAGAATGTTGTTAGGCCTATTCAGGTACTTGGTCCTCACTAAAAATAATATTCATACTAGATAGAAGGTTTACCAGTGTGTAGAATGTAAGAACAGGGGCACCTGGGTGGCTCAGGAGGTTATGCGGCTTCCTTTGGCTCAGGTCATGATCCCAGGGTCCCGGGATTCAGCTCTGCATCGGGCTCCCTGCTCAGTGGGCAGCATGCTTCTCCCTCTCCTCCTGCCTGACATCCTCTCTACTTGGGCTCTCTCTCCATCTCTCTGTCAAATAAATAATATAGTGAAGAATGAAAGAAAAAGAGAATGTGAGCAAAATTGGTTAAAGAGTGCTCACCGATTCAGGCCTACAAGAGAATTCATATTGGACAATAACCTCACAAATATAACCAGTGCAGCAAGGCCTTTTTCCAGCATGCACACCTTCCAAACAGAATTCATAACTGGAAAGACACCGGATGAATAATGTGGCCAAACCTCTAGCAGGCACACAACCCTTACTGCACATCACAGAATTCACCCTGCAGAGAAAATTACGGATTTAATGAATGTGAGAGAGTGCCTAAGGACTGCTCCCTCCTCACTCCATATAAGAGATTTTAAATAGGAGAGTAAGTGTACAAATACTAAGAATGTGTCTGACCTCTCAGTGGGACTCCCAGCTTTCTTCACATCGTTGGTTTCATACAGGAGTGAAAGTGTGAGATGTAAAGAAAGTGGCCAAGCCTGTAACTGGAATTTAGTCCTTACACAATATGTCAAAATGCTCACTAGATTCAAACCCTTGGAACATCGTGAATGTGGAGAGGCCTTCATTTTAGTATACACTGGAACACACACCAGAGAGTGCATTAAGGAAAGTCCATTGAAAGTTAGCAATGTTTAGAAAACTATTGAATTGAACATCAGATGCCAATGAGTGTTACGGAAATCAAGCCAATAGAATACATTATTGACCCTACTCAGACATTACTCTGCATGAAAATAGTGATTATAAGGAGAAATCAGACCTGAACACTGAGAAAATGTATATGGTAGTCTGTTGAAAAGATTTAGTGGGTGGACTTGTATAAGTGTGTGTGTGTGTGTGTGTGTGTGTATATATATACATATATATATGTATATATATACATACATACGTACACACCAGACCTGTACACTTAGAAAATGTATATGGTAGTCTGTTGAACAGATTTAGTGGGTGGACTTGTATGTGTGTGTGTGTGTGTATATATATATAGATTTCAGTATTTTTTAAATTTTTACAATAACCCTATTTGAGATTTTTTTTTTTTTAAAGATTTTATTTATTTATTTGACAGAGAGAGATTACAAGTAGGCAGAGAGGCAAGCAGAGAGAGAGAGGAGGAAGCAGGCTCCCTGCTGAGCAGAGAGCCCGATGCGGGGCTCGATCCCAGGACCCTGAGATCATGACCTGAGCTGAAGGCAGCGGCTTAACCCACTGAGCCACCCAGGTGCCCCCCTATTTGAGATTTGTGACCAACTATATTAATGTATTTCTTCTGAAATCACTCCAGAAAATTTCTCTGTTCCTCGTGGGTGTGTAAGAACACCCATGTTGCTACATCAAAGATATTAGATGTCCTGCTCCAGTAAGTGGGACTTATGGCGTACCTAATTTTCCATGCAAGAGGACCATATGATATACAACATATGAGGTACATCTCTGTGGAGATGGTGTTTAGAATTACAACACTGATACGACAGTCCATGGGATAGGTGTTCAGAGCACACACTTCCTGGATGTACTGAAATTAAAGAACTTCCTGAACATTAGAAATAGGAGCTTTTCCTAATTGTTCTTCAAGGAAAAAGAGGTAGCTGTGCAGTAAACTATGAATGTATCTTCCTAAGTGCAATCGTTACTGAGTATGACTGGATATGGTTAAATGAGGAGATCCTGAGAGATGACTGAAGGAGGGTAGCTAACGCTTTCTTCCAATGCCATACCATTGAACATACACATTTCTGAGGAGTGTACCTCTGTCGTGAAATTTTTGGAAATAGGTACTCCGTGTCTTTCTTGCAACACTCGAATGCTTTTGCACATGTGTATTCTGTATTTTGGATGTCAACAATAGAGTGGATTTTCAAAGCATAACTTAGTGTATGTGTGAACATAATACATTTTCATTAATAAAATACTGGTTTTCAACATACGGATATGGATGTGTCATGAATGATGTGTTGTCCTATGTCTAGTGTTCATCTATCTCATTGAGAGTTGTAGGGAGCTGATTGAATCAATCACCTGTTTGATTCTGGAGTAGAACAGTAAACCTAGGAATCCATTTTCCCAGTGGTCTGAAGGTTGAAGGGTTGTGTGATTATGTTTTCCCGTAGTCTATGATGTGATTTTCTCCTCTTTGTGAATACAATGATATTATAGTGCGTGTATTACCGAGGTGTGTAACAGAGAGATACTGTTCATGTTTGAGCTCATGTATTCCATGATACCACTACTTGGCATTGATTTTGTGTAGCCAGCAGTTTTACAGGGACCTCCCACTTCTGGGAGGGACCCAGAAGTGGCTCCTTTTAGTCACTGCAAAGGCACAAGGAGCTCTTGCTGGTGTCATCTGATGAATACATGTAATGGGGAAAAGAAATTGAAAACTAGTGCATTCCACTGTCCGCATGCTGCAGGGTGACAGGTTAGTGGAACATCTCATATGACATCTGCACTCTGTCCTTGTAAGCCACCATCTCTCCTTTCTCCCAGTGCTTTCCTTCCCATGTCTCATAAAGAAGACTCCCCCTCCCACAGCACTTCTCTAAATCTGTTTTTGTCGGAGTGGCATATTCTGGACTTAGACTTGGGACTCTGTAGCACTGCACCATGGCCCTAAATGAAGGTATGTGCCCCACATCCTACATTGAGTGTTGTTTTGATGTGTCTATGAGGTGCACATGCGCATATGACCATCCTATGTGTGTCATAGATACCCCATAAGAAGGAGACCTCTATCCCAATAGACGTGATGAGGTAGCCCAGGGAAGAGATGGAAAATATTTAAGCTGAAGAATTAGCATGTAGAGGAGGACAACTATCCCTAGTTGACTGTGACTCCCTAGATGTAGAAAAATAACTCTTACTTGTTTTATGACCTTATCTTCAGAGCTCCAATTGCATTTGTGGTCATGTTTCTTTCCACCTATGTAGGGACTAAAACCATTCTTTTTTGCCTATATTATTGAGATAGTGTCCTCAGAAAATGCTTAATTGATATTAGACAGATAGAAAGCAAATGGGTATTAATGCAGACATGTAGCACGACGATGTGGGATGTGAGTCTAAGTAAACTGTGAGGAAGGCACCATCCTTCACCAGAAAGGCAGGACCTATTATTAAAAGGAAATGTGAGGAACTATTTCCCATGTTGGGAGGGACCCAGAAGTGGCTCCTTTTAGTCACTGCAAAGGCACAAGGAACTCCTGCTGGTGTCATCTGATGAATACATTTAATGGGGAAAAGAAATGGAAAATGTGGGTTTCTCAATAGTAGGAAAGTCTTGGTTTATCCTGATGATTTGATCGACCTCCTGTGTCTTCCTGAAGACTAATGCTGTTGGATATCAGTGATTACTGTAAGTTCCCCTGGCTAGATCCATGACAAGGGATGGAAGAGGGTGTTGGATGATGGAATTATGTGGGATGAAGAAGACTTATGACAGTGGCATAGGCCAGATCAGCAAGGCATGAGCTGTGGTTGCTTACAAGCCATTTCCCAGGTAGAAAATCCCAGTCAAGGTCAGATCGGTGTGGTTGGATGATCCTTCAGGGAAGCTGTTTCCCCACTGTGCAGGACCTTCCTCCCTTTTCTCAGAGCATGATCGGTGTAGTTCTAGGGGCGCCTGGGTGGCTCAGTCATTGTCTGCCTGAGGCTCAGGTCTGAGCCCTGCATTGGGAAAATTCTAAAGGAATTTTTACATGTTAAAGTAGACTTGCAGGATCCAGGTAGGGGTCAGGCTGGGATTGCCTTTTGCCTTTAGCGAAGTGTTAACATCAAGGCAGCCGAGTTCCTAGAGGAATGTCTCTCTGTTTGAAGGACTTGTCATTGGGCTGTAAACAGTAAAGGCATTTAATAATTTCTCTTCTGCCTGTTTCCCATATCACAGTGGAGGGCTGGGATCCACATCTTTTGGGGTCCCAAACAGACCAGGTTCTGCCATTCCCACTGACAAAATTCAAAGGCAGAGAAACCAGTGGCGGTGAAAGGAAAAAGGGATTTGCTTCGGGGAGGTGGAAGTGGGAAGACAGCAGAGTAGCCTCTCAAAAACTGTGTCCAAAGTACTGAAAATACTCCCAGGAATTTCTAAGAATGTTTTTAAGGAAAATGTAGGGCAAAGGTGGATGGATGAGTAGTGCAGGTAAGCAGTGGAAGTCAAAAGTGATGGCGTCTGTGAGTCAATAGTTGGTGCGGACTTGCTGGCTCAGGGCCATCCTTAACTGCTTAAGGGGGTGGTTTCAGTTTCCCTCAGGATGATTTTGATTTGCTCTCAGGATCTTCCATGTGAGCTGAGACTCGAGCTGGAAAGAAGAACCCAACCAGAAATTTTGAGGTCAAAGTGGAGGCACCCAAAGTTCTCTTTCAGTGGAGTGTGTACAGCCCCAGTGCCCCACTGGAAAGGGTTTTCCCCATAAAAGAGTTTTGGGTTTGGGGTTTGTTTTTTTGTTTTGTTTTTGTGTTTGTTTCATTTTGTTTTGTTTTTCCTATCCCTGTATCCTCAAGTTTCATTTAAATTTGATTCCAGGGGCACCTGGGTGGCTCAGTGGGTTAAAGCCTCTGCCTTCGGCTTGGGTCATGATCCCAGGGTCCTGGGATTGAGCCCCGCATCAGGCTCTCTGCTCAGTGTGGAGCCTGCTTCCTCCTCTCTCTGCCTGCCTCTCTGCCTACTTGTGATCTCTGTCTGTCAAATAAAATCTTTTTTAAAAATAAATTAAAAATAAAAATAGGAAGTACTTTACAATTTTACATTCTGAGCAGAAATACGTTAGGCCTCCAGTTTCTCCACAGCCTTCATAACAATGCTTTCACTCTTGTATTGTAGCCATTGGAGTGGGTGTAATATTGCATTTTGGTTCTGATTTGCATTTTCCTAATGCCTGGTGATGGTGAGCATATTCTCATTTGCTAATGAGCCATTCACATATCTCTGGTGACATGTCTATTAAGTCTTTTTCCTATTTCTTTCTTTTTTTTTTTTTTTTTTTTTTTTTTTTTTTTTTTTTTTTTTTTTTTAAAGATTTTATTTATTTATTTGACAGAGAGAGATCACAGCAGGCAGAGAGGCAGGCAGAGAGAGGGGAAGGGAAGGAAGCAGGCCCCTGCTGAGCAGAGAACCCGATGCGGGACTCGATCCCAGGACCCTGAGATCATGACCTGAGCCGAAGGCAGCGGCTTAACCCACTGAGCCACCCAGGCGCCCTCCTATTTCTTTCTTAATTGGGTTGGTTTCTTCATAAGTTACAAAAGTTCTTTGCATATTACACACCCGGAAGTGTCTTCATTTTGCCCTAATTTTGTAAGGACAGTTTTGCTGGATATAGTATTCCTCTTTGATTTTGCCTTCATTTGTTAACTATTAGTTATGAAAAGCCAGGCATTTGTCCTGTTGTTGTTACCCTCAATGTGATGAGTCTTTTCTCTAACTGCTTTACGGTTTCTTTCTGTCTTTTGCTTTCAACGCTTTATGATGTGTCTCTTACAACTTCTGGGTTTTGAATTGAATTAGAAATTATCTCCTTGGGGCGGCCAGGTTGCTCAGTAGGTTGAGCCTCTGCCTTCAGCTCAGGTCATGATCTCACAGCCCTGGGATTGAATCCCATGTCAGGCTTTCTGCTCAGTGGGTAGCCTGCTTCCCCCCCCCCCCCCCCGCTTCTGCCTGCCTCTCTGCCTACTTGTGATCTCTCTGTCAAATAAATAAATAAAATCTTAAAAAAGAAAAAAAAAAGAAATGATCTTATTTCCATATTATGGACACATTTTTATCATGTTTATGACATTTTTAAAAGATTTTTTATTTATTTATTTGACAGAGAGACAGATCACAAGTAGGCAGAGAGGCAGGCAGAGAGAGAGAGGGAAGCAAGCTCCCAACTGAGCAGAGTCAGATGTTAGGCTTGATCCCAGAAACCTGGGATCATGATCTGAGCCAAAGGCAGAGGCCTCAACCCACTGAGCCACCCCGGTGCCCTATGACATTTTTATTAAAAATTTATTAAATTTAAATTCAATTTAGTTAACATATAGTACGTTATTATTTTCAAGGGTAGAATTTAGTGATTCCTCAGTTGCATATAACACTCAGTGCTCAGTTGTGCCCTGCTTAATGGCCACCACCGTTACCCTATTCCCCCATATGCCTCCTCTCCAGCAATCCTGTTTCCTAGAGTTATGGTTTGACTCTCTGTTTTTAGTGTATTTTATTTTTTCCTTCCCTTCCCCTTTGTTAATCTGTTTTTTTTTTTTTCTTAAATTCCACATGAGTGAAACCATATGGTATTTGTATTTCTCTGACTTACTTTGCCTAATATAATACCCTCTTGTTTCATCATTGCAAATGTCAAGATTCCATTCTTTTTGATGGCTGAGTAATATTCCATTATATATTTAATATCTTCTTTATCCATTTATCTTTCAGTGGACATCTGGGCTCTTTTAATATTTTGGCTATTATGAACATTGCTGCTATAAAGATTGGCATGCATGTGTCCCTTTGAATCACTATTTTTGTATCCTTTGGATAAATACCTAGTAGTGTAATTGCTGAGTTTTAGGATAGTTCTATTTTTGGCTTTTGGGGGGCTTTTTTTTTTTTTTTTTTTTACATTTACATCTCTGATATATAGTTTGAGATAGTGAGTGAATTTGATCTTTCTCCAAATAACTACTCTTGTCATTCCAGCACAATTTTTACATAGTTCATTACTGATGAAGAAACAGTACAGTATCTTGACTTTACCTATTTTTGTTTTTGTTTTTGTTTTTTTTTAAGATTTTAGGGGCATCTAGGTGGCTCAGTCGGTTAAGCATCTGCCCTAGGCTGCTGCGGTCATGATCCCAGAGTCCGAGGATCAAGCCCCATGACTGGCTCCCTGCTCATCAGGGAGTCTGCTTCTTTCTCCCTGCCTCTCACCCTACTTGCGCTCTCTTTCTCTCACTCACTCACTCTCTCAAATAAATAAGTAAAATCTTTTATTTACTTATGTATTTGATTGATTGATTTGTGCAAGACAGAGAGAACATTAGCAGAGGGAGGAGCAGAGAGACAAGCAGATCCCTGCTAATAAGCACAGGCCCTGACATGGGACTCAGTCCCAAGACCCTGAGATCATGACCTGAGTCTTTGTCAGGTGCTTCAACAACTGAGCTACCCAGGTGCCCCATCGGCTTTACCCATTCTAAAGACAAAAGGAATTACAGAGAACATTTCCAACTTTCTTTAGTTACATCACTCATAGTACTATTGACATTACTATTCTGAAAGTATATATTGTAGGTAACAGGAAATAATTGTGTTATAAAGTTGATGATGTGGGAAACAAAGGAAGAAGAAAAATTATTTTTTTTTATTTTTTAAGATTTTATTTATTTGATAGAGAGAGAGGGATCACAAGTAGGCAGAGAGGCAGGCAGAGAGTGAGGGGGAAGCAGGCTTCCTGTGGAGCAGAGAGCCCGATGCGGGGCTCAATCCCAGGACCCTGGGATCATGACCTGAGCTGAAGGCAGAGGCTTTAACCCACTGAGCCACCCAGGTGCCACAAGAAGAAGAAAAATTACTAAATTCCCTTACCACCTACAGCCCATTGACAAGTCCTTGAAACAAGCAGAGTGACATTCCTCTGGGAACTGCCTCAATGTTAATACTTTGCTAAGGGCAAAAGGCAACCAACTGTCACTTAACCCCCAGGATCCTGTAAGTCTACTTTAGCATATAGAAATCCCATTGGAGGGGCACCTGGTGGCTCAGTGGGTTAAAGCCTCTGCCTTCAGCTCAGGTCGTGATCCCAGGGTGCTGGGATCGAGCCCCACCTCAGGCTCTCTGCTCAGCAAGGAGCCTGTTTCCCTGGCCCTTTCTCTGCCTGCCTCTCTGCCTACTTGTGATCTCTGTCTGTCAAATAAATAAATAAAATATTTTTTTTTTAAATCCCATTGGAAACTTCCTTTGTATTTACCCTTCAAGATACAGATGGGCAATCATCCCCCAAACACATGATCCACTGATATACATCTGAAGGGTCTCATGACTCAGGTTTTATTAGTAATAAATAACTTTTTCCCAACAATAGTGAGCCCACTAAAGGTCTTGGAAACCTTGGAAACCTTGCTTCCAAAATTTCTTAGAGATTGGTACTATCCCTAACCCCCTCCCAATTTGAAAGTGTATAATGGGCCACTCCTCATGACCCCAGGGTAGCTCTTTCTGCCCCTGGGTCCTGTCCCCATGCTTTAATAAAACAACCTTTTGGCACAAAGACATCTCAAGAATTCTTTTTTGGCCTTTGACTTCAGACCCTAATGAGGGAACAATGCTATAAGATTAAGTTTTATTTGAAAATACTTGAATAGAAACACAAGGATTCTTTTCCCACTTCTGTTCACTGGAAATACCTAAAAGGATTGTCAACCCAAAAGTACAGAGTTTGTGTTCTCTAATGTCATTTCCAAACAACAGGAGCCAGGGATTTTTGGAGAAGTGGCTGGTTCTGCATCTGGGACAGAGAAGGAATAAAGTAAGCCTACAAGAGGGGGCCTGGGTGGCTCAGTTGGTTAAGCCTCTGCCTTTAGCTCAGGTCATGATCCCAGAGTCCTGAGATCAGGCCCTACGTGGGGCTCCCTGCTCCCTGGTCAGTGGAGAGCCTGCTTCTCCCTCTCCCTCTGCCCTTCCCCACACCCCACTTGTGTACACACTCTCTCAGATAAATAAAATCTCTGAGAAAAAATGAAGTGTGCCTACAAGAAAAAGCCAGAGACAACTTATCATCACTAAAGGTAGCTTTTAAAAGTGACTGATGACTCTAAAAAGGGTTAAGAAGACAAAGATGCTGCCTTTACAAGGGATCAATACTAGAGTAGAACCACATCGTCCACCTTTGTAAGGGAAAGACTTACTTTCCCTTATAATGGATATTAATGGATGTAGAAGGGATGTCAGAATTAGAAAAACGGTTTTTTTTTTTTAATCAAATAACGAAGGACAAGTCTGAATCACTCTAAAATCAATTACTGATCAATGAGTAACGTCACACAGACGGCTAGCCACCCTTACGTAAGAGAGCGAAATGCATGTTGGGAGCAGGGCTGGTCTCTCATCCCCAAGCAATTCTTTGCTCTGAACTATATTTCCCAGAAGTCTGTGAGGCACAGCTCCTTGTGGGCCGCGTAGGGTTCCATGCTGGCGAAGTAGACCGCCTCAAGTGCAGCTCCGCGTATTCCCGGGCTGCTGAACTACATTTCCCAGAGACCCCTGCGCCGCTCTCTGCCCGGAGTCGGAGCGCCCCGAGGTGCCTGCTGGGAGAGGTTTACTGCGCGGAGGATTGTCTGGGTTCAGCATCCCGTGGCCGCGGTCCCGAGTTGACATCCAGCCTTGCGCCCCCTCCCGACGCCCTGAGTCCTGGGGTCCCGAGAGGTGAGAGACTGGCCTCCTGGCAGGAAAGCCATGCGCGCTGCGGCGGGAAAGGGCGGCCAGGAGGGCGCCCCGGGAGAGGAGGCCGGACGCGGAGCCGGGGCCCGCCGCCCGGTAGAGGAGTGCGGTGGTGGCGGGGGTGTTGGGGCCCGGGGACCCCGGGGAGGGGACAGTCCCCGGCTCCGTGGCTGTGACGCACTTCGGGGAGTGTGTGGGGGCGGGGCGGCGCTGCCCGGCAGCGGCTGCGCGCGGGGAGGGACCCCTGCGCCGCCGCGGGGGTGGCCGCGGGACCAATTGGGGGGACCGGCCGGGGCGGGGGGACAGTGCAGCCTGCAGCTCTGAGGTCTGACTGCCTTCTCCGGCCTCGCAGGCCAACTCAGGGGCAGTGGTCTCAGAGGGAGGGGAGAGCCCGCGCCCCGCAGATAGTGACCAGCAGGAAGGGCGCAGGCACAGGGCTGAGATGACTGAGGGGAGCAGCGCTCTCCTGGCTCCCTGAGTAGCAGGAGGGAACCGGGAGATGCGGGCAGGGGGCTGCTGCATACCTCAGAACCCCTCTTACTGCGGCCTGGTCCCCAGAAAGCTCAGAGATACCAGATCGCAGTTCCCCCTTGTTTGCGATCGGGTTGAGTTAGGGTGCGTTGGTCTGGACGGAGCTTTCTGATCCCACGTGTGCTCCAGAAAGGCCCTAGTATCTCCTTCTCTTTCCCCCAGGCCAGCCGTCCTCCGGAACAAGCACCCTGAAGGAAGAAGACTCCTAACGCATCTTAAAGTCAAGGTTCAGATGAGTTACCTTTTCGTTCGGTACATGTCTGGTGTTGAGAGGACTCTGGAATATTTGCTCTCCCTGGCCTGAAATGCCCCCCACCAGGACGAATTCTTTGCGGAGAGGCGAGATGGGGCCTTGCATTTGTATGCACAGAACAGAAGGACAGGGCCGGGAGGTTCGCCTTGTGCTTGATTTTAGCCTGTGGTTTGGTTAGGAAGATACTTGTTTTAAGGTGGGATTCTGTCTTTCCCACAGGCCTGACTGTCAAGAGTACAGTGAGAACAGAGAAGGTTTGATTCTTGTGGCCACTAAATAACAACGTTTCCAGCTTGGTGATGCTTTTAAATTTAAAAATTTTAAAAGTGGGGTTTGAGGGGCGCCTGGCTGGCCCAGTGAGTAGAGTGTGCAACTATTAGGAAGTGTGCTGCCCCAGCGAGCAGTGGGGCGTGGAGCTCCTGATCCCGGGTGGTGAGTTCCAGCCCCACGTTTGCCAAGGAGCCCACTTAAACTTTTAAAAAATAAAATGAAATAAAATTCGAAGGAATTGAGCCATTATTTTAATAAGTAAATAAATAAAAATGGGGTTTGAACAAAGGTCTTTATCATCAAAGCCAGGGATTTTTTTTTTTTTTTCACTGATCAGTAAATAGAAATTTGTTGTATTGTCCACATCTTGTTGGAAGTCTGACACCTTCAGTCTGTTTCAGTTGTATCTTTGCATGAACTGCGAGAAGCAATGTGGCTTGATGTTAAGTGTGAGTTCTGGGACTTAGAGCAGGGCTTGGCAGGCTTTCCCTCTGAAAGGTCACATATCGAACAGTTCATGCTTTGTAGGCTACGTATGGTTCCATATTCTTCTTATTCAATTGATCTTGTTAATTTTTACAGTGGTTTTAGATTTGCAGAAAAAATTGCAAAGTTGGTAGGGAGACTTCCCCGATACCCTGTACCCACTGTCCCGTTGTTAACAACTTACCTTAGTATGGGGTAGTAGTTAAAATTGGTGAGCCTGTTCTGATACGTTAACTGAAGTTCATGCTTTATTCGGATTTCCTTAGTTTTTATGTAACATTCTTCATGTATTCCAGGATGCGATCCCGGAGATCACATTACATTTCATTGTCATGTGTCCTTAAGCTCCTCTTGGCTGTGACAGTTTCTCAGACTTATCTTGTTTCTGATGACCCTGAAGGTTTTAAGAGGTACAGGTGTTTGGTAGGATGCCCCTGTCTTGGAACCTGATGCTTTTCTCGTGATTGGCCTGGGCCTTTGGTTTTGGGATAACTACTTTCGTCATGTCGTGGCAGGAAGACAAACCGTCAGCATGATTTATGATTGCGGAGTGTGTGCTTGGTTATCTAGCTGAGGTGGTTTGTCAGTTTTCTCTACTATGAAGCTACTCCCATTTTTCAAAGACCAGGTCTCCCCAGGGAACAGCTGCATGTTTCAGAAATCCTGTCTAGACTAGAACCTAGTCACACTGATCCTGACCCTGCCTCAGTGGTCACATCTTTCTTTCTTCTCTCCCACTCATTCACTTGTAAGGACCCCTGCAATTATGTTGGGCCTACCTGGCGTAAGTTGGGCTACGTCCCTGTCTTGAAGTCAGCTGACCAGCAACCCCAAGTCCAAGGCAACTTAACTCCCCTTTGCCATGTAATATAATGTGTTCACAGGCTCCAGGGTTAGGACATGGACATGTTGGGGAGACAGGCCTATCCACACACAGTTAGGCTCATGACCACAATATACCCACTCCCCCATAACTGGATTTTTTCTTTATTGATTTGTTTTAAACTGGGGACTATCTTAAATCCTGTTTCTTATCATGGAATTAATACAGGCCTGCAGCAAAAGGTTGTTTCCTAAGGAGCTCGTAAAGAAGACACTTGAAATTACCCATAGCTGTACCATCCAGAGATAATTGCTGTTAATATTTTGGTATGTGTGTTTCCAGCCCTTCCCCCGCCCCATGCATGGGTGTGTGCATATATGTCTCCAGAGCATTGGATCCTGCTGATACATAATTGAACCAAACAGTCTCCAAATCTTGGTTTATAGAGGAGTCCAGCTCCGTTGCGGGTGACGTGATACCTGTGTGCATGTGGAGAGGAGAGTGGTGTACCGGTGGGTCACATCTTGCTTTCCAAAAACCTCTCATACATTTACACCTTAAAGGATTAGAAAGACATCATTTGAAACTAATGCCACGAACACATGATCAGTAAAGACAGGCTTTCAAAATTTGATTTTCTAGGATTTTAATTTTTCTTTCACAGAGCATGACAGGAGTCACTGATACTACAAATACGAACTGCATGTAACATTTCCATGAGTGGATATTTGAGAAAAATGTAAGAAGACAGTAGTTTAAAATGTTCATGTAAACAGAGGCACCTGGCTGGCTTAGTGGAACATGCGACCCTTAGAGTCATGGGTTCAAACCCCATATTGGGTTTAAAGATTGTTTATTTTTTTTTAAATTAAAGTGTTCACAGAAATCTTCCTTGGAATAAAAGATCTGGCCACTTGCTAGTGTTCTCAGTTTGGCCTCTCCTCAGTTTGTTTTATTTTATTTATTTTAGACAGAGAGTGTGAGCAGGGGAGTTGCAGAGGGAGAGCCTCAAACAGACTCCGCGCCCAGCATGGAGCCTTTTGGGGGGCTCGATCTCATAACCCTGAGATCATGACCTGAGCCAGAACCAAGGGTTGGACACTTAAGACTGAACCACCCAGGCGCCCCTCAGTTTACATTCTTTGAGCTGGATTTTCCATGCAGAAGCATGTCTGTCCCTCTCTGCGGATGGAGAGGGAACATTTCCTCCTTATATGTCTTAGACCCTTCTTTTTTTGCTAATGCTAATATAAAAGAACTTCGTTTTTAAGAGGCTCTGAAAGTTTTGAGTTAGTGTGGATTATAGAGGCCACAGTTGTAAGTGCGTGTTTTAGCATAAGAAGAAAAGAGAAGGCAGGCTTGAGTTTTTTCTATAAAATCAGATTAAGGGTTGTGTAATTTACTGATTTTCTTTTTTTTTTTTTAAGATTTTATTTATTTATCAGAGAGAGAGAAGGGGAGAGAGTGAGCACAGGCAGACAGAATGGCAGGCAGAGGCAGAGGGAGAAGCAGGCTCCCTGCTGAGCAAGGAGCCCGATGTGGGACTCGATCCCAGGACGCTGGGATCATGACCTGAGCCGAAGGCAGCTGCTTAACCAACTGAGCCACCCAGGCGTCCCAATTTACTGATTTTCAATTATAACTGCTAAATTGTATTAAGTAACTGTTGATATTACTGTGTTTCATGTAGATTATCTTCCTAAAAGTTCAATGCAGTCTTAACCTGGCAGGTGCTGTTTCTAACCCCAGTCTTCCGCGGGGAAGAGACAGTATGAGGTTAGTAATGGTCAGAGCTCAGATTCACATCCTGAAAGTCAGACCACAGAGCCTTATTCTTACTTTCACCAAGAGCTCTCCTCCCACATTATGCATACATTATTAAACCTACCTTCTTCACTTAGCACTTCAGCTTAAATTTCTTTCTCAAATAGTATAAATCAGTATCGTTATTAGTAAGCACATTAGATGCAATTATCGCAGACATAATTTATTTAATCTCTTTTATATGAGATATCTCTGCTTTTTTTTTTTCTTTCATTTTTTAAAATGATTCTCTGGAAAATCTGAATAAAATTGGTGGCTGACATCAATATCAATGTCCTGGTCGTTACATCGTACTACATATTTGTGATGGATTACCATTGGGGTCAGTCGGGGGAAGGGTGCGGGATCCTGCGGTATTATTGCTTACAGCTGCACATGAATCTACACTTAGTTCAGAAAGTTTTTTGGAACCTAGCCCTTGAACATTCTGATACATACATTTGTGCACTACTCTACCTATTTCCAAGGGATAACTCCAGAAAGTAGAATGCTGCAGCCGAGCCATACTCTTGTTAAGTGCCGGCAATACAATAGCAGTGCTTAGAATAGCAGGTGACTGAGAGGACATTGTTCCCTGCCCATTTCTTATGAGCCAGCTGGAAAGGGAAACTGAATGGAAGCCCAGGGCAGCCTGTGGTCACGGCCTGTGGAGACTTCTAGGTGACTGTGCCGTAAGAGGTGCTGGGAAGGGGACATCATTCTCTTGTCAGGTCATGACAGGATCATTCTGAACACATGGGCTCTGTGTGGAGTACAGCGGAATTTGTTTGCTAAGTGTTACACCATACATGTTTTCTCTAATGATGTTGATGCAAAGTGAAGCCTACAGGGTCCCGTGGTGTAGGGTTCCACAGGACGCCATGGCTGGAGGAAAAAGCTCAGTCAAGTTCAGCCTCCCACCCAGATAGCCGTCAGCACGCACAGAACGTCCTTCAGAATCTTAGTCATTTTTCTAGTCAGTGCCCTGACATATGTGGGTGTAGGTAGACATCAAAGAGTTGCTTTAGGGGTTAGGAAGCGAAAGGAAACAAAAGTTGTGAGTAAAATAATGCAAAGATACCTCAGAGGGAAACTGTTTAAAAAGAAGTTTTTTGAGAGTCTGTTGTTTCATGAATTAAAAAGAAACGCACACACATACACATGTCAGGCCAATGCCTTGCTCCTCTTAGACACCCCATGAGGTGTACTTAAAAAGAAGAAAAGCAAGGTCAAAGGGTGTGTCTGGGTGTCACCAGGACCACCACCAGGTTCTTGTTTCTCTGGGTGGACTCACAGGATTCAACACGTAGTCCTGTCCAAGGCCAGGATTTATGCAATGAAAGGATACATAGCACCATCAGCAGAGGGACAGGTGCATGGGACAGACGACACCAGAAGGAAACCAGGCACGTGCTTCCCAGAGCGCTCTCCCAGTGCAGGCAAGTAGGACACGCATAATCACTCCAGCAGCAAGTTACAGCAACACCCTCGAAGCCTTGTCCACCAGGGAAGCTCATGTGGGCGGGGAAGGCCAGGGTTTTTATCAGTCACAGAGGACCCTCTCTCTGGCACATACCAAAGTTCCAGACTCCCAGAGGAAAGCACGGGCTCAGCAGGATAAACCACATCATTCATACAAACAGCTGAAGAGCCATGAGCCACTCCTGTCAGGCAGGGAACCGCGGGGACCCTCTGGAGGTCCAGTCATGGGCCAGTCTCACAAGCAGTTTTTGCTCGTGACTCTTTCGGCACAAGGGATCGTGACCTTCCCAGGCCTTTTCTTTTTCTTTTCTTTTCTTTTCTTTTTTTTTTTTTGCTGTTTCTCTGTTTCTGTTTTATATCTCCCTCGGAACTAGAAGGATTCCTAGTAGTCCCTTGAGAGCCATTCTACTCAGAGTTCCCAGTAAATACAGGGAGAGGATGTAGATTCACCCCAGCCAGGGAAACAAGCCTATAAACTCAAGTCCCGGAGTATCCCCAGCACGGAGCTTCCAGTGTCCTCTCCCACTGGAGTTGGGACTGGGTGCTCTGTTGGCATCGATGTAGAACAGTATGCATAGAGGATTGCCAGCCGGGGAAGGTCACCGAGCTTCACGACCCAGAGTTTCCGCTGGGGCTTCAGCACTTAGGCACAGTTCACTGATCGATCATCCAGATGTGGCTGACTCATCTACGTGTCAGTCTCGGTTCCCAGGCCAGTTGATACCGCATGACCCAAAGCGCCACCCTGAATCTCCTGGTGGGTCTTCTTGGTGTAGTCAGTTCCCGCCCTACGACTGGTCAAAACCAAGACCTTCCTATCAGGTATAATGTAGATTACCTCTTGGAAGTAGGGGACAAAAAACAAAAAGGAATGAGATCTTGCCATTTGCAACAAGATGGATGCACCTAGAGAGTATGATGCTCAGTGAAAAGAGAAAGGTAAAAACCATATGACCTCACTTATACGTGGCATCTAAATAATAAATCATACGAACAAACGTAAACAAGAACAAACCCATAAATCCAGAAAACAGATAAACATAGTTTCCAGGGAGCAGGGGGGCCAAAATGGGTGAAGGGGAGCAGGAGGCCCAGGCTTCCAATTAGGGAGTGAGTCCTGGGGAGGGAAGTCACCGCATAGGGAACATAGTCCATGGTGACGTGTGGTGACGGAAGGCAGCTACACCTGTGGCATGTACAGTATAATGTACAGATTTGTGGAATCGCCGTGTTGTACGCCTGACACTAATACCGTGTGTCAGCATAGTTCAGGTAAGAAAAAACATGTTGAGGGGTGCCTGGCTGGCTTATTCGGTGGAGAATGCAACTCTCAATCTTAGGGTCATGAGTTCAAGCCCCATGTGGGCAGTAGAGCATACTTCAAAAAAAAAATTGTTTTTAAGTTACATTGAGAAACAACAGATAAAAGTAGGTATGACTTCAAGGCAAAAACAAATAAAAACTCTTCTGTGTGCACAGCTGGGTTTTACAGGGCTTCAGGAAGGTTATTTTTCTGTTTTGTTCACATCCTTCTTCATCCTTTCTGGATTCATCATGTTGGTGTGTGTGTCTTGTGGGAGAGGAAACAGCCAGGGTCGGGAGGCTTGGAAACAAAGATGGAGGACCAGTAAGCTCGTATTAAGTCATTTGGGGACCAAGGTGCACTTATTTTAATGCCTGTTTTTTTCTCGTCTATCTCTGGCTTCTCTGGATTTTGTGTCTTTGATAAAAGAAACCCCAAGAGGACAGATCAGTTGATTCTAGAACTATGGCACACGTAAGTATATATTTCTTTCCTTCTTAAAATGTATTTAGGTCCCGTGGCTGTTCTTGTGAAATATTCCTGAAGCCTCCTGCCCATCCCAGGCCCATGTAATGACCCACTGCCAGGTTCTTCCTATTCTGGCGAATGGCAGTGCCGTATAGCCCCTGCCCACCTGTGTGACTAATGCTCTCTTCACCCCCGAGCTGGGCATTCCGTGTCTCCTCTGTGCTCACCTTGCCGTCAAGAGGAATGCGGGAGCAGGAGGGGAGGAGAGTCCCTTGGGAGAAATACGAGTCATGGGTGTGGTTTATGAGTTGCAGATGTTGGTCCCCGTTTGACCGCATGCAAAAACGGAAACTCGCTGCCGTTCTCCACCGGCGTTTTTCCCCGGCGGAGGGGAGGGAAAGTTCACGTTGGCGGCTCTCCGGGTCAGTGGTGGTGAGAGCTGGATCTCCGTGAGGCTTTTGGGATTGGCTTGGACTATGATGGGGGCCCGAGCGCTGAGAGGCCGCGAGGTTACCAGGGGATATGAAGGGCGCCTGTTGAGCACACCCTCCACACCAGCCAGCGTCCACAGCGTCTGACAGCAGTTCTCTCAATCAGGAGCAGAGAAAAGCCCGGGGTGGTAGGTTGTCACGGCCACCCAGTGCAGAAGTTGCAGGTGATCATATACCCCCAGAATTGGGGAAAACCTTAGATGTTTGGTTGTACCTAAGTGTACAACTAAGAATTAAGTCCAGTCCATCCCTGCGATGGAATAAGAAAATGCTTTTGTCGTCACATAGGAAGAATGCTTAAAACCTTGGCAAAATGATGACCTTGAGGCTGAGAATATTCAGGCACATAAACCCTCGTTTCAAAAATAAAAGCTCTCACTTCACACTTCAGAATCAAAAGCCTAGGCCTTTTCCTTCCCTGGGAGGGTGGAAAGGTGCCGCAGGCATCCACGCTTGCCGAGATGTAACGAGGCAGGCCCGTAGCGGGCCCCGTGCTTGTGAACAGGAGCAGCCCGGGATAGTTTCGTGCCTCCTGACAGCTTGGGGTGATGAGGTGTTGCGCAGGGTGTGCGCTTTCTCTGCAGCAGCGAGCTCTTCAGGAGCATTAGGGGCTCTGCTCTGTCCCAGTCCCCACTGTGCGTCCTGTGGTCTGCTGCTGAGTCCAGCCCAACCCAGAGCAGAGCCCTCTCTGTGCTGTCTTTCTCCTCAGGGACGGTGTGGGTTTGTGTTTTCAGGGTTTGGTGACATTCTCAGATGTAGCCATCAACTTCTCTCAAGAGGAGTGGGCGTGCCTGAACTCCTCACAGAGGGACCTGTACTGGGACGTGATGTTGGAGAACTACAGTAACCTGGTCTCCCTGGGTGAGTTGCCTGTGCGCTGGAATGTCTGCTCCCTCCACTGCGAGTGTCAGGACTGATTTCCAAGAATGGGTTGAATTTCTTCCTCTTCTCAAGAAGTGTCTTGAGCCTTGTCTCATCTCTTCCCATCTTGGCCGGGCCCTTCCTCTAAGCCCCTCTCCTCCTCAGTGACCAGAGGGTGAATTCCAGTTCTAACCGTCTTCAGAGTTGAGCTGCACCCCGGCTTGGTGTGTTCATGCCCGACTGCTGCTAGTGGTCTGCAGCACTCTGGGGGGCCACCTCAGGGAGCTTGACTTCCTCTAGTAAGCCAGCCTGCATTGGAAGTGGAGCGAAGCGGCGTTTTCCAGGGGCTGTGCTTTGTACCTGAGGTGAAGCGGAAAGTTACAATTCCTGAATTCTGAGTTACAGTTTGGAGGAAACATCTTATATACATCTCAGGCTATGTCTTGTTTTTCTATTAGAGAGGTAACAGCCATAATAGTAGTGGCTGATTGCTACACTTGGCCTCAGTCCCACGAGTTTGTGGGGTAGGCACGATTGCTGTGTCGAACTTGTGGGTGAGTTTATTCAGACACGGAGTGACTTGATCAGACAGGGGAGGCAGAACCAAGAATCCACACTGTCACCTCCCCTCTTGTCCTGCCTCCAAAGGTAAGACCCTCAGAATTTGAAATAAGACCTTTCCTCTCTGGTTGCCTGTTCTTTAATCCCTTTTCTTTTCTGCATTCTCATCATTTTGACTTTCAGCTTGACATAAATTTCTAAGTCTCCATCAAAGTTTTTTTTGTGTTTGTTGTTTTGTTTTTAAGGTTTCATTTATTCATTTGAGAGAGAGAGAGCATGGCGGGGGGTTGGGGAGTAGCAGGCAGATGGAGAGGCAGGCTCCCTGCTGAGCAGAGAGCCCCAGAGACAGGACTTGATCCCAAGATCTGGAAATCACATCCTGAGCCGAAGGCAGATGCTTAACCCTCTGAGCTACCCAGGCGTTCCTCCAAAGAACTTTTGAGCATATAATTTTTTTCTCAAATTCTACACCATGTGACATTTTTTTTGTGAAAGCAGGACCTTTCATTTCTAAGCCAGATGTGACTTGCTGTGTTGGGGAATAAGGGAAAGAGCCTTGATGGCTGAGAGGGAGCACAGTGCCGAGGAGAATGACAGCTGGGCTGGCTGGGACAAGCCATCGCTTCAGTAAACAGCTCTGTGAGGCAGGAACGGGTGTACCCCTTGGGCATTTGGAAAGCTCCCTATGAAGGCCACGGATGGCCTCTGGGGAAGAAGTCACCACCATGAACCTGATCTTCGTCCCATTCCCCTCTTACTGGTTTGCTTCTCCCTTACTCCTGCTTCCCATGTTGCTGATGCTGCTGGTCTGTGGGCCATGCCTTGAGTAGCAGTTGTGCAGACCACATGACCCCATGCCCTTCGTAGCTCCTGCGAGGTGGTTGGTATCCTAGCCTTGAGTGCTCTTTTCCTTTTCTCTAATGTTCGCTAATGCTCCTTCCTGGATGCTGTTACATTCTGACGTCACAGGACGTCATCCAGTATGGTTCTTCCTGTGCGGTTAGCCCTCACCGACACCCAGTAGGCAGACCCACAGCTCAGCGGGCATGCACCGAGCGCCCTTCTGTTACTGCTTGGTTTTTTGCGCTCCCAGTTCTTACAGAGAACTGTGCTGTATCTGCTACTTGGTTATGTAGTGACACTGTTCGTAATGGATAAAAATGTTGTTTTTAAAGGAAAAACTGTTAGTTCTTGTAATAAAGGGCTGGTTGGCTCGCATGCCCCAAAGCTGATCATCTGACACTTTCTGGCACCATTATGAAGTCATGCACTTAAGTGCGTTCTGGGTTTTGCAGCCTGGTGGAGTTAAGTGTCCCCATTGACGGTCAGATCCCCCAAAACATTCCCTCACAGGCGTTGACCATGTTTGTTGCAGTTACTCCTACAATGTCCCTTTCATTGCCTTTGATGGTGGGTCTTTTTGTCCAGAATCGTTTTCGTTATGTGACTGACAGGTACCTTAACTTCAGAATGTTAGTTTTATACCCAGGTTATTTTCTTGTTTTTCACATTAGTTCTATATTTGATTTTCCTGGGTTTGTCCAGGTGCATCATCACATCATCCACACATTGTGTTCTGTTTTTAAGATCTGCCCCTCCAATTGCTTTTTCCTTAATTATGGCAGCTCATAGGAAATCGGCGGGCTAAGAGGCGGTTCCTCTTCCTTGTCTGACTTCAGCAGGAGCGTCTGCAATGTTTCCTCATTAAGTACAGTGGAGCCATACATTTAATGAGAGCCCTAGGTGACTTGTGTTGTTCTCCTAGAAAAGTTTTATTTCTGTCAGAGAAGTTTTTGGTTTGTGGTTAGGTTCGTTTGCGTTTTAATTTTCCTTAAAATGAAACAAACTGTTAATTTTTTCCAGATTTAGAGTCACCATATGGGACCAAGAGTTTGCCTACAGAAAAGGGCCTTTATGAAATGAATTTATCCAAATGGAACTCAAATGGAAAAAGTAAATCCCTTGGCCTTGACTGGATGTGTGAAGGTGAGTGTGAAAGACCACGGGGCCCTCAAGAGGGCTGTTTCAATCAAATGATAATCAACTGTGAGAAAACGCCTGCTTGTAGAGAAAATACCTCTGTTAGACCACAGCAGAGACTTCATACTAGGGAGAATTCCTATGAATGTAAGGAGTGTGGGAAGGCCTTTAGTCGTGGCTACCAGCTCACTCAGCATCAGAAAATTCACACGGGTGAGAAACCCTATGAATGTAAGGACTGTAAAAAGGCCTTTCGTTGGGGTAATCAGCTCACTCAGCATCAGAAAATCCACACTGGTGAGAAACCCTATGAATGTAAGGACTGTGGGAAGGCCTTTAGATGGGGTTCGAGCCTCGTCATTCATAAGAGAATCCATACGGGAGAGAAACCCTATGAATGTAAGGACTGCGGGAAAGCCTTTAGACGTGGTGACGAACTCACTCAGCACCAGAGATTTCACACTGGGGAGAAAGACTATGAATGCAAAGACTGCGGCAAGACCTTTAGCCGTGTGTATAAACTAATTCAGCACAAGAGAATTCATAGTGGTGAAAAACCCTATGAATGTAAGGACTGTGGGAAGGCCTTTATCTGTGGCTCGAGCCTCGTTCAGCATAAGAGAATTCATACTGGTGAGAAGCCCTACGAATGTCAGGAATGTGGGAAGGCCTTCACTCGAGTCAATTATCTCACCCAGCATCAGAAAATCCACACTGGTGAGAAACCTCACGAATGTAAGGAGTGTGGGAAGGCCTTTCGCTGGGGTTCGAGCCTGGTTAAACATGAGAGAATTCATACTGGTGAGAAGCCATATAAATGCACAGAATGTGGGAAGGCCTTTAATTGTGGCTACCACCTCACCCAGCACGAGAGAATCCACACGGGTGAGACGCCTTACAAGTGCAAGGAGTGTGGGAAGGCCTTCATCTATGGGTCAAGCCTCGTTAAACATGAGAGGATTCATACAGGGGAAAAGCCCTATGAGTGTAAAGAGTGTGGGAAGGCCTTTAGTCATGGCCATCAACTTACACAGCATCAGAAAATTCACACTGGTGAGAAGTCCTTTTGAGTGTAAGGAATGTGGGAAGGCATGTCACCACGTGAACCATCGTAGAGAACATCCAAGTGTTCACGCTGCTGATAAACCTTTTGAACGAAAAGAAAGGACAGAAGTTTCTATACAGCATTCCTTCCTTCCACAGCACAAGGAAAATCCATGATACAGTTTAGCATGGGAAAGCCTTCACTGGTCACTCTCCTGCTTGCTTATAGCATCTCAGAATAGTCATGCTCAAGGCAGATTTGGAGAATGGAGAAATCACTTCTTCATGATCACAACACACTAAGTGTAGACTTGTTTTCTGTGGGGTTTTTTGTCTTGCTGAATTGGTTTCATGGGTGGATAAAAGCCTCCCTCCACCATTCAAGCTCTATGTCAGATTTGTTCTAGGGAATAACTCTGCTAATGTAACCCATGTGGGAGAGCGTCCCGCCATGGTACACACCCTCCCTTACCATCACCATCCCACCCCTTTACTCCTGTGACACACTGGAAAAATGACCTTGTTACCCCTGTGCGTTGTGTGTGAGATGGGGACAATCACACCTGCCTAATACTGCTGTTGTGGTGACTGAGTTTGGTACATGTAAACTCTGACGGTGTATCTGGAATACTGTGTATGCTCAATAAATATTAGCTGTTGTTCTTACCATCATCACCGTTAGTGTTGCTCTTAGTGAACTCCTACAGGAACACCCCCCGTGGGCACAAGAATTTAGAAAAGACGGTCCAACTTGTAGAAGGAAATACGGGAGATTACTGTCACAGCCTTGGGTGGACGGTGTTCCTTAGTACACAGAAGATGCAAAACATAAAAAGTTTATACGTTGGACTTCATCGAAAGTACAGAGTTCTGTTCATCGAGTGACACCTCAAAGATTGAAAAAAGTCAGAGGCATACTGGGCAATGTAATAATTCTCCATGCACCTGACAGGATGCATATAGAACACAGAATCCCCCAAGTCAGTAAAAAGTCTGTTTTAAAGGGGTGAGGGGACTTAAATAACCACTTCCAAGAGAAGTTGGCCAAATGGTCAGTGAGCAAGTGAAAATGGGCTCAACTTCATTTTTCATCAAGGAAATGCAAAGTAAAACCACCATGCAGCTTAACTAGACACTCACTAGAATAGTTACCATTAAAATCACGCATGAGCCTGTCACTTTGTTGGGTGGTCACATGCGATCTGTTCAGGAAGGAATGGGACCAGTACTCGGGACCTCCACCAGATCCTGGAGGTCCTGCAGCAGGGGCAAAGAGGTGATGCTTGAGGAGGGCAAGTGACTGTGTCCTGTGGGAGGGGCCCGGGCCCAGGATCCAGTCCTGGAAGAGTTGAGGGAGCTGTTAGACTCAGGATGGGCCTAAGCCATCTGAAGTTGTCAGCCCTGGAGAGAAGGGTATGGGTCCTTTTGTGGAAAGAACTAGAGAGCCCACAGGAGTGAGTTGAGAAGCAGGAAGAGGGGTGGAAGGGCCTGGTGTTGGGGGGAGGAATGGCTAGTGCTCAGACAGGTCCTGGGAGACTCAAGGAGAGTCCAGGATAGCCTTCAAGAGCTGGAAGACTTGAATGCTCATGAGTGTGGCCTGGGAGACCTAAGCAGAGCCTTGGCACCATGCTGGCTGTGTGGTTAGAGCACAGAGGAGTGTCTCACAGAGGTCAACAAGGATCCAGAGTCGGGGGTACAAATAGGGCTTATGTGTGGTTTGCCCCAGGGCTGGGGTGCCAGTATCCATAGACTACAGGTGTGGGTGGGTGCTGTCCTGAATAAATGGAGGAGGTGGAGGAGTAAGGAGAGGAGTATGGTGGGGAAAGGACATGAGGGGATAGAATTGGAAGGGTAGCATGGGGGACCATAAAGAGGAGGAACAGGAGGGTCACAGTGGAGACAACACCGACAGACTGGAAGCCCCAGGGGAGATGCAGGACACTGTCTGGACACACAAGGGTGATCCACAGAAGGAAACCAGAAGATTATATGTCCATCAGGACTCCTAGTTCAAGGAACAAAAACCTATTGAAAGTAGCCAAAGGGAGTAGGGTGGGGAGAAAAAAAATGGGCTTGTGCAGAGGAGTCACTGTGATATAGCCTCTACACAACACCTCAAGATACCTGCCCTGAGTTTGTGCTCTGCTTTCCTAGGGTAGCTTTTCTGCTGATGCTGCACACAGTGGTCCTCACCATGCCAGGTTCGTCATTCTTAGGACTCATAACACAAGAGAAAGTCTCCCAGACCCTTCCACAGGTTTTGCAGAATAGAGTCTCGCTGACTGACTGGTTCATGAATCTATCCTGGAAACTTTGCCCATGGCAGGATGGATTGGAAACATCTCAGTTGCCACCCAAGCCTTATAACCACTCTGGAGCTCACCTAAAGCTTACGGACACAGGGTGGGGCTGGGAAACCTAATGCCAGGAGCCCTCACATATGTCAGCCAGATACCAGACACCAGAATCAGCAGCTCTCCACACCAGGCCAGGAATCAGAACGTTCCTGCAACTAGATGAGGGCATGGATTCGGAAGTGGCTGACAACCCCTCTGCTGGTCTGTGTGGGGCAAGGAAGTGGAGGCAGCTTCTCAGCTCTTCGGTCCCTCTTCAGTTTTAAAATCACCCTTACAGAGCAGTACAATCCTGGATTGGAGATGAAAGGAGGTCCGTAAAAGCCAAGAGTTTAAGTCGCTAGTCACATGGTGCACCCTTGGCCTGTTTACGGGTGCTCCAGAGTTCATCATAAAATTGCAGCTTCCAATTTACACAGAACATTCCTGTACTCCACTAATCCATCAAGGATTAGAAGCATATGCTGTGTGAATGCCTAGTGTAATTTTCTAACACCATATTTTATACTTCTGACACGTCCGTCTGAAAGTGGCCCATTTTATGGGCCTCCAGAACACACTGTATTACTTTGTTTGCCACGTCCTGCACTCAGTTCAGATTCTTTTTTCTAGTGCTAGCACTGCTTACCTGAAAATCACCAAAGTTCCCAGTATTGTGCTACTCAACAAAGGTTTCCATTTTTGGCCTGGGAGCCAGTCCCATCTCAGAATTTCATACTCTACATTTGACTTCCATTTCCTTTACAACAAAGCCCCCCATTTGTTCCACAATTTCAACATTAAAAACCTTCAAACTCTGCTTTCTTTGGACTCTTTTCTTAATCTAGTTTTGAAGAGTGCAGTCTCCCAGCAGTTGCCACTCTGGCATCAGAGTTCTGGGAAGTTTTTTTCTTGCTGCATATCAAAGTGTCAGTACATAACCCTTGCTTCAGGCTCAGTTGTTGAAAGACTGAGGTTTAAGGCATCTTGTTGCAGCTCTCTCTGTTACATCACTATTCCTTTGCTTCTGGTGCATATCCAAAACTGAAGTTTCTACTGGTTCAGTAGTTTATTGTCTGAGTTCTCCATTAGAGAGTGGGTTCTTGAATCCTGTGACCTGTCTTGGCTTGCTCACCTCTGACTCCTTACCCCTTTGAACAGTGAGAACCATATACATTGTAGGCAGTCAAGAAATGTTTGTTTCACAAATGAATTTTGTTGAGCCTCATTAATGCATGAATTGCTGATTCTCCTCTATATGAGTATAAGACATACTTTATCATTAAGGATATGTCTAAAAGGGACTGCAAGACTTCATGAGGTCTCATGGCAGGGAGGAATGATACAAGGTGCTGAAAGAAAAGGCTGCCAACCAAGAATTCTTTATCTCTCAAAACTGTCCTTCAAAAACAAGAGAGAGGGGCGCCTGGGTGGCTCAGTGGGTTAAACCTCTGCCTTTGGTTCAGGTCATGGTCCCAGGATCCTGGGATCAAGTCCTGCATCAGGCTCTCTGCTCAGCAGGGATCCTTCTTCCCCCTCTCCCTCTGCCTGCCTTTCTGCCTGCTTGTGATCTCTCTGTGTCAAGTAAATAAAATATTTTTAAAAAAGAAATTAAGACAAAAGGAAAAGGAGTTTGCTTGCTAACAGATCTGCCCCATAAGAAATACCAAAGAGTAGTCCTTCAGGCTGAAACAAAAGGACCTTCAACCATAATTTGAAGGCATATAAAGAAACAGTAACTACTCAGGTAAATATAAAACACAGTGAGTGATACGCCTTTTGTTTGTAATCCCTCTTATTTCCTACGTGATTTAAAGGATAAATGCATAAGAAATGATGAGTCTGGGTTAATGGCGCTACATGTCTGAAGCTGTAACTGACCATGATAAGCAGGCATTGGGTAAGAGCTAAGTGGGAGCACAGTGTCTCTGTTACTGATTCTAGAAGTCTAATCAAACTAGATTGTTACAAACATAAGATGTCAGTTATAATTGCCATGGTAATCACTAAGAAAATATCTTTATAAGTATGAATTCCTCATCCACTAGATAGCTGGAGTGGCTACATTAATCAGACAAAACAGGCCTCAAGTCTAAAACTTCTATAGGAAACAAAGGATATCTTATATTAATATACTGAGTTCATATACCAACTATATCCACATCAAAGGAACCTCCAAATACATGAAATGAACATTGATCACCAAAGAAACAGTTCTACAGTCATAGTTAAAGATTTCAGTACCCCCGCTTTCAACCACAGTTAGAATATCTGGATGAGAGATTGATTTGAAAAAATAGAAGACCGGCACCTGGGTGGCTCAGTCAGTTAAGCAACCAACAATTGATTTTGGCTCCACACTGAGCAAGGGGTCTGCTTAAGGATTCTCTCTCTCCCTTTGCCCTCCCTTGTTCATCCACTCACATGCATGCCCTCCCCCCCACCTCCCCATCGCTCCCTAAAATAAATCCTATAAAACTCCCTTTGCACCTCCCCTTGCTCACACACTCTCACATAAATAAATAAGTCTATTTAAAAATAAGGAGACTGCTTCTCCCTCTCCAGCTTCCCTGTGCTTGTGTTCCCTCTCTATCTCTCTTTGTCATAAATAAATAAACTCTTTTAAAAAATAAAATACAGGGGCGCCTGGGTGGCTCAGTGGGTTAAGCCACTGCCTTCGGCTCAGGTCATGATCCCAGGGTCCTGGGATCGAGTCCCGCATCGGGCTCTCTGCTCAGCAGGGAGTCTGCTTCCTCCTTTCTCTCTCTGCCTGCCTCTCTGCCTACTTGTGATCTCTCTCTGTCAAATAAATAAATAAATTCTAAAAATAAATAAATAAATAAATAAAATACAAAAATAACAAAAAATAAAAGACCACCGTACAGACTCAAGTAGACCTAACAGACACAGCACCACCAGCAACAGAATACACACAGAACCTTCTCCAGGATAGATCATGTTAGGCCACAAAGCGAGTCTCAACAAACTGAAAAGTAGGGCATCCTAGCATCTTGTCCAACCACAAGGGAAATCAAATGAGAAATCAACAGAAAGAGAAGAAAATGCTATGTGGAGATTAAACCACACTACAACAAACAGGTCAAAGAAGAGCTCACAAGGAAACTAGAAAACGGGAGTAAAAATCAAGATAAATGGGATGCTGTGAAAGCAGTGCTCAGAAGGACAGTTAGAGCAGTAAACACCTGTTTTTGAAAAGATAGGAAACCACAAAAAGAAGAGCAAACTAAACACAAAGTTAGCAGAAGGAAGAAAATAGCAGGTACTGGAGTGGAGGAAAAATGAAATAGAGAATAGAAAAATGGCACAAAGGGGGACCTGGGTGGCTCAGTTGGTTAAGCGTCTGACTCTTGATCTGAGCTCAGGTCTTGATCTCAGGGTTGTGAGTTCAGCCCCTGTTGGGCTCCATGCCCATGGGTATGGAGCCTACTTTAAAAAATAAATAAAAGAGGTACAAAGAATTAGCGGAACAAAAAATTGATTCTTTGGGGAAAAAAAATCAACAAAACTGACAAGGCTTTGACCAGGCTAAGAGAAGAAAGTAATAAAGTAATTATCCAAAGGAAAGGCAGAGATCACCAGCGATGCTTCTGATCTCTTCTAGGCATAGGTGGCTAAAGTGAAGGTCCTCCAAACCCAAGGTCAATCTGAGCTCATCAACACAGCACATGCACAAACACACCTGAACACATTCTGTTCCTGCAAACCCACAGTTGCCAAGCTTTGTCTACCAAGAACCAAATAGTAAATACTTAAGGCTTTGCAGGCCACATGTGCTCATCCTCTTTTTTTTGTTTGTTTGTTTTGTTTTGTTTTGTTTTTAAAAATAAGTACTCTTAGTCTCTAGACCATACAAAAATAGGTCCACAAGCAGTATTGGGGCCATGGACTATAGATTACCTGACTGCTGCACTAAACCAACATTTGAGCATGGGAGAAAATTCTAGAACAGCATTATCCAGTGTGGTAGCCAGTAGCTTCATACCACCATTGGGCTCTTGAAATGTGGCTAGGTGGTAAACTAAGTGTAGAATATATACTAGGATTTGCAGACTGTCCAGAAATAAAAAAGTAAAATAGTTCATTAATAATTTTTACATGTATTACATGTTGAAATAACATTTTGGATATACTGAGCTAAATAAAATCTATTACTAAAATTAATTTCACCTGTTTTTTTGCCTTTTTTAAAGAAGATTTTATTTACTTACTTGACAGAGATCACAAGTAGGCAGAGAGGCAGACAGAGAGAGGGGGAAACGGGCTCCTGGCTGAGCAGAGAGCCCAATGCGGGGCTCAATCTCAGGACCCTGGGATCATGACCGGAGCCTAAGGCAGAGGCTTTAACCCACTGAGCCACCCAGGGGCCCCGCCTTTTTTTTTTTTTTTAACATGAAACTAGAACACTTCAATTACCTATGTGCTCTCTTTAGGTCTGTTTGGACAGCACAATACTCTACTGCTGCAGTTTGGCGAAATTTGCCAAAACTTTTAAGTGTATATGGTCTGACTCAGCCTTTCCACTTATAAGAATATATTATTTTTATACCATTACACATATCACCTTTCCAGAGAACCTCTTCTTATTCTCAGGGTCTCGGTGAAAATTTCATTGATCATTGACTTCCCTTGGAGAGTTGGGGGAGGGGAGATTGTGTGGTTTGATTATGTTCTGATTCCTTTTGTCACGAACACTTTATGGATAGCACTGTTGCCTATGGCAGCCCTCTAGGATGCACATGTATCTGGTTGTCCCATGTTAGTGGTGACAATGGTAATCAACCTTTTTCCATCAGACTTTCATCTTAATTTGTCCCATTAACCAATGCTGCCCTAGCCCTATCATTTCCCTAGGACTTGCAGAATGGTGCTATTTCTAATGCTACTAATCCTCCACCTACATTTTTAAATTCACTGAATGACTTTGCTACTCCATTTCTTTGACCTCCATCCCTGCAATGGTCACTCTCCCTGAGTCGTTCACCCCACAGACAATTCTGTCCTTGACTATTACCAACATCTTTAGCATCTAGAATCTCAGTTTCACGCATTGTGTTCTGCTATCTTGTCTTCTCATTCCACCCAACGGCATCAACCACCATTATTTCCCACACTGCCCCCACTTCTGGAAATGCTGTTTTCTTCAACTCAACAACTTTTCTTCATCAGCCTCTCTAGGAGTACCACAGAAATGCAAAGAAAAATGATCTCTTTGGGGCGCCTGGGTGGCTCAGTGGGTTAAAGCCTCTGCCTTCGGCTCAGGTCATAATCCCAGGGTCCTGGGATCGAGCCCCGCATCAGGCTCTCTGCTCATCTCTACCTGCCTCTGCCTACTTGTGATCTCTCTCTCTGTCAAATAAATAAATAAAATCTTTTAAAAAAAAAAAAAAAGAAAGAAAGAAAGATGATCACTTACATGAGGTTATAAGTCAGTCATATCTCAATAAAGCTGGTAGGAAAATAAAAACAACCAGTTCTCTTGGGCATTTTGAAATGATCCACTTCATGTGATATTATGCTCTTTTTTAGTCTACTTTGTCTGACACTAACATAGCTATGCCAGCTTCCTGTTAGCACTTGCAAGATGTGTCTCTTCCTTTTGCTTCCAGTCTGTTAGGGCCCTAATTTTTTTTCAATTTATTTATTTATTTGTTTGTTTGTTTGTTTGTTTAACAGAGACACAGCGAGAGAGGTAACACAAGCAGGGGGAGTGAGAGAGGGAGAACAGGCTTCCCATGGAGCAGGGAGCCTGACACGGCTCGATTCCAGGACCCTGCGATCATGACTTGAGCCAAAGGCAGACACTTAATGACTGAGCCACCCAGGCACCCGGGGGCCCTAAAACTTAATGTACAATTCTTCAGGGGCACCTGGCTGGCTCAGTTGGTAGAGCACACAAATTGTGATTGCAGAGTCATGAGTCTGAGCCCTGTGCTGGGGATAGAGAGTATTTTTTTTTTAATTTTTTATTTTTTATAAACATATATTTTTATCCCCAGGGGTACAGGTCTGTGAATCACCAGGTTTGCACACTTCACAGAGAGTATTTTTTTAACTAAATTTAAAAAATAAAAAATTAAGTACAATTCTTGACACAATACAGAGGAGAAACCTGCATTTTCTTCCCATGTGGCAATCTCTGTTTTCGCTGGAAATAGGCACAAGAAGGCACTTCTTACGTGCAGGTAATATTTTACCTTTCCTCTAGTTGCTGGTTACATTGTTGGTACCTTGTGAAAATTCATCCCACTGCACATTTATGAAGTATGCAATTTTTTTTTATTTTATGCTTTCAAAGGTTTACTTAAATTTTAAACAAGATTAAGGGTATTTTTGTCCACTGGCAAAAAATACAGTGCTCTAAACACACAGAGGCTCACTCCATAGAGGCTCAAAGTCTCCCTTGAAACAGAAGATACCTCCAGTGTACAGAGGAATTCCACATAGCATCTATTTCCTGTGGTTAAGCTAATTCAGCACTAGGGATGTTTTTGCCAAGAGTTTGGGAGCTTGAGGCAGGTGGCTGTTGATCACTGTCCTTCTCCAAGCTGTGTCGGATCCCGTAACCAAAGTATATGGCAAATCCTAGTAGAGAAATGAGACCAATCATGGAAAAGTAGGCACTCCGCCCACTTAGAAGTGCCCAACAGGCATTCTACCATGGCCTCTGAGACAGTTTTGGGGAAAGGCAGTAGCAAGAGGGTTGAGTGGTAGCCCTTGAGAAGCCTCTTTTCCCCCAGAAAGCCACTTACCCATCACCATCCAGATGCCAAATCGGGCCCAGGTCCCAGCGGTCATCTTCATCATTAAGTAAACATTCATAAAGAAGCTCAGCAGTGGGAGCATAGGCAAAGCAGGAACCTGTGGGCAACACGGCACAGATGTCTGAAGGGAGATCCCTACCCCACCTGGGTGGGAAGAAAGACCCCAGTCCTACGCTGCACCTTCAGTGCCTACTCTTATCCCACTGAGTGCTCCCAAAGGAGTGGGTGTTGGTGAATGGAGGTAGCCAAGTACTGAATGCGAAACAATAGTTTCTTGTTTTAGCAACTGACCATTTTCTTCTCTGACCCAGCCAAGAGTGGTAGACTTCAAAGCATACAGAGTTCATGCACTCAGGGTGGAGAGTCTGGGGACAAAAGGTCACCTACCTTGAAGTGAAGAGGAGTGGGGTTCTGGGGCTGTCTCCAGATGATGAAAGTGAGCCCAATAATGAGCAGCAGCACAGCACCTGTGGTATACACCGGGTCTCCAGACAGCAGGTGGCTGGGCCATTGGGCCAGTATTAGGTCCAGGATCATCAGCAGGAGAGCTGCAAGGGTCAAGTTGGAGGACAACAGGTCCAACTCCAGAAGCCAAATATGTCAAGACACCCCACCCCAAAACTGCCCCATCTAGAAGGGCCACCGACTCTCTGAGCTTCCTCCTCAGCTGCCAAAGACACACTCCCACCCTCTCCCTCCACAGACAGAAACCCCACTGCTCACCAAGCAGTAAGCTGCATGCGTAGACAATGCGGCCAGATTTTAGAGTTGGGGTGGTCTTGTCTGGGTTATGCAGACTGGGCGGAGCCTGCATGGTTCCTGCTTCAGGTACAGGTTGCAAAGAACCTGCTCGAGGTGCAGGCTTTATCTCAACTATTTCCACCCCTGTTTTCTTGTTCTTACTTAAATTCTCATCAGGCTGGTACCTGAATGAGAGGTATTAAGGCACTATGAACACCAGCCCCTGCTCGTCCAATATCAGGCATCCTGATCCACCTTTTCCTACCCTGAGTGCTGTAGTATGCTTAGGAGGCAGCATGAAGCAGAAGAGGACTAGCTCCTCATCCAGTCCCCATGAGTCCAAGAACCTGCAGCCAAGATGCAGTGGAGTCTCACCTGAGGACAAGAACAGAAAAGACCACCAGAGAGTAAGCAAGCAGGGTCCCAATTGACATGAGGTCCACAAGATCACTGAGCTCGAAGAGGAATGCCATGAGTGCTAGAATGAGGCACAAACAAGGTGGGGAGGGGGATGAGGAACCACTGGAAATATGCAAGGTAAGGAAACTGATGAAAGGTGTGAGTTTTGTTTTCTCACCTGCAAAAGTTCCAGATGCTATGGTGGCCATGATGGGAGTGTGTGTGTGGGGATGAATCTGAGCGAGTCCCCGGAAAAGGAGCCCATCGTCTGCCATTGCGTAGATCACTCGAGGCATGGGGAACATGGTACCCAGGAGGCTGGAGAAGAAAACCGGAATATACATGAGCTCTTGAAGGAGCAGAACAGACCCAAGTCAGCATGGGGTCAGATGTCTCTCTCATCTCTCAATCCCAAGAGATTGGGATACCTGAGAATCTCCCAGACAGGGAGAGGCAGACACTGACCTGGTTGAAAGAGCACAGAGGGTTCCAGCAGCAAAGGCATATCTAGCAGGGGCCCATCCCACATGGAGAAACGCCTGTGGCAAGGGGCTGCCGGGATGAATCTGGTAGTAGGGCATCATGAGGGTGAGTGCCGCCGAGACACCAAAATATGCCAAAAAACAGATGAAGAGCCAGATTATGATGCTTAAGGGGATGGATCGCTGAGGATTACGGGCTTCTTCCCCTGTGGGACAGGTGGACGTACTCAGGAAAACTCTGGGGTGAAGGCACAAATCCTCTTCCCTCTTCCACCTTCAGAAGCAGGCTACCCTCCTACCAATCCTCTGCCCAAGGGCAGCCCAAATGTGCCCAAACCCCTGATGGGGCAGAATGACCATGTTACCAGTAGTGGTGATGCAATCAAAACCAACAAATGCATAGAAACATGTCGCTGCTCCATGGAGAATCCCCTCAAAGCCAAAAGGCATAAAGCCTCCAGAGCCCAGAGGGCCCAAGCTGTGGTGAGAAGGAACAAGGAAGGACACAGGGGCCTATGTTCAGCCATCTCTACTGATGGCTCCGTCCATACCAAAAGTCCTGGGTTTCATTCCCCTTGCTCCCCGTGGGGATCCAGCCCACCATATTCCCTCTTTATTCCCCACTGTTCCCCAGTTGTACACCCCCACACACTCTACCATGGCCAGGAGTACCCTCCTAACCTAGAAGTGTCATTGGATGCTGACATGGCCAGTTTGTAATCCTCTTCGGTGAGCTGCCAATGGTGCAGATCTCCCTTCATGAAGCCAGAGAAGATGACAAAACTAAGAACTAAAAGGTTCACGCCCGTGAACACCTTGGTAACCAGGGCCGACTCACTAGCTCCCAGGGCCAGAAGTCCTGTGGGGAAAATGGAATATCAAATATCCAAAATAACTAAACCCATATATACAGAGAGCAAACCGGTGGCCGCCAGGGGCTGGCGGGGACAGGGGATGGTATGAGGGTTCCTTCTGGGGATACTGGTGCTTTTGGGGTCTGGAAGGACATGGAAGGTGCATGACACTGGGCCCTCTGAGATGGTTAATTTCTTCTTATGGTCATCAGCTTGTGATATATACACATGGGCCAAATCATCATGTCTTTCATCTTGAACTTGCACAATGTTATATGTCAATTAAATCTCCATAAAGCTGGGAATAGTAAAATGAAGTGGTTAATTGGATGTTATGTGAATTTCACCTCTATTTAAAAAAAAACCTTTGGTGGGGCGCCTGGGTGGCTCCGTGGGTTAAAGCCTCTGCCTTCAGCTCGGGTCATGATCTCAGGTCCTAGGATCGAGCCCCGCATCGAGCTCTCTGCTCAGCGGGGAGCCTGCTTCCTCCTCTCTCTCTGCCTGCCTCTCTGCCCGCTTATGATCTCTCTCTGTGTCAAATAAATAAATAAAATCTTTAAAAAAAAAATTAAAAAAACCTTTGGTCTCAGTCCCAAGGAAGAAACTTGTCAGTCTAAGTGAATGATTCTCGACTGGGGGTGACTTTGTTCTCTAAGGGACATTTGGTGATACCTGGAGACATTCTGACTGTCACAGTTTGGGTGGGGGGGTGCCAATGGCATCTGGGAAGTAGAGGCCAACATCCAACAATGATTCTCACACACACACACACACACACACACACACACCCCACACATGTAATGCCCAGGACAGCCCTCCACACCAAAGACACTGATCCAGCCCAGAATGTCAATAACGTCCAGGGACAGAAGCAGTGTTCTAAGACTTGTCTTCCTGTCTCTCATCACAGACCCTCCCTTCCAGCGCTGCCCACCAGTCCAAACCAACTCCCCCTCTGCGCCCTGTTCTTCCCATCCTAGAGGACGCCAGCCTCACCAGTAAGCAGCAGCACCAGACCCAGTGCCAAGAAGTCCAGGTATGTGGCCAGCACATGGGGCACCTGCAGAGAGAAACCTCCCTTCAGGAGCTGAGAGACCTGATTCCCAATCAAGTCGTCGAAGGCGGAGCTCCAGGCCCTGGCCACACTGGCAGCACCTGTGGGGGGAGGAGGAGGAAGGTTCACTGACAAACAAAACTGAGTTCCTACTATGCACCACAAGAGCTCTTTTTGGGGGGCGAAGAGGGACGGAAACCAGACAAAATGCCTAACCTCTAAGAGTTTCCTTTCATGCGGTGGGGAGAGCAGACATAGAAGATTCATGAAATAGGTCAACTATTTAATACAGTCAGAAAGAGATCGAGGTTATCTCATGCAAGAAAACGGGGGAAGCTGGGGGTCATGGGGGATGAGCCTTCCCAAACTTGTCTCCCTGTCTCCCACCAGAGCTCCGCCTCCCCGTGTCCTACAGTCCCTATTCCTTCCTGGTCAGTCCTGTCATTCTAGGAAAGCAGGACAGAGTTCAGTAGAATGAAGTTTGGGGGTTTCCTGTACTATGGCCCAGCTCCCCCAACCTTCCCCTGCCACCTCACCAATGACATAGGAGAGTATGAGGTTCCAACCAGTGATGAAAGCACACAACTGTCCAACTGTGACATAGCTGTAGAGATAGACAGAACCGGAGCCTGGCACACGGGTCCCAAACTCTGCATAGCAGAGCCCGGACAGCACGGAAGACAGGGCAGCCACGAGGAAGCAGATGGTGATGGCCGGCCCAGCTTTGTACTTGGCCACTTCGCGGGCCAGGATATACACGCCCGCTCCCAGGGTGCTGCCCACGCCCAAGGCCACCAGATGGAGGGTGCTCAGGCACCGGGCCAAGCCACTCTCAACCCCCTCCCTCGGCCCCAGGGGCCGCCTGCACACCAGCTTCCGGCCAAACTGACAAATGTGGTGATGCAGCATCCTCGTGGAGTGGAGGAGAGGAAGAGGAGGCCAATATCTGCAAAGAAAATGAGAGACCACCATCAAGAACATCCATCCCCCGGGGCCCTGGGAGTCTATCCCCCGGGGCCCTGAGAGTCCTCGGACAGAAGACCCATCCCACAGAGCGAGGGTGGTAAGACAGACTTTGAGTATGTTGCAAAGTTTCCGGGAGGGTTACTTGAAAAGAAGCAAGCAAAACCTTGTAGGACGTTTACGTTTATCCCCATTAGCTGAGGAGACAAGAGCCCTGACCTCCAAAGCCAGACCATCCAGGTTCTCGTATCAGCCATCTCGATCTCCCACGAGCCACCTGCCACTCTTGGCCCTCCCCTCCGTAAAACAGGGGAAAGTCATCATGATGGCCATTACTCCCTGCCTCCCTTGTTATGTGTGAAGCAATGCTTGCTTTGAGGAACTGGGCAGAGCGCTCACACCCCAGGCATTTCTGCACCAAGGATCCTGATAACTTTGCCTCCTTCGCCTGCAGAGCAAAATGCAACTGGAATTTTGAGCTGGGGCAGAATGAGACGGAATTTGCAGGGAGGGAGAGACTAGCCTGGCTGAGGGAGAGCAGGAAACCTGAGTGACCTCCCAGTTGCCTGGAGGTAGGGAGGACTGACCTTCCTTCCAAGGCAGAAGAGACAGACCTGCCATCTGCTCCTTTGGGGCAAGGGAAGGTCTCCTCACTGCTCTGCAGGGCGAGACTGAGCCAGCCAACACCAGTATTGTCAAGGGCTTCTGCCGATGATAATTCAAAGGACAAGATCAGCGTGTTGGTGAAGAGCAGTACTTCTTCCTTCCCTAATGCTGCCAATGAATCATGCACCGTTACCAAGCACGTAAGAGGGTCCAGCTGCTGTGGGTAAGATGCAGCTCTTCAAACAATTAAAATGGAACAACCGTATGACCCAGCAATTCCACTTCAGGGTGTATCTATCCAAAAGAAAGTAGAACAGTGGTTGCGGGATGCCTGGGTGGCTCAGTTGGTTAAGCAGCTGCCTTCAGCTCAGGTCATCATCCCAGCATCATGGGATCGAGTCCCACATCGGGCTCCTTGCTCCGCAGGGAGCCTGCTTCTCCCTCTGACTCTGCCTGCCACTCTGTCTGCCTGTGCTTGCTCTCACTCGCTATCTCTCTGACAAATAAATAAATAAAATCTTAAAAAAAAAAAAAAAAAGTACGGTGGTTGCCTTGGGTTCAAGGGAGCGATGGTAAGCATTGTTTGATGGATACAGAGTTTTTCCCCCCTTGATGAAGAGTCCTGGAGATGGGTTGCACAATGTACATTTAAGAAACGGTTTAAGGCAATAAATTTTATGTGTATTTTACCACCATTTTTTTAAAAAATGCTGCTGATAGGACACCTGGGTGGCTCAGTTGGTTTAGCATCTGCCTTTGGCTCAGGTCATGATCTCAGGGTCCTGGAATCGAGTCCCGCATTGGGCTCCGTGCTCAGCAAGGAGTAGGCTTCTCCCTCTCCCTCTGCCCCTCCACCTGCTTGAGCTCTCGCTCTCAAACAAATAAATAGAATCTATAAATAAATAAATGAAATGCTGCCGAAGCTAATAATGGAGGCAGCCTCATTGCGCTGTTGTGCGTACCAAACGAATGACCAGACGTGAGGCTAAAATCACAACCCCCTTGTAAGGTTTAATCTCTAATACTGTTTGAACACAAGTCAAAGAAAGCGAGTCTAAGAGCTTCCATACACCTGTCCAGTCTTTCCCACCCAGGGACGCACACACAGCACCACGCTCCTCCTTCCATGTGGAAAACAGGTCCTACCACCCTCCACCCGGAGCCTGGCCAAGCAACCCCACACTTGGGTTGCAGGTCTCTTTAGGAGTATCTGCACCTGGATCCCTTAGGGAAGAAGGGCCACCAGCTTACCAGGTGGTGGGAGCAGACCCTGGAGCATGGGGTCTGTCAGCAGAGCAGAGTTCTGCCGAGCTGGGCTGGAGCGGGTCGGGCTCTAACACCTGGAGCTGGGAGCCCACAGGCAGGAAAGACAACTCGGATTGCCTGGTAGGTGGGGTGGGGATGGGTAGGGCAGGGTGCCTCCGCAGCAATGCTGTCTGACAGGGACACTCGTGGTTCCACAGAGTTTTTTTAAAGACCTTTTTTTCAATTGTGGTCAAATACACATAACTTAAAATTTGTCTTCTGAGCCGTTTTTAAGTGTATGGTTCACTCGTGTAAGTGTATGGTACGGTCATATTTTGTACGACTGTCACCAGCGTCCGTCTCCAGAAAGCTTCCTCTTGCAGAACTGAAACTCTGTCCCCATTAAACAATTAGCTCATCCCCCTCCCCCAGCTCATGGCAGTCACCATTCAGCTTATTCAAGTTTCTGTCTGTGTGAGGTTGACGTCTAGGTGCTTCATAGAGGAGAATCAAACAATAATTTTCCTTTTCAGTAAGTCTTCGCTTATTCCTAAATCATCAAAATGTGCTTGTACATTGTCTTCTAAAAACATACTGTTCTGCCTTCTGACTTTAGGTTTGTAAGTCATTCATACTGGATTTTTGTGTATGGGGAAATACAGGGTCAAGGTCAGTTGGTTATGCCCTAATGTGTGGCAAGGGGGGGTTTCATTCTGCAGATCTGATTCTTAAAGGATGTATGAAGATTCATCTGTGTCTACCATGACGCTATGGGGAATGTCTTAAATAGTCTTGATTAACACAGATCCTTAATTTTAATATAAGAAAATGTTTCAGCCTTTTTCCTTTATGGTTAATATTTTTGCCTTCTGTTTAAGAGATGTTTGCCTAGTCCTGAAGTCAGGAAGTTCTTCTGTAAGCTTTCGTGTCCTGCCTTTCACATTTAAGTCCTACAACCAACTAGAATTAATTTTGTGCGTAGGGTGAGGTAGAGGTCCAGTACTTTTTTTTCCTCACGTGGATATTCAGTTGTCCCAGCACCGCTCACTGGGAAGACCATCCTTCCCCCTTCCCACAGTGTTTTTTTCAAACAGCTCACCATAACAAATTAGTGGATCATGAAATTAGTGTATTGATTATGATTCAGATTTTGGGAAACATAGGCAGAATAGATTAGAAACATCAAAGCACAACTGTCCAAGTTTGTATATTGGATCATGTTGAAAAATATATTTGTTATTAGGAGACCCAGACAAGACTCTGAAAGTCATGATATACAGGCTCAGTGGTCAATGTGTTCCATGCTCCCATGAACTCTGTTCAATCAAGGTGTTTTCCAGCAACCAAGATGCTTCCTTGAGTACAGAACCTGTCCACACTAGGGGCTCTATCAATGCAAGCTTGACCCCATCCCACAGATTTCCTGAGTCTCCAAGGCCCCCAAACCCTTTAGGATAATCCCTGAGGACCCCTGACTCCAGATCACATTCAGAGTTCTGTAAGCTGGATCATGCTGACCACACTCCAGGGCCTTTACTGAAACCCACTGAAGAGCCTCTGGGATGGATCCATTTTTCTTTCTTTCCATCCTCCTACAGAGTTCTTGATCTTTCCTCTTTCTTCCAATCTCTTCACTTCTACTTCCCATCTCCTTTACTTCTTCTGGGAAAACCTAGCTAGGGGCAAGTGTGGAGGGGTCCTCTTCATTTCATCTGGGATGAGGAGATGTGCACCAAATGTTGCTGCCTGGCGGCAGCTGCCTCCTAAAAAATAAGGAAAACTCTCCAGGTGCAGCCCATGCTCTCCACATTCTCCAGTCCTAGTCTACTAGGCGATGGACTCCATCCAGAGAAAAGAGAGGCATTAAAGCTGTTGCAGGAAGAACAGCAGTAAATACTTGGATGGTGAGTCAAGGTCAGTATGAGTATGACCAAGACCAAGGCAAATCTATACCTCCCACCCCAGACACCACCTCCCTCCACACATGCCTTTCCTGCCTCCATTTCTGCGGATACTGCTATCTGTTTCAGAGCCACAGGATCCCTGCAGGCCAGCCTGGGAACTATCAGACCTCATGTTTGGTTCCAGTTCCACAATACATAACACCCTATCCCTGGCTTTTTAGGAAAAAAAAAAAATTTATGTTATTTCTTTTTGTTTTAGCCCTGGTGTTTTGAACTCCTAAGTGCTACTGTTGATTTGCAATCTCACCTATGAGCTACATTGTCTTCGATCAGAATAGGAATCACCATAGATAGGCTTTCTTGAATGGACTTGCAGAAGGATGCAGGAACAGACTTGGGATTGCTGGGGGGACTTTTGTTATTTCTTTATGAATAGTTCTTGTCTTCACCATATATACATCAATTGACTCTTGATGCACCAAATCTTG
>NC_139037.1:50509487-50624261 GCF_964662115.1 Mustela nivalis | reverse complement strand
CACCTCCTTCCATCAACCCTCAGTTTGTTTCCTAGAGTTAAGAGTCTCTTACAGTTTGTCTCCCACTCTGATTTTGTCTTGTTTTATTTTTCCCTCTCTTCCCCTATGATCCTGTTTTGTTTCTTAAATTCCATATATGAGTGAAGTCATACAATAATTGTCTTTCTCTGATTGACTTATTTCACTTAGCATAGTACCCTTTAGTTCCATCCATGTCCTTGCCAATCATAAGATTTCATTTTTTTAAAAGATTTTATTTATTTATTTGACAGACAGAGATCACAAGTAGGCAGAGAGACAGGCAGAGAGAGAGGAGGAAGCAGGCTCCCTGCTGAGTGGGAAGCCTGATGTGGGGCTGGATCCCAGGATGCTGGGATCATAACCTGAGCCAAAGGCAGAGGCTTTAACCCACTGAGCCACAGGTGCCCAAGATTTCTTTTTTTTTTTTTTTTTATGGCTGAGTAGTAAGTATTCCATTGTATATAGATACCACATCTTCTTTATCTATTCATCTGTCGATGGACATCAAGTCTCTTTCCATAGTTGGACTATGGGCCCTCCTTTCTGAAAGGTCTGAATTGTGGAGTGCTAGAAAGGAATGAGTTAGCATCTGGTCTATGATCCACTCTTCCTATCCTGACTTATAAAGATGCTTATCAGACTTTCTCCTGGTATCAGAGAAACCTAACTAGACTCCTTATCTATGAAATGCTTTTCAGGGGACACACCTGGACCTTCTGGACAGCTTATAGTAAATGCACCCAGGATGTTTGGGTTTATGGGGCAATGACCATTGGAAAATGGGTCTTCTATTTAATTATCAGAGAATTGGGGGGCAGGAGATTGATCAAAGGAACTTCTTTGTGTAAGTGAGGTCCAATATACATCACTTAAATGAGGACCTCATATCTTAAATCGAGGGTCGTTCCAATGGGACGAGGAGGGGTTGAAGCAGTTGCGTTAGTTGCCTCTGACTTTCTCTGTGCTTTACCTGTGTGTTGCAATTATCTGTGTCCTTGGAATTATTAATACATTTTGATGCTGGGTAGTGAAATTCTCTGACCTACCTGAGTCTTATTTCACCATCCCTTGGGGTAATCTCAGCAACTTTGCTTTTACTAGGTCTCAGACATGCAGTTTCCTTGTCCCCATGACTGTAGCGCACAGAACATCTTCTGGGCCCCAGACACAGGTGTTCCCGACCCCATTATGTTGCAGTAACCCTAGTCCCTGATAGTTGTCATGGTTCACTATCCCTGCCAGTCAAGTAGCGGATCTCTCTGCCACTGGTTCATCAGCACAGAGAGCCCTAAGTAACCAAGCAGGGAGCTCTTCCTGGTTCCTGGTGGAAAGTTTCACCCTTCTGAAAATAAAGGTTCCTCATCCAGCAGACCCTGAGGTTGGGGGGCAGGAAGCACAGATTTTTCAAGTGAGTCCTTAGAAATGAGAGTGAAGAGAGTGAGGAGAGCCAATCCCACTGTAACCCCTGAGAGCTAGAGTTGTGTGTCCAGCTGTTAGGAGCACAGCACCTGACCGTGAGCCTTGCCAGCTCACGCATAGAGCACCCTACCCCCACAGGATGTCATCCCAGAACCAAGCCTTTCACAGGCCACCCCGCCATGGCAGCTAGTGCTGTGGAGTGCCATCCATGATCACGGTGGATTCACAGCCACACACGTACTGATAGGCCCTTGCAGCCCAAAAGGAACTTCTCAGCATGAGGTGGTGGTTTGTCAAACCCCACATCAGGGCTCAAGATGCAAGTGCTTGTCTGAGGAAGGAAATGACCTCACATCCACCAGACAGAGCACAGATTGTCTACCCGGTTGCTGAGGGCCTTCTCTGCAGGGGGGTGCCCCTGGAGGGCATGAACACGAGACACAGAGTTCTACACGCTCCGTGTGCTTTTTCACAGGTCCCCCAACCTGCCTTGTCAACAGACCGCTCTGACTCCCATCTTTCAATCTTCTTTGTTTCCCCAACTTATAAGCCAGGCAATTTTCCACATCCCAGAAGTCCACCTCTAACCAGATTTCAGAACAGGTCTCCCTCTATACAGAGCGGGAAGCTAAGGGTATCGCTCACAGCCTGGACACGTTGCAGGGTCCACCCAAAACCAGCAGCCTTTGCGTCACCCTAGAAATAAACTGGGGGAGACTTTCTAAATAGAACCATCTCAAGGGGTCCTTTGGCACCCATTATTTGGGGACAGTTAGGACCCAGTGTATGCATCAGGGTATATCCTTCTCAACCTTTGATTCTCTCCAGTGAGGGGCATCCTTGATAAGCCCAAAATACTGTCGCGACTTCACATCCTTCCCAGGCATACTCCACTGCTTCATCCCGCTCTGTTCTCTCCGGCGCTCATCATTTTCTAAAAATGCGAATTTCTGCACGTTTATTAACTTATCCGCAGAGTGCCCCGCCAGGAAGTAAAAAGCCTCCACAAGGGCAATGACTCTGATTCTTTCTGTCTCCCCAGACACTTGCAACCGGAACTCATTAATTACCGTAAAGGACATGGACAAGTTAACTGACTGCCTGAATCAGCTCAGAACATTCCCATCCTTTAGCTGCATTCTGCTTTAAAAGTTGACACCACCTCCTTAAACCATAAACTCACATGGGTTTGTCTGTGTGTCCTGGACCTCTGGAGTTTACAGCAGTGATTGGTATCATCAGCCCTTTAACACCTGTTGAAGAAATGGGTGAATTCAGTGGGGGAACAAAGAGACCCTGATCCCATACATATTACGTTCCAGTAAACAAGACAGGCAACAAAGAGATATAAAATGCAATACCAGGAAATGATAAGTGTGCTAGAGAAAAATAAGGCAGTGCAAAGGGATGGAGACTGATGGATACTGTTAAGATAGGATGCTTCCCTGAGCATTTACCTGTTTTGGTCTTGAGATGGAGGGGGATCTGTTGTGCTTGTTTTTATTTTGAGTAGGTGGCAGATCTGGATGAAGTTGAGAGATGCCGTGTGACTATCTGGTAGACCATTCTAGTCTTCTGTCTATAGAAAGAGGTCGTCACGATGAGGCTAGAGAACCTCACTAAGGAAGTCCAGTGGATGGGACAAACTAAGGCCAAGTTTCTCAACCACATTACTACTGACTATTAGGTCCGTTATTGAACAAAATGAGACTGAGACAAAGTGAAAGTTATTTAAAGTTTTATTTTATGGTAAGTATTAGAAGTTAGACTGATCGGCCAGGGGAACGAGACTGAGACAAGGTGAGTTATGCAAAGCTCTATTCTATGCTAAGCATTAGAAGTCAGACTGACCCGTCAGGGCCACGTCCGAAGAGAGCGACCACCCCCAGTTTACAGGCTTAAAATTGACTGACTGACCGGTCAGGGCCCTCTCCGAAGAGAGCACCCCCTCCCCATCTTACAGGCTACCTTTTATTGGGTGAAACTGCAACCCATATCTTGGTATCTCAACCCACCGCGTTTGTGTGTCTCTTGCTGATTGGCTAGTTCCATCGGTCTGGTGACGTGTTACTCAAGATTACCCCAAACCAGGAGCTGTTACAAACAGTACTTTCTGGGAAGGCTTAGTCAGTTAATGTATTCAGTGTAAATAATAAGATGGTCGTCCTTCGCAAGATGGAGTCATTTAGGATTGGGCAAGACCTTCTCACTGTTAAAAACAGTACTTCATACTGATTAGATGTCTCCGTCTGGCCTGACTCGACCTTGGATTCTGGGCTCTGTTATCAGGAACTAGCCGACTACATTTTACTGGTTTCCCGGACTCGTTTCTAAGTAAGTTTCTCTGATTGGGGGAAAGTCACTTTAAGTTTACTGCACAAACAACAAAATGGCTATTTACCCAAGATGGAGTCTCTCTGGCTAAATAGGTCCTTACACTGACACTCAGGGACTGATGATTCTTCTCTGTGGGGGGCTGTCGTGTGAATTGTGGGATGTTTAGCATCATCTTTGGCTTCTGACCCACTAGATGGCAGTGGAATCCTCCCCTCACTGGATGTCACAACCAAAACATGTCTCCAGACATTGCCAAAGGTCTACCCAAGGACAAGATTTACCCTTGTCAAGAGCCGTCGGTCTGGGCAGCAAACGCTGCAGTCTAACCGCGTGTTTTAAATTCGTGGGCTCTGTTTAAGGATGAAGGGTGAGCAATAGATTTCAGCACCGAAGAGCAGTGAGTACATATTGCACCCCCCAATGGGATGTGGACAGATAACAACCTTCCACTCACTTTGGAGGGAAAACCAAATCTTTGGGGATTTTAGAGCAAGAGTGTGAAAGCTTAGTGAGAGAAGAAGATTGAAAATGCCAGTGGGGGTAGCTGAAATCAAACCACTGATGCCAGCAGGCTTGGGGAAATGGTTTACAGGGAAAGATAGGCGGGGATTGCCTCCAATTATAAAAGATCTGACAGTCATTATAAGATTAGAGACAAGCCAGGCACTGATAAGAGCTTAATCCCATTGATTGGGGGAGTAGTGGCCAACCTCTAGTGCTGGGCCTGGTCCTCCAGGTAGGCAATGAGTGTTAGCTAGGGGGACACCTGGGTGGCTCAGTCAGCTAAGCATCTGCCTTTGGCTCGGGTCATGATCCCAGGGTCTCAGGATCGAGTCCCACCTAAAGCTCCTTGCTCAGTGGGGAGCGTGCTTCTCCCTCTGCCTGCCGCTCCCCCTGCTTGTGGGCTCTCTTGTCTCTCTGACAAATAAATAAAATCTTCAAATAAATTAATTTAATAAATTTTAAAAGTTAAAAAACAAAAATGAGTGTTAGCTAGAGGGTGCTGCTGTCACAGGACATTGATTCCCCAGGCTCCAAGGTGAATTCCTGGAGACACCAGCTTAATCCTTCGAAAGATTAAGCAATTTCCAGTACCACCTAGGCTCTGGAATCCTTGAGGATGACATGCAAATCTTTATTCTTAGGCTCCACCTGCAAAGATTTGGGTTGACTGACCCTGGGGTAGAGCCCCAGGCATCTTTAGAAATTCTTTTTTTTTTTTTTTAAAGATTTTATTTATTTATTTGAGAGAGAGACAGTGAGAGAGAACATGAACGAGGAGAAGGTCAGAGGGAGAAGCAGACTCCCCATGGAGCTGGGAGCCCGATGTGGGACTCCAGGATCATGACCTGAGCCAAAGGCAGTCGTCCAACCAACTGAGCCACCCAGGCGCCCCCATCTTTAGAAATTCTGCAGAAGATGACAACATACAGCCCTGGGTGAAAAACACCACTAACTCAGTTTCAACAGTGTTCCTCTTTCTCCCTGAAGTGGCAGGCATATCTTTGAGGTGGGCTTTCTCCAGACTCAGATGGAATTTCTGAAACCATTTTATTTTTAAAGTTTAGGCCCTTCGCTCCACCCATTCAACAGACCACCAGATCTTGTGTGGTACCAGTGGCCATCTCTGAGATGCATTATAGCAGGATAACCAGAACAAGACAGCCCTGGTAAAAACGTCACCCCTGACACTTACTGGTTCTGGGACATCGGCCAAGTCCATTAAATTTCCTTTTTTACCAGTTTCCACATCTGTAAAATAAGATTAAGTGGCTTAAACAAATTAGTACCTGTAGGTGCTTAGAACAGTGTCAGGCATATTCTAGCCACTCCACATGCTACCAGAGCGAGCTGGGGCTCCCAGCACTGAGCCCCAGCACCTGGGAGCTCCCCAGGTGGTAGCATGACCCTCAGGGTCCAGCAGCTGGTGTTTCAGCGAGCGCTCCGGGGGATCCTGAGTTTCCCTTCTGCTCAGAGCCCTTGGTCTGAAGCACAGTGATGCTCCTCAGTCTCTAGTCAAATCGCCTGGGCTCTTGGGAAAGGCAGACTGGGACTCAGCAGCTCCCGAGAATCTGTGGTTGTTTCCAGTTTCCTTGAGATGCAGTCCAACATGTGTACAAGTTGCAGCAGGTTGCAACAAGACTGCTTAGCCATTATAGTAGCTAAGCCCTCAATCCCGTCACATACTTAACTTTTCTTTTTTTTGTGGTGGGAACATTTAAGACCTACTCGCTCAGCAACCATCAAGTCTATAATACAGCATTATTAGTTAGTTCCAGTCACCATGCTGTACATTAGATTACCAGAGTTTGTTCATCTTATAACTGGAAGTTCCCACCCTTTGACCAATACCTGAAGATTCTCCATTGAGCAAGCTCCTTGGTGGCGCTGACTCTGCTAGGTGTGGACTTCACATCAGACAACCAACGAGCAGACAACCAGGGGGCTGAGAACCCAGGGATGGGATTAATGGATTGGAGGTGGGGGGGGTGGAGGGATGGGACTAGGGTGTGGCTGCCGAGGGATGTATTTAAGTCATGATACCAACCTTGCTAGCTCTTGACACAAGACTAGAGCATGGGGACACAGCTAGATCTCGGGATGTCCGGCACAGGGGACCTTCCTAAAGGTAAGCCGAGGGATGGGAGCTGAAGGGTATTACATGAAAGCATGGAGAGCTGCTGATGCAGGTAGTGGAGACAAGGCTGTCCTCCACAGGGAAACCCAGTAGAGGCAAACCCAATTCTCTTTGAATTCCAGATCTTCCCCTTATTAGCTATGTCACATTTCCGACAATCCTTTGGAAATGGGGCTTCTGATCCCTACTGGAATGATTAACTCCTAGAACAGAGGCTTAGCCAAGATATCTGGTTAGGATTCCTGGAAATCTGGAAATCTCATCATTTCACCAAGCATTGATTTGATTCCCTGGCTTGTGCTAAACCACTTTCAGGCACAACCAAGCATTAAAATCTTCTAAAGTGGTTACAACCAGAGGCGCCCATCTGGCTCAGTCCACGGCGAGCATGTGACTCCTGTTCTCAGGGTTGCAAGTTCCAGCCCCACATTGGGTGTAGAAATTACTTACAAATAAAACATTTTATTTTTTAAAAAGATTTTCTTTATTGGGGCACCTGGGCGGCTCAGTCATTATGCATCTGCCTTCAGCTCAGGTCATGATCCCGGGGTCCTAGGATCGAGCCCCGCATCGGGCTCTCTGCTCAGCAGGGAGCCTGCTTCCCCCTTCTCTGCCTGCCTCTCTGCTTACTTGTGATCTCTCGATCTGTCAAATAATTAAATAAAATATTTTTTAAAAATGAATAAATAAAATCTTTTAAGAAAAAGATTTTAGGGACGCCTGGGTGGCTCAGTTGGTTAAGCAGCTGCCTTCGGCTCAGGTCATGATCCCAGCATCCTGGGATCGAGTCCCACATCAGGCTCCTTGCTCGGCAGGGAGCCTGCTTCTCCCTCTGCCTCCATCTGCCAGTGCTCGCTCTCGCTCTCTCGCTCTCTCGCTCTCTCTCTGACAAATAAATAAATAAAATCTTAAAAAAAAAAAAAAAAGAAAAATAAAAAGATTTTATTTATTTGTCAGAGAGAGAGAGCACGAGCAGGGGGAGCCTCAGACAGAGGAAAAGGCAGGCTCCCCGCTGAGCAAGGAACCTGATGTGGGACTTGATCCCAGATCTGGTATCACTGACTGAGCCACCAAGGTATCTGCAAATAAAATATTTTTAAAAAATAATAAAGCGGTTACAGCCAGAAGTCTCAGTTTTACAGAGAACATTGTATGGCTCCAAAGCTGTGCAGCAGGTAAGCAGAAAGGCTAGGACTCTATCACTGGTGCCCAGTTCAGTAAACTGTACTAAGTATGTGTTGGCCACCAATTCTCAAGAGATGGACCATAGCTCAGCCTCAAACCCATCACTTAATCTCCTGGTGCCTCAGTTTACACATCTGTACCAACCACATGGGGAACATTGAGAATTGAGTCAGTTAATATTCAAAAGTGCTTAGAAAAGTGCCTGGCATGCAGTGAGGCTTTGAATTTCTTTGCTTTTGAAGAGTCAAATAATGGACACATAACATTGTGTAAATTTAAGGTGTACAATGCTTTGATTTGATATGTTTATGTATTTGATATAATTACCACCAGCTCTTAGCTAACACCTCTATCACTGCATATAATTGCCCTTTCCTTTTTTGTGGTGAGAACATTTCAGATCTAGTCACTTAGCAATTTTGAATTTTATACTAGAGTATTGTTGACTGTAATCACTATACTGGGCGTTCTAACTTCAAGACTTACGTATCTACTAGTTACCAGTCTGTACCCTATAACAGCATCTCCCCAACCCACCCAACCCGCTCTGTGCCTGGGAACCACCATCCTGTTTCTACAAGTTCAGCTTTTCTAGTTCCCACGTGTAAGTGGTACCATACAGTATTTGTCTTTTTCTGATGATTTCATTTATTATAATGCCCTCAAGATCCAACTGTGTTGTTGCAAATGGCAGGATTTCCTTCTTTCTCCTGGAGGAATACTCCATTCCATTGATATATGTATGTAAATATTTATATTCATAGATCTTCTGCATCCATGTATCTGTGGGCACACACTTGGGTTGTTTCCAGGTCTTGGCCATTGTGAATCAGGCTGCAGTGAGTACAAGGGGTGAAGAACTCTCTTTGACGGCATTTGTTCCCTCAGATATATTCACAGAAGTGCAACAGCTGGGTCAGACAGCGGTTCTACTTTTAATTTTTTAGAGAAACTCCTGCCTTCTCACAGATTCGCCAAGTGTGGTTTGACTCATAAGATCACAGCTAAGACAGCTTTGCTGGTTCTCCTCATTACAAAGATCTTCCAGTTTGTTTCACTCCCTTAGGAAAATTCTGAATAGAACTTATTAATTTTAAGGTAGTTAAATGTATCCTTTTCACTTTCATGGTTTGCTCATGTTGTGTCTAATTCCGAAATCATTCCCTAGTCAGAGGTCATAAAATATCCCAAAAAATGCCCTTGAACGGTTTTAAGCTGTGACTTTCTCACTCAAGTCCTCTTATGGGGGTTTTTATGTCCTCTTATGTAATTTCATCTGTAGATATCCTGGAGTTTTGGACTGGCTTTGTGAATGCCTTTTTTTCTTCTCCACTTTTATTTCTAGTTGGACATGGCTTGCAGAGAAATGTTGTAGGTGTTCTAAGTAGCAACATTGCTTAACTCTCAATAGTTCTAAAAGCCCATCTGTTGATCCTGATGGATTTTTGAGTAAATACTGTGATCTACAAAGAATCCATTTTATCTCTTCCCTTCTGATCTTAATATTTTTTTCCTTCCCAGACAGTAGAACTACATTATACTGTCAGGTGCTTGTAAAATCCCTTTCATGTTCCTGACACTCAAAGAACCACACATGGTTTCTCCATTAGGTATAATGCTTGCTTGAGGGATTTGGTATATAACCTTCAAAGTACGGCAAGATGCTTTCCTCCTTGATTTGTTAAGATTTTCCTTTCCAAGTTTAAAAAAAAAATCAGCTCTGTTGATGTGTAATTTGTAACAGAGTCTACCTATTTTTAAATGTACACTTCAGTCAGTTTTGACAAATGTGTTTACCTACCATCCCAGTGGAAACGCAGAACATCTCCATCACCCTCAAAAGGGTCCCATCCCAGTGTGGTCATCATCTCCACACCCACTCCAACACAAAACACAACACTTTTGCCACTGCCCCAGGCACTATCTGATCTGTGTTCTTGCCCCTACGGATGACTTGCCTGCCTAGGACTGCATGCAAATCAACATATACGGTATATGATCTTTTGTGTCTGCTTTCTTTGGCTCAGCGTGTTTTGGGCATACATTTGTGATATACGTATCAGTGGCTAATTCCTTTTTCATAGGTTAGTGCTATTCCATTATATGAATACAACGCAATTTGGCTAGCCATTACTTGCTGATGAATATGGGATTTTTTTTCCCACAAATTTTTGGCTACTATGAATAAAACTGGTAGGAACATTCACATAAAGCCTTTGTGTGGGCATTTCTACTTATACTTATCGAGAGTAGAATTGTGAGGTCATAGGATTGTTTGTATGTTCTGGATGTGAATTTGTCTGATACATGAGTTATTAATATTTTCTTCTGTTCTTCTGTTATGTGCTTGCCTCTTTGTTTTCCTGTTTTTTTTTTTTTTAAATATGGAACGCTTCACATATTTGCGTGTCATCCTTGCGCAGGGGCCATGCTAATCTTCTCTGTATCGTTCCAATTTTAGTATATGTGCTGCCGAAGCGAGCACTCGCCTCTTTGTTTCCTAAAGGCAGTCTTTTGAAGAACAAACTTTTATTTTTGATAAGCCCAATGCATCTATTTTTACTTTTATGCTTTGTGGGTTTTTTTAATATTTTATTTATTTATTTGACAGACAGAGATCACAAGTAGGCAGAGAGGCAGGCAGAGAGAGGGGGGGAAGCAGGCTCCCTGCTGAGCAGAGAGCCTGATGAGGGGCTCAATCCCAGGACCCTGAGATCATGACCTGAGCCAAAGGCGGAGACTTAACCCACTGAGCCACCCAGGTACCCCTGTGTTCTTTTTTTTTTTTTTTTTTTAAGATCTTACTTATTTATTTGACAAAGATCACAAGTAGGCAGAGAAGCAGGCAGAGAGAGAGGAGGAAGCAGGCTGCCTGCTGAGCAGAGAGCCCAATGCAGGGCTCAATCCCAGGACCCTGGGATCATGACCTGAGCCGAAGGCAGAGGCTTTAACCCACTGGGCCACCCAGGCCCCCCTGTTCTTTTTTTTTTTTTTTTTTTTTTTTAAGATTTTATTTATTTGAGAGAGAGAGAGCACAAGCAGGGACAGGAGCAGAGGGAGAAGCAGACTCCCCACCAAGCAGAGAGCCCTATGCAGAACTCGATCCCAGAATCCTGGGATCATGACCTGAGCCAAAGGCAGCTGCTTAACTGACTGAGCCACCCAGGCGCCTTATACTTTGTGTCCTTGACAGCTTTGCCTGACCCAAGGTCTCAAAAGACTTTCTCCGATATTTTCTTCCAGAAGTTTTAGAATTAGACTTTATATTTATGTCTGAAATCTACCTGTAATTCATTTTTGCACGTGGCTCAAGATGAGGTTGATTTTTCTCCCCATATGGATATCCAGTTTAATCCAACACCATTTGCTTTCTTCTTTGTCCCCTGTTTGATTCAGAAATATGTTTAATCTCCAGACACTGCGGGAGAGATGTTAGTTATTTTGTTACATATTTCTATCTTAACTCCACTATTTTCAGAGAACATATTTTGTATGATTTAAATTATTTAAAATTTTCTGAGACTTGTTCTGCAGCATGGTGTACACTCTGTCCCGATGAATGTTCCATATGCACCGGAAAGAATATAACTTCCTCCATCGCTGGGTATAGTGTCCTATAAATAATCAAGCTGGCTCGTAAGATTTTCATAGAACTTCCCTTACCTCAGGGATCACAACCTTGCACATGTGAAAACAGTTTCCTACGTTTTGTCCAATTTTGCTTTTTAAAATCATACATAGGTGTGAATCTTCAGAGACAAAGATTTTGCATTGATTGTGATCATTATTTTTAGCTTTAACTTATTAACACGGTGAATTATTTTGATATTTCTTTTTCTGATATTAAATAGCCTTTCCCTTCTGAGATAAAACTTACTTGCTCTTGATATATTTATTTTTAAAACAATGTTGGGTTCAATTAACATATTTTAAGGACTTTTGTAAGTGAAATTGGCCTATATTCATCTTTTCCTTATTCCTGTTCTTTATTTCTTTATCTTTCCTTATTGTTCTTAACTGGTACAGAGCAAAGCCGCATTGACCTGAGAATTCCTGGTGGATGACTTTGAAAGGGATCAGCGGAAACTGGGGATAGATGGGTAAAATGCATTGTCTTGATGGTGGAGAGGATTTCATGTATGTGTCAATATACACATAACAAAATTTATTGAGAGTGCACACTTTAAATACAGAGTTTATTGTATATCAACTATATGGAGTCCATAAAATTGCTAAAAATGCATGGTGGAGTTCAGTTCAGGGTCTCATGCTCTTGCAACAAGCCATCAACAGGAATGCCGTCAGCTAAGGCTGAACTGAGCCCAGACAATCTATCCACTTCCCAAGATGGCTCACTCACAAAGTTCTTGGCTAGAGGCCTCAGTTCCTCACTCACTTTAGACCTGAGGTCCTTGCCAAGAGGGCCTTGCCATAGGGATGGTCAAAATGCTTTTCCCTGGAGCAAGTGATCCAAAAGAGGGAAAGTGTCCAAGACAGAAAGCACAGAGACTTAGAAGTTCAGAAGAGACATCCCATGGCATTTTCTAGATTCTACGGGCTACCCAGACCAAGTCAGGCGCCATGTTGGATGGAAGTGCACCTCCCCTATACAGTAATATTCATCTTTCTTTTTTTTTAGACAATTCAGTTTTCTCTCTTTTTAAGGTTTTTTTAATTAATTATTTTTATTTATTTATTTTTTTAAAGATTTTATTTATTTATTTGACAGAGAGAGATCACAAGTAGACAGAGAGGCAGGCAGAGAGAGAGAGAGGAGGAAGCAGGCTTCCTGCTGAGCAGAGAGCCCGATGCGGGACTTGATCCCAGGATCCTGGGATCATGACCTGAGCCGAAGGCAGCGGCTTAACCCACTGAGCCACCCGGGCACCCAATAATTAATTATTTTTATTAACATATAATGTATTCTTTTCCCACGGGCATACAGGTCTGTGAATCGTCAGGCTCACACACTTCACAGCACTCACCATAGTATATACCCTCCTCAATGTCTATCACCCAACCACCCTCTCCATACCTCCCTCCCCTCATTTTTTAAAGATTTTATTTATCTGACAGAGAGATCACAAGCAGGCAGAGAGAGAGGAGAAACAGGCTCCTTGCTGAGCAGAGAGCCCGACATGAGGCTCGATCCCAGGACCCCGAGATCATGACCTGAGTCGAAGGCCACTTTGACTGAGCTCAATCCACTGAGCCACCCAGGCACCCCTAATATTTATCTCTTTATTGCCCTGCGAGGAGTCTGCATTTCCCCCTGTAGATAAACACATGGTTCACTCCCTCACCTCCTCCAGAAAGACCTTCAGAAAGACCTTCACTCACAGGTCATTAAAACTACCCCCCCCACCCAAATTCCTTAACCCCGGTGCCTAATTTTTTTCTCTGTAGAGTACTTAGCACTGCATAATGTACTATGTACTTTAACACTTTTGGTTTCTGTATAGGTGTGTCTTCACTAAATAACATCCATGAGAGCAATGATTTTTTATTATTATTATTATTAGTGGACTATTTTTGGAGCAGTTTTAGTCTCACAGCAAAACTGAGCATAAGGTACGGAGATTTCCCTCATACCCTCCCCCCACTACACACACACACACACACACAGAATCTAAGAGTGGACACACAAGGGGTCCTTATTTAAATAACCCTTTTCTGGGGCACTTGGCTGGTTCAGTCAGCAGTATGTGACTCTTGATCTCAGGGTTGGAAGTTCAAAACCCGGGTTGAGTGTAGAAATTACTGAAAATCTTTTAAATTGATTAAATAAATACATATTAAATAAATACGTACATAACCTTTTTCTGTGAATAGTTGGAAGAACAACAAAATGAGGCCTAGGAAACCTGGCGGGAAAGTCATCCAGGCTGTGTCTAGGTATCTGGGAGTCTTCAATTTCTTGACGGGCATGCTTGTTGACCTCTATGGAGAAGGATGGGGGTTCGGGCTTTTGAGGATGGAACTGTTTTAGCACCTCATCTGTGCCTTTCTCTCCTTCCCAGGAAAGCACCAGAAGCATTCACAAAGGAAACGGACCATGTTCACTGAGAAACAACTGGCCGATTTGGAATCCTTGTTCAGCAAGAACCCATACCCCGCTCCCAGCCTTCAGAAAGAAATGGCCTCGAAACTGCAGATCCATCCCACCGTACTGCAGGTTGGAAGCTACCTCCCCAAAAGACACTACACTCAGAGACCCTGGGACAATTCCTGAAGCTTCATACTACTCCAGTCCCCCAGACTCCTACCCTAAAATCCTCTCCCCAACACACAAAGCAAGGGTCAGCAAACTTGTCCTGTAAAGAGCAAGGCAGTAAACATTTTAGTGGGCCATATGTATGGTCTCTGCCAAAATTATTCAGCTTTTCAGGGATAATGTGAAAGCAGCCATCAATGATACCTAAAGAAACAGGTGTGCCTGCTACATCCCTATAAAATTTTATGGACACACATAAGTTCATATAACTTTCACATGTCACAAATATTCTTTGTATTTTTTTTCTTCAACCATTTAAAAATGTAAAACCTGTTCTTTGGGGCGTCTGGCTGTCTCCGTTGAAAGAGCGGGTGACTCTTGATCTCAGGGTCGTTGAGTTCGGGTCCCAATGGGTAGGTGTAGACATTATTTTAATAAATAAAAACTTTAGAAAACAAACAAAAAAAAAAACCCTGTTCTTAGTTCATGGGCCATACAAAATCACAGTCACAGATCCAGTTTGGCCATGAGCTAAGTGTGCTGACATTAGTCTCTCCTGCTCTGGGGGTTCAGATCCCTGCCTCACTTTCTGTCCCCATTGCCTCCCATTTCCACTCCCTCCTGCACATAGGCTGGGAGAGTTTCCAGCAATAGGATCTAAAAGGAAGAGAAGTGGAACTAACTGTTCTCACTGAACAGTATCCATGGTATCAGGTAAAATGAAAACATCTGGAAGCTCATTTGGATTTATCCACCTACTGCTGCTCTCTTTTCTCTGTAGGTGTGGTTCAAGAACCACAGAGCAAAACTCAAGAAAGCCAAACAGCAATTAGCTGGAGCAGAAGTCAAGACCCGCTCTTCCAAGGGACCCATGGATGCCCCTCCAGGATGCCCCCGTGGTGCCCACCAAGCCTCCCTGGTTTATACAGATCACCCAACACCTTCCTTCCAACTCAGCATATGCTCCAGTCTGAAGGCTCTCCCAGACCATTCTGTTGGCCACAAAATAGTCCACTTTGGCTGCTGCCGAGACCCTAACATCTACTCCCTTTGTCCCATTATGGAATCTCAAATTCTTCCCACAAGCTTCTCTGCTTATTCTCTTGATTCTTCATCTCCACAAAGAACTTAATGAGCAAAGCCAGATGCAAAAGGTCACATACTATAATGATTCACGACGATTCCCGTACAAGAGATTCAAGATCCATGCAACATGGATGCATTCCAGAAACACGCTCCGTGAAACCAAAGAAAGACACACAAGTGCCCGTTGGGTAGAACTGAGTGGAGAGAGGCACTCAACAAACTTACAGTGACAGGAATGTTTCGTGTTGTAATTAGGATGACAGGGACCTGCACTAAATTCACCCAAAGACACAGAATGGCAATACTGTATTACATACACCACAAAAAGCAATCATGGGGCAGGATGAAGGCACCAGCCATGGCGGTAATCATTTTGCAATCTATAAATGTATCAAATCAATGCACTGTACACCTTATACTTGTATCTCAGTCAAGCTGGAGACAATGTTTAAATTCTATCTCAATAAACATATACAATGAGACTATTAGGGACAGGTGTTTATCCTGCTTCTTTGTCTTGATTTTGCTTTTTCTTCACCATTGTTCAGCTAAAAAGACTTAGTGAATGTCAGTAAGTGGGCAGTTGGCTTATTCTTCTACTTTCTAGTTGTTGTTTTTTTTTTCTTGGTCACCTCCTCAGCCATCATTTTATGTCCTGATCACCCAAATATCTCCATTCTCCCAATCCTCCCAATTTCCTTTTTTCCCCCCAGCTTCTGCCTCTATCCTCTTTCCTTTTCTTTTTCTTTTTATGAGATTTCATTTGTCAGAAAGAGTACAGTGTGTGTTCTCCTCCTGGGGCAGGTGTGGCTTTAGGAGGATTAGTTTCTCTCTCTCTCTCTCTCTCTCTGTTGTCTTCCCCGCCAGAGACAACCATTCCAGCATGCGTCGTCCTGGTGTCTCAGCCTGTGGCATGTTCCTCCAAAGTAAGCTCTCCTAAACCCTCTATGGCACCTGACCCCTACCCCAGAAGGAACCATAGCTTTGACTTTTGCCCATTCTGAAATTCCACATGATTGACTCATTCTGCAGGAACCCTGTGTGGCTTCCATTACTTATGTGTAATGAGGGAAACCCTTGCCTATTGTGGACAGTACGGGGTTATCTCAAGGACTCCTTGTCTAGCACAGTGGTTCCCAGTCAGGGGTGGGATAACATCTGGCACTTCCAGGAGACATTTGGGTTGTTGGGCTGGGAGAAGGTGTGGCCACTAGCATGTATCCAAAAGGATTGTGAACATCTCACAATTCAAGGTCAGGCCCTGCACCAGTTATGCTGCCCAAAAGGTTGACAGTACCATCCAGGCTCAGAAGGTCAGGTATAGTCTGAGACTGGACAGGCAAGTGGGCAGGAGCCAGAACAGGTCTGAGAATTCTAACCCATAACCTCTATAGCCATCAACCCAAAAGGGCCCCAAGCAGCCAGGACCTAATGGTCACCCCTACCCTCACTTTCACCATAGGACCAACCAGTAAAGCCAAATATGACCCCCTCACCAATCACGTAGGGTGCCCCAATTACTTAGATGATCGGGGTGTTAAATAATTCTGCCCCTCCTCCCACAATCAGCAGAGAGCTGCTCCTGCTTGTGGAACATTTCTCATTAATTATCACAAAATAATGGTAGCTGATGGAGAAATAGATTCCATACAGAACTATGGGTTAAAATTTTAATTCTTCCTTTAAAAAAAAAATTATTTGTTTGAGACACAGAGCACAAGCTGGGGAGAGAAGCAGAGGGAAAGAGAGAAGCAGGCTCCCCACTGAGCAGGGAGACTGATGCAAGGCTGGATCCCAGGACCTGGAGATCATGCCCTGAGACGGGGGCAAACGCTTAACCAACTGAGCCACCCAGGAGCCCTGAAAGCTTAATTCTTCCTTGGTCAGAATGAAGAACTCTACATCCTTGTTGATTCCAAAAATGAAAAACGAGTTCAATTATTCTTTTTCTGGTTAATTTCTTCTTTCAGTTTCATCTGGAACCCATGGTTGGATGTTCTCAAGGGGCAGGTGTGCACTGACTGCCCGGGACCTCACACCAGGGTGTAAGTTGACTGTGAGCAGAGCTCTCTCCCGTGTCCCGCCCTAGCCCAGTTTTGGGAACAGAGCATGCCACCAAGTAGGTTTTCAAAATGTTTTTGGAAGGAAAGCAAAAGGGAGGAGAGGAAGATTGGTTGATATGATGAGTGGCTTCGTAGTGCCTTTCCGTCAGAGTCCTTCCTTATATCTAGGCCCCTCCTACCACCTACCTGTCCTGAAAGGCACAAACCTGCTGAGGAACACCTGAGGAGCTTTCAAAGCCCAGACTGCAGGAATGGAAGCTGTGGTCCCCAGAAGTGTGTGCCAGTCTGCCCAGGCTGGCTGTACTTCCCGCCCACGGGTCCTATCCCTGTACTTTAATAAAACCACCTTTTTGCACCAAAAAGAGAGTCCAAAGTCCAAGAGATACACCCAAGCCTAACTGGTCCAGAGATATGCCCGTCCTGAGAAGACTCAGAGACATCCCTTGTGGAAGTCCCCACGGTGAGCCAGAGGGTGGCTAGGGCTGGAGCCCAACAGGTGGGTTCCGGACTGGGACACCTGGGGCTGGGGGCTCAGTGCCAGATGCCTCTCACAGCCCTGAGGCTAGGAACACTTGGAGACGCCAAAGCTGGTCTTACATCCTGTCTTCTAACACTGAGTGGAGGAGACCCATCCCCACTGTGGGGAATCGCTTACCCTCTTGTAGGCGTTTGCATAAAACATGCTCAGATGTCCTCTCCCTCACCCCAGAGAGAGCCACTAACCACCTCCACTCACTGCTTGCTTTGCCTGTGGCTGAACTTGAAAAAGACTGAAACACAACATAGGAACTCGTGTGTGTGTGTGTGTGTGTGTGTGTGTGCGCGCGCGCGCGCGTGCATGTGTTCTTTCCCTCACCATCTCACCGGTGAGACTCATGTTAGAGTGACTACAGTATTCAGAGTTTTTTTAAAAACGTCCTTGGTAGGGGCACCGTTCTGTCTCAGTAGAGAATGGGACTTTTGATCTCAGGATCGTGAGTCTGAGCCCCATGCTAGGTGTAGAGTTTATTTAAAAAAAAAAAAAATCAAGGGGCGCCTGGGTGGCTCAGTGGGTTAAAGCCTCTGCCTTCAGCTTGGGTCATGATCCCAGAGTCCTGGGATCGAGCCCCACATCAGGCTCTCTGCTTGTCAGGGAGCCTGCTTCCCTCTCTCTCTCTCTGCCTGCCTCTCTGCCTACTTGTGATCTCTGTCAAGTAAATAAATAAAATCGTTAAAAATTAAAAAAAAAAAATTTTAATTGAAAATTCAAAATCTTAATAAAAGTAAAAAAAGCCCTTGGTAAACGTAATACCGGGTGATTTTCACATTTCCGTGGTGGTTCTCAAAGCAACTTCTTAAAGCTGGTGTGGGTTTGGAGGGTTTGGTTTTTGTTTTGGTGCAAAAAGGTGGTTTTATTAAAGCACAGGGATAGGACCCGTGGGCGGGAAGAACAGCCAAAGCTGGTTGTTTAAATCCACACACAGGTAATGCTATGTCGGAGCTTACAAATGCATGGAAACAAATTCAGTCATTTCTTCCACAATTACTAGACAGACAGCTTCTGCTCGTAAGAACTTTTCCTTGTCCATTATCCCTAACACAACAGTAGTAACTAATGAGGCCCTCGAATTCACACAGGAAATAGGTCTGTCACAAAGTAAGCTTTCAGGACACTTGGGTGGCTCAGTCATTAAGCGTCTGCTTTCAGTTCAGGTCCTGATCTCAGGGTCCTGGGATCGACCTGCTCAGCGGGAAGCCTGCTTCTCCCTCTCCCACTCCCCCTGCTTGTGTTCCGTCTCTTGCTGTCTCTCTCTGTGTCAAATGAATAAAATCCTTTAAAATATTAATAAAATCCTTTAAATGAATAAAATCCTTTTTTAAAAAAATGAATGAATAAAATCCTTTAAAAAAAAAACACACATGTAAGCTTTCAAGAAATATTCTAGAGGGCGCCTGGGTGGCTCAGTGGGTTAAGCTGCTGCCTTGGCTCAGGTCATGATCTCAGGGTCCTGGGATAGAGTCCCGCATCGGGCTCTCTGCTCAGCAGGAAGCCTGCTTCCTCCTCTCTCTCTCTGCCTGCCTCTCTGCCTACTTGTAATCTCTCTGTCAAATAAATAAATAAAATCTTTAAAAAAAAAAAAAAAGAAATATTCTAGAAAGGAAGGAAAGAATGGTTTCCTGGCATCCTCAGAATGACAGCCATTTGTTTTGTTTTATTTTGTTTGCATCAACTCCTGCTCTGTCCCTTTCTGCCACCTTCCCAAAATTGCCTGATGATAAGAAATCTTCTGAAGCCAGATTCTGGGACATCTCTCCTGCAAGGGGGGCTCCAAGTATGTGTTTCATATGTGAGTGAGTGTGTGTCTGTCTGTCTGCATAGATACACCCAGGTGCCAGGAACTCTCAGGAGCTCTTGTTCAAACACAGGCCACCCATGTTTTCACTTAGCTTCCCAAGTGACCAAGCTCTATCCAGGTTGTTCCTGCGGCCCCACATTCTCTTCTCACGGACCGTCCCCTCCTCTCTGTCCTTTTCAGTAGAAATAGTGGCTCCGCGGGGAGCTTCCCTAGCGTTCCCTGTGGATTGTCGCCCTATTTCCAGACCCTCCTCACCTCCCTGATCACACCTGCAGAAGGACAGTTGGAATTCGGGCCAGCCCAGACAAGGGGCCCCACTCTAAGAGGCGACTGCCCTTAAAAGGATTTTACATCAGCTTGGAGGGAGCCCTCCACCCTTTCCTGCAAGGTAGATAGATGACAAAAATCTGATTGGATGACAGGCACAGAGTGAGTTAATCAGATTAAAACAGCCACCAACAGGTGGGTAAAACCCCTAGACTTCAGTAACTCAAGTGGTAACCCCTTCGGTGCCCTCCCCCCCCCCGGGAGGTTTGTAAGATCAATTTGCTGTCGTGCAATAAACCTTGCTTTGCTGCATACCACTCTGTCTGGTTGTGTGGTCCGCCCCCATGACCAAGAAGATCCTGAAACAGTTGCTGTGGATGAACAGTGTTTTATCTGGTTGGCTGGAGAGGGGAAATTCGCAGAGCATGTCATCAGGGTGAGAAGGACTGGGAAGGATTAAGGGTGGGGAGAAGTCTGGGCAGGAGGGGGCTGCGAACTGGGGGCTGGCGGGCTCATTGTGCCTGTGTCTGAGTCCAGCACCCCTCATGTAGGGCTTAAGCCCTCTTCACCCAACTTTTCTCAACCTGGTTAATAGAAATAATGATCCGCACTGGAGGACCGATGTGGACCAGCTTACTCTGGGCTGACAACAGGACAGTTGCAGGACCGTTGAGCAGCCCCTTTGAACACCCCACACTAAGGAAATAAAACTCAGGAAGGTGACCTTGAGCCAAGGACTCAGAACTGGTGGGTGATGTGTCCTCATTGCCCCTTAGAAGGACTACGAAGCCAACAGCCCATCCGTCCCACAGACACTCGCACGCCATCCAGTCCTCGAGGACCCCTGCCCTGCCCATCATGTCTGCTCCACTGACCCCGCTGGTTCTCTGGTCCCACGGCAACCCCAGCAGGAAAGCCCAGCATCCTTCCAGAGCGTCTGAGCTGCCCTGGCTTCTGTTCTCCTCTCTGTTCCCCTCATCCATCCGCAGCTGGAGCTCCAGCTCTAACCTTGAGGACAGGAAGAGCATGAGCCGGCAAAAATTCTACACAGTCAGGGCGCCTGGGTGGCTCAGTGGGGTAGGCCGCTGCCTTCGGCTCAGGTCATGATCCCAGGGTCCTGGGATCGAGCCCCGCATCGGGCTCTCTGCTCAGCAGGGAGCCTGCTTCCTCCTCTCTCTCTCTCTCTGCCTGCCTCTCTGCCTGCCTGCCTCTCTGCCTGCTTGTGATCTCTCTCTGTCAAATAAATAAATAAAATCTTTAAAAAAAAAAATTCGGGGCACCTGGGTGGCTCAGTGGGTTGGGCCGCTGCCTTCGGCTCAGGTCATAGTCTCAGCGTCCTGGGATCGAGTCCCGCATCGGGCTCTCTGCTCGGCAGGAAGCCTGCTTCCTCCTCCTCTCTCTCTCTGCCTACTTGTGATCTCTCTCTGTCAAATAAATAAATAAAATCTTTAAAAAAAAATAAAATAAAATAAATTAAAATAAAAAAAAATTCTACACAGTCAGATGGTAAATAACTTAAGCTTCCTCTGCTATGCATAATCCATCCCCTGTTCTTGTCCCCTTCCTCATCCTTGTCTGTCTGCCCCCAGCTCTCTCCCCTCGCAACCCTCCCCTGCTCCCCCTCCCCTGCCACCCTTCCCTTAACCCTCCCCCAGACCATGCTCATCTCCACGCCTACCCTACCCCTGCCTTCATCCTCCCTACACACCCTCCTTTCTTCTCTACACCTCTACAAAATGCAAAACCAGTCTTTACTCACCACATGACTAGCTGAGAAGAGTACTGGCCAACCTTTGGTCCAGAACCTGGGTGACTCCCTGTCCCAGTTTCTTTGCCTCTAAGAGGTTCTGCAAATCTAGCCCTTTGGGGCGAAAACTGAAAAGCACCCCCCAACAAATCAGGATGCGTTGATTATCCTACCTAGAAGGGCTAAGGACTCATACCTTCCCAAAGGGCATCTACCAAAGTATAAATGAGGTTGGGGAGGAATAATCTCGTTATTTCTTACTTTCCTTCCTCATCTCATCAAGTAGCTTCTCTGCCTCAACCCTAATGTGAAACTGGGAATGGAACCATGGCTGGTCTGTAAATTACAAGAGTTTAAATGCAGTGATATGGGAAGGAGGTCGGGTAGTGTCCAGATCGGGCTAGCTCGTACACTTCTCTCCCTGGAATCGGAGGAAGATGGGATGCACTGTCTGAGCAAGTGTCCACCCTCTCCAGGGCACCCGGAGGAAGGACAAGGGCTAGAGCTGAGGCAAACAGGGTCTAGCTGGGCAGTGCACATGGTGCCTGTCCGTGGCTACTCTGTTTCCCCAGTCGGCTGTTTACCTCCTTCTTAGGACAGCAAGGGCACTGCACGGCCAACAGCCATGGCTTCCTAACACCAGCAGAGGAGCAAGACTGTCTACCTAACCAACTCCCAACTTAAGGAACTATGGTATTGTCCCCCAGCTTTAAGGAAGTCCAATTTGACAAATTTAAATGGTACAAGTTTAAGGTGGTTTGATATGTGCACACACTGTGAAATGATCACAGCCGGGTGCCTGGGTGGCCAAGTGTCTTGGTTTCCGCTCAGGTCACAATGGCAGGGCTCTGAGATCAAGCCCTGCCTCAGGCTGCATGCTGGGCATGGACCCTGTTTGGGGTTCTCTCCCTCTCTCTCCCCGACAAAAAGAAAAAAAAGAAATGACCGCTACTATCAAGTTCATTAACCCGGCCACCGCCTCACACAGTTTCCATGTGGACTTGCGGTCTTTGCAGTTATCAGTTCTGCAGTCCACACAGTAGTGGTAACTGTCATCACTGTGCTGTACGTGACATCCCCAGAACTCCACCTCACAGTTACTAGAAGTCCGTACCCGTTGACCAGCGTCCCCAATTTCCCACCCCACTCCTCAACCACTTTTTTTCTACTCCCTGGTTCTAGGATGTGGGCATTTCTAAACTCCACATAGAAGAGCTCGTACAGTAGGTCTTTCTCTGGTTTGTCCCACGTACCATCCTGCCCTCCAGGTTTATCCACATTTTCACAAATGGCAGGATCTCCTCCTTTCTCAGGACTGAATGATATTTAAACAAACCTTTAGTCAGGCTCCCGGCCCAGCGGGGGATCTGTTTCTCCCCTGCCCCAATACATAAAATCTCTTTAAAAAAATAAATCTTGGGGCACCTGGGTGGCTCAGTGAGTTAAAGCCTCTGCCTTCATCTCAGGTCATGATTCCAGGGTCCTGGGATGGAGCCCTGCATTGGGCTCTCTGCTCTGAGGGGAGCCTGCTTCCCCCTCTCTCTCTGCCTGCCTTTCTGCCTACTTGTGATCTCTCTCTCTGTCAAATAAATAAATAATTTTTTAAAATAAATAAATAGATCATTAAAAATAAATTAGGGGCTCCTGGGTGGCTCAGTGGGTTATGCCTCTGCCTTCAGCTCAGGTCATGATCTCAGGGTCCTGGGATCAAGGCCTGCATTGGGGTCTCTGCTTCACTGGGAACCTGCTTCCCCTCCTCTCTCTCTGCCTGCTGCTCTGCCTACTTGTGATCTCTGTCTGCCAAATAAATAAATATATTTATTTATTTATTTATTTATTTTAAAAAATTAGTTAATCTTTAAACTCACTCTGCACAATCACATAACTGAGGTCTGTGAGGTTAGGTCCTCCAACCCCGATTTTTCTTCCTATTTGTGAGTCCAGAAACACCACCAGAAGAACGTTAGGGGCCCCTAGGTCAGCCCCATCCCATTCATATCCCATTAATCTCTGAGGCAGCATCTTTCTGCCCAAAACCCATAATTTCCCTACCCACAGAGGCCCACAGGGAAAGAGCTGTGGCATTCTAGCCTTCCAGCAGGACCCCAGCCTCACCACGACACCCACAGCCTCTGTGCCGCCCCAAGGCTCATGCTTTTCCCCATGCCTCCCTTCTGGAGCTTGAGTCATAGCAGGAGTTGGACCCCAGGCCCCTGACTGGATCCAGAGGAAGAGATGGGGGCTCTGTGATTCTTTGGGAAGGCAGCTTTTGTCCTGGGAAACATGGGAGCGGCCCCGAGGACGCTTTTCATACCCTCTCACCCTGACTCACATGTTCTCTCCTCAGATTTGGTCTAAGAACAAAAGAACCAGAGTAGGAAAGTCAGGGCCTTCAAAGCCAGGAGGACCGGGCCAGAGTGCAGAAGGTGGACAGACATGCCAGCCGCAGTCTCTGCGGACGCGTGCCCCTCTGCCTCCACGGTCCGGCGCCTTGCCAGCGATGCAGGCCTCCTTACCCTGCAAACCAGGGCCTGGGCTGGTCTTGCATGTCCACGCCGACATCCGCAGTGGCAGGGTTCCCCCGTCCTCAGCACCGCCCCCCACCCCGCCTCTGATGCCAGCCCCCTAGCCCCGCTCCACGGTCCACGCACCTGCCCAGCGCCCACCTGCACCTGCCCCCTGAGAGGCCGGTTTCTTGCCATCCTCATCCCTGTGCAGCGTCCTGGCGCTTTGAGTTCCCAGCGCTGCTCCCGCCCATCCCCACCCCCCACACACGCCCAGTCCACCCACAGTGCCAGTGGGGCCGGCTCCACGCACTGCCCCGCCGGTCTCCTCATGCAGCTCCCTGCCCGATGTTGGGACGCCAGCCCTGGACGTCTCCTCCATTTCGCCTGTCTCCTGGGCCCTCACTCTCCGATGCTCTCAAGGCGGTCCCCTATCTGACACACACCAAATCCAGGCCTCTCTCTGGCTCCCGGAACCTAGAACTTGTTGAGAGGTCGGAACTTGCACGATTGCTGGGTCAGAGCGTAGCTCTACTTCTAAGTTTTTCCGGACCCTCCATACTGGTTTCCACAATGGCTGTGCACATGTTTATTCCTACCAACAGCACTCGAGGGCTCCTTTTCCCCCCACACCCTCAGCGACGCTCCCTGTTTCCTGTCTGATAACTGCCATTCATGCTGCCAGGTGTGGGGTGATGCCCTCAGAGGTTTGGGTTCGCACTTCCTTCATGAGGAGTGATGTCGAGCACCTTTTCATTGACCTGTTGGCCAACTGTGTTTTCTTTGGAAAAATATCTATTCAGATTTACTTCCCAGTTTTTAATTAGACTGCACTTTTTAAAGTTTTATTTTAATTTTTTTAAGGATTTTATTTATTTATTTGACAGACAAATCACAAGTAGGCAGAGAGGCAGGCAGAGAGAGAGGAGAAAGCAGGCTCCCTGCTGAGCAGAGAGCCCGATGCGGGGCTCGATCCCAGGACCCTGAGATCATGACCTGTGTTGAAAGCAGACACTTAATGACTGAGCCACCCAGTCACCCCTAAAACTGTAACTTCTGAAATCTATGGGCTTAACCATCCTGGCAGGTCTCTGGAATTTCCAGCTTGCTCCTGTCCTAGACAGATCAATAGCCTTACAGAGCTGAGTGGCTGGGACAGGACCAGCTAGCGGGACTCTGGCCCTGGCTGACACTCGGTCTGGGAGAGGTACTGATAAAGGCAGGTGAAGGTGTTGGAACTCCCCTCCTCTCCCAGACACCCATAAGCTTCCATCACCTGGCTTATGTCGTAAGGGGCAGAGGACAAGGCGGGCACTGTGGCCACCAGCCTGTCCAGCTCAGGGTCACAGTCTCCAGCACCTGCCTCTGGGGGACGGGGACATTTGGAGAGAGTGAGTCTGCTGTGGGCCAGGTGTGTGGGTGCTGGGGCTATGTTCCTCCTGGCTGCAGGGGTGGGGCGTGGAAGCCCCGATTCTTGTCCTTTCTCGACATTCTTTCTCCATTTAACTCGACGGTTCTTAAACCAGACCTGTGGAGTGAAGAGGGGAGATTGGGGGGGTGGGGGTGTGAATCCAAAAAGTGAAAGGGACCCAGGATGGTGGCCGTTCATCTTCCTTGGGAACCAGTCTTCCTTGGGGAGGCAAGGGGGGCTTCTGCCCACTGTACCTGAGGCCAGGAAGGAGCTATTTCTCACCCGTGGCCAGGATGGAGAAAGAAGAAAGAAGGGGAGGGCTTGGACCCCAGAGCAGGAGTCGGGGGGACTCTGCCGAATGCCAGGAGCTCTCTGCAGGACAAAGGGTCAGGGCTCCATAGGACAGCATACAGTATGGGGTCTGGCTAAGGAGGTCCTCAAGAAGGATCTTTGTTATCCTCTCTGATGGATGCACACAGAAGAGGAGCATTCCAGAAGGGATCTGCAATGCCCTGGGTGTGATTCTAGCTGGAGACCTCTGGTCTGGTTGCTTAGTGCCCTTACTGAGCAAGTCCCAGCGACGAGCTTCTGCAAACAATGGCAGGTCTGACTCTAAAGGATGGCTCTTCTGGTCTTTGTGGTTTTGTGTGCGGCACGGTGTAGGACAAGTGCTCCACAGGCAGAAAAGTTCCATGTTGACAGTGCCGGGGAAGCTACCATGCCCTTTTGTGCCTCAGTTTATCCCCGGTGTAAAATGGGTATTTCTAGCACAAGAGTCGGGTTACTGACACTTGCTCCATACAGGAGGGTTAGTTGTGATTATTTGGTCTTGAGACAAAGGGAAGGGAGAGGGAGCCGGCATGCAGGGGAAGCCTCTGGGGAGCACTGGGCAGGCCTGGCGCATGCCCCAGGGGATCAGACCTGCACTACCGTGTATTGCAAATTGATTTTTGATGCCAGTGACTCCTGGGTGACATAATCTGGAAACTGAGTCAGACTAAACAAGGCTTCCAGCTCTGCTTTCTGATGGGAGGTGAAGGAGGTACGTTCTCGGCTTCTCTTCAGTTTGGCTGAGGAGAAGGGGACACTTGGTTAGCCCGAACCCGCCATCTCGCTGTGTGGTGTGAGCGCAGACCCTGGAACTCAGTCTGGCCCCTCATTAGCCCAGCTCTCTGCCCCTGCGCGTTGGTTCCTGCTCAGCGCTGACGTGTGCTGCGTGGGAGAATCTGTTCTAAACAAGAAAAGGCCAGTCTCTCCAGTGCTGTGTCCACTTTTCCTCTCCCATTTTTGACTCAAGAAACCATGTGCCTCTGGGTGTCACTCTTCCCCCGTTTAATCTGGGCTCACAACAGTCCCATCCAGACGGGTCCTAAGCAGTCTCCTGGATCTCTGGGTGCCTCTTAGAAGGAAGTGAGGTTTGGTAGTTAGAGGAAGGGCTCTTTTTTCGGAGAGAATGTACATTTACCAAATTAGGCCAAACACTGTGGACTCTGAAGCTGTATTAAGCTCAAAAGAAAAATATTCACAGTTGCACCCAAAATATTACATGGGGGGGGGGGTTTAAATGAGTAAGATTTCCTAATTTTTAAGGAAAGACAACTCCATGATACAGTGAATTATTCCAGATGGGGAAAAAAAAAAGTTATGACCTCCCAGCCAGCGTTGGGATCCCATCACCTTCGAGTGGTAGCTCAGATCAATGCGTACTGGCTCACTACTGTTAAATGGTCACGTGTTTCGCAAACCTCAATGCATCGGCGGCCTGAGATCCAATATTTTTGGAGTGTTTGCATCACCGTAATTGGCAGACAGTACAGATTCGGGCCCCTTACCTGCTGGCCGGTGTGCCATTCCTGCTTGGGTGGTAGGAAGCCTTTGCTCAGACCTGCTGCCGTCCTCATCCGTTCCTTGGGTGGGAGTACAAAGGATGTAAATCCAAAGGCCCTGCACTTCCCCAGATCCCCCCCACCGCCCCCTCTGAAAGGGCACTCCCCGGCATGCTTCCATCCATCCACTCAGAGGCCCCCAGTACAGCAGGGAACAGTAAAGACATGTTACCAATACAGGAATGTGACTAAGGATGTGGAGGACCGGCCTCTACAACAGAAAATCATCCAGTGCCTGGTGTCAGTACTGCCCGGACTGCAAAACCCTCATGTAATCCAATATTTTTGCTAAGATTTAATTTTGAAATATATCAAAAATACCTCTCACGGGGTGCCGGGTGGCTGAGTCATTAAGCACCTGCCTTTAGCTCAGGTCATGATCCCAGGGTCTCGGGATGGAGCCCCACATCAGGCTCCCTGCTCAGCGGGAAGCCTGCTTTTCCCTCTCCCACTCCCCTTGCTTGTGTTCCCTCTCTTGCTGTCTCTCTCTGTCAAATAAATAAATAAAATCTTTTTTTTAGGGCGCCTGGGTGGCTCAGAGGGTTAAGCCTCTGCCTTCGGCTCAGGTCATGATCTCAGGGTCCTGGGATTGAGTCCCACATCGGGCTCTCTGCTCAGCAGGGAGCCTGCTTCCTCCTCCTCTCTCTCTCTGCCTGCCTCTCTACCTGCTTGTGATCTCTGTCTGTCAAATAAATAAATAAAATCTTTTTTTAAAAAGTCTTTTTTTTAATGTATCTGCCTTAATTTTCATAATATTTTACTTTATTTTTAAAAGATTTTATTTATTAGAGTCAGAGCAGGGTGAGAAGGGGTGGCAGAGGGAGAGGGAGAAGCAGACCCCCCACCGATCAGGGAGCCCGATGCGGACCTCCATCCCTGGACCTTGAGATCATGACCTGAGCCAAAGGCAGCCGCTTAACTAACTGAGCCACCCAGACACCCCCGCAATTTTTAAAAAATCTGATCTCCAGGTGACCCCAGGAGCACGAGGTTTTGCCTGATTTTTCTTCCTTTTTGAGTCAGTGATACTATCTAGCCATTGTGAGGCTCAGGCAAGAGGTAGGTGGGCTGCGGGGGGCCTCTGTTGTACTGCGGCCTCAATTATTCTTAAAGGTGCGAGGTCAGACTTTAGTTAAGAACTTGAAGGACCGACAGCGTGCAGCCCACCGACCAAAGTTGACCTTGGCCCTTTATTTACATTCTGTAAATAGTCTGCTCTTTAAAAGGGAAAAGATCGGGGTGCCTGGGTGGCTCAGTGGGTTAAGCCGCTGCCTTTGGCTCAGGTCATGATCTCAGGGTGGGATCCAGTCCTGCATCAGGCTCTCTGCTCAGCAGGGAGCCTGCTTCCCTCTCTCTCCCTCTGCCTGCCTCTCCATCTACTTGTGATTTCTCTGTCAAATAAATAAATAAAATCTTTAAAATAAATAAATAAAAGGGAAAATATCTGCCCCCTAAGAGAAAAAGCTCTCGTTGATCCCCCCCTGGTCATTAAAGGTCACTCAATGTGGCCATCAATACTTCTCTCTCTCTCTCTCTCGCTCTCTCTTTTTTTTTTTTTTTGGAGGTCATTAATATTTTTCTAGAGAATTGTCAGATTTTTCTAATTTTTACATTTAGCAGCCAAGAGATATTTCTATCTTTTTATTTCTGGTATGTTTTTTGGTGCCTTTTTCTACGCTCTTGTTCGGTATCTGTAGATGTTTATTTTGTCTTTTTTTTTTTTTTTTTTAAGCGCAAGCATTCTCACATTTAATAGCACCTTTAAAATAAGCATCACGAAAAAAATAAAATAAAGTAAGCATCACCACATTTTAAAAGTTTCCAAAATGAATCTATAAATGGTAATATAAATTTGAAAATGCAGACTTAAATTTAACCTTCACTATGGTATCAGAAATGTTAAACACAGTGAATCATTGCCTGGGAGTCGTTAAAATGTCCTTAAACAGGGCGCCAGCATCTTACCAGCACCTTGGAAACGACATGGCCATGAGTCTCAGACTTGTATGATCTATACCTGATACTGTGTGGGCCTCTGTGGTCTTCAGTGGGTAGTCAATGCTATGATTTCCAGAATTAAGTCCCCAAGTCTTGCTTTTCAATAGATCTTAACTTCTTTTCATACCTAGTGTTGAACACAGGGCTCTTCCCAAATGAAGCAAAGTGCATCTAGTTTAGAGATCCATTTAGAGAGTCCACGGCTTATTGGACTGAAACCACCTGTGGCACGTGACCTCATACAACTAAGGGATCTCTCTGTTTCAGAGGCTGTGAGAACCTTTTAAGGCAATGACAGTTTCTCTCCAGGATACTACTTTTGATCTGGCCCAGTTAATATTGTTTTACTTTGGGCGCCTGGGTGGCTCAGTGGTTTAATAAGCCTCTGCCTTCGGCTCAGGTCATGATCTCAGGATCCTGGGATCGAGCCCCGCACTGGGCTCTCCACTCAGCAGGGATCCTGCTTTCCCCTCTCTCTCTGCCTGCCTCTCTGCCTACTTGTGATCTCTGTCTGTCAAATAAATAAATAAAATCTTTTAAAAATAAATTGTTTTACTTTACTTTTCTTTCTTTCTTTCTTTCTTTCTCTTTTTTTAAGTAAGCACTACACCTAACATGGGGTATGAGCTCAACACCCCCCCAAAAAAAAAAGTTGCTGCATGCTCTACCAACTGAACCTCCCTGTTTTTTCCTTAAAGCATCCTCACACGCCTTTCAGTAAAATCTTCAGAGCAGATCAGTAGTTTATTGTGAAGTCTGTAAAGTTTGGGGTCACTGGCTGTTTCAGATAGGAATACCTAGGCAACTTCCAAAGGCTCCTGATTCCTGGTTGTACGTACAGATCCCTAGAATGCTGTCTAAAGCATTTGGGGTCTGCTGGATCCCAAAGCATTGAAAATGCCACCTGTCAGGTCTTCTGTGTATCTTCAATACCAGCTTCAGCTGGGTTTAGCTGATCTCTCTGTGAGTCACACTGACCCTTGTCTTAGCATAAGGGGAGGTTGAATTGTTCATGAAGCTCCTCATGGACACGACCATCTGAAGTACATGAAACAGCAAAGATCGTAATTTTGGTCAAAATTCATGATTCTGTCCTTCATCCCATACGTGTCAAAGTATGGCTCCATATAGGTAATCTGAGTATATTCCTCATTGAGGTCTAATGTGCACTTGTCTATAGGGTTGGAACCCTTGAATACCTCAACCACATGCTCTCCAACTCTCTCCACAAAATCCCTCCAGCCTGTGAGAGAGTGGTATCTCTGCACACTGGGTGTTGCGGGCTCCTCGTACACAAACCCCTGTCCGTCCACATCCCCAAGCCAGCACTGTAAGAACCAACACAAAAGTGGGTACTCACTGTAGTATTCTTTTAAGTTAATTTCTGCTCTTAATTTTATCACTTCCTACTTTCCCGTTTTACTGATCACTCCGGTGTCTTTACGTTCATAGAGGCTGCGGCTGCCCCTCCCAAGCTCTGAAGCCTAATTACTTTGCTGTCACTTGATCCTCCAGTTCTCATTTTCTTTAGTTTCCAGATGAAAGAGGGGTTGCGTCTTTAGGAGTTTGCTTCTGTTTGTGATTGCATTACGTTCTTTGTTTGTTTGTTTACTGTGGTTAAAATATACATAACATTTACCATTTCTACCCTTTTTAAGTGTACAAGCTCAGTGCCAATAAGTGTATTCCCACTGTTGTACAGTCATCCCCAAAATTTCATCATCCCAAACTGAAACTCTGTACCCATTAATAAAATGGTAACTTCACATTTCCCCCCATCCTCTGGCAACCACCATGCTACTTTCCATCTACAAACACATCTAGAGACTTCGTATAAGTGAAGTTGTACGATATTTGTACTTTGGGTATCAGCTCCCTTCACCCAGCAGTGTTTCCCATAACATGGGGGTCCACCCATTTGTAGCATGTGTCAGCATCTCCTACCTTTTTAAGGCTGGATAGTATTCTGTTATATGTGTATATCACATTCTGTTTATCCATTCAGGCCATTGATATGTGGGTTGTCTCCACCTTTTGGCTCAGGTGTTATGTTTTTGTTACATGCGTTGCTTCAGAAAATATGGTCCATATGATCAACATCATGATGTGTTGAGGCTTTTTTAGTATGCTGCGTCTTTAATTAAGATGGAATGCGGGACGCCTGGGTGGCTCAGTTGGTTAAGCAGCTGCCTTGGCTCAGGTCATGATCCCAGCGTCCTGGGATCGAGTCCCACATCGGGCTCCTTGCTCTGCAGGGAGCCTGCTTCTCCCTCTGACTCTGCCTTCCACTCTGTCTGCCTATGCTCACTCTCGCTCGTTCTCTCTCTGACAAATAAATAAATAAAATTAAAAAAAAAAAAAAGATGGAATGCATGCTAATAGAGTCTATGAATTCTGTATTCAGTCAATACCAAACAGTTACCGCTGGTGTAACCAAATAGTGCTCAAACAGTCACCTACAGAGCAATAAGCACTGGGAAGGGGTAAAACTTGCGGCTTAGATAGAATCTCAAGAGAAACTTTTGATTTTTCTTCATGTTTGAAGTCCCCCCAACCCCTATTAAGGCTACTGATTATAGTTTGAATGCTAAAATGCAGTTTTGTTTGCATTGGAAAGTTGGTTTCCCAGGGAGAGGTAGTACCTCAACTTCCCTGGAAATATGTTGAAAGAGTCTATGAATGTCAGCAGGTTCCCTCTTTTTTATTTTTTTTAAAGGATTTTATTTTTATTTATTTGTCAGAGAGAAAGAGAGCACATGCACAGGCAGGCAGAGTGCCATGCAGAGGCAGAGGGAGAAGCAGGCTCCCTGCCAAGCAAGGAGCCTGATGTGGGACTCGATCTCAGGACACTAGTATCATGACCCAAGCCAAAGGCAGACACTTAACTGACTGAGCCACCCAGGCATCCCAGCAGGTTCCCTCTTGACCCATCTGGAGCCCTATTCTCTTCTCCTCTGGAAAATGAGCTACAAACAAAGCCAGAGGTTCATGGTGTTGATTCTTGGAACATAAAGGGTGCCAGGGTGGCTCAGTCCATTAAGCCTTGGACTTCGGCTCAAGTGATGATCTCAGGGTCCTGGGATCGAGTCTTGTCTCAGGCTCCCTGCCCTGTGAGTCTCCCTCTGCTTGTGTGTGTGTCTGTGTGTCTCATAGGGCTTACTTTCAAAAAGACAAAAATTGGAAGTACTCAAAGTGCTTACCTGTAACATAAGTGTTTCTAAAATATGGCATGTTCATTCTAAGATATTCTAGGCTGCAGAAGAATGAAGGAAGCTCAACTAGATTACCTGGTGGAAAAGAAAAGAAAAATTTTTTCAAATCAACAGCAAGCTTTCCTTTTACATAGAAAAACAAAACGTAAATGTTCAGAGAAAGTTCTGGCCATAAGTTTGAATGGAAAGGAAGCCTTCTGGGGCACCTGGGTAGTTCAGTGGGTTAAGCCTCTGCCTTCAGCTCAGGTTATGATCCCAGGGTCCTGGGATGGAGCCCCACATAGGGCTCTCCGCTCAGCAGGGAGCCTGCTTCCCCCTCTCTCTCTGCCTGGCTCTCTGCATACTTGTGATCTCTCTGTCAAATAAATAAATAAATAAATAAATAAATAAAATCTTTTAAAAAAGGAAAAGAAGCCTTTTCTTATTCTTTGGGTCTTGATTTATTTTTTTTTTTAAGATTTTATTTATTTATTTGACAGAGATCACAAGTAGGCAGAGAGAGAGGAGGAAGCAGGCTCCCTGCTGAGCAGAGAGCCCGATGCAGGACTCGATCCCAGGATCCTGGGATCATGACCTGAGCCAAAGGCAGAGGCTTTAACCCAGTGAGCCACCCAGGCGCCCCTTGATTTATTTTGTTTTTTTAATAGGGAATCTTTTTTTCTTTAAAATTTTATTTATTCGAGGGGCACCTGGGTGGCTCAGCCATTAAGTGTCTGCCTTCAGCTCAGGTCATGATCCCGGGGTCCTGGGATGGAGCCCCATGTCAGGCTTCCTGCTCAGCGGGAAGCCTGCTTCTCCCTCTCCCACTCCCCCTGCTTGTGTTCCCTCTCTCGCTGTGTCTCTCTCTCTGACAAATAAATAAATAAAATATTTTAATAAAATAAAATAAAATTGTATTTATTTGAGAGAGAGAGTATGAGGCAGGGGAGAGTGGCAGAGAGAGAGGGAGAAGCAGGCTTCCTGCTGAGCAGGAATCAGACCTCGTGCTCAATCCCAGGATACCGAGACTGACCTGAGCTGAAGGCAGATGCTTAACCAACTGAGCCACCCAGGTGCCCCTCTTTAGGTCTTAATTTAAAATGGGAATAGAAGAGGGCACCTGGCTGGCTCTCTTGATGTCCAGGTCATGAGTTCAAGCCCCACACTGGGGGTAGAGATTAAAATTAAAACTTTTTTTAAAAAATAAATAAAAGGAATAGAATTCCTGTCTCTAGGAAAGCTTTTCCATATGGAAGCATTCCAGTGAATAAATACAAAGAGAATGAAAGAAATACAAAGTCAACCACAGGACTGATTGTTGTGTGCAAGAGTCATTAAAGACCCTAAAATCCATCAGCAGATGTGTGAGGAGAAACAGATTATTTGCATAGTCACACAGCATATCCCTAACGAATGTTTTTCATTTGAAAGGAAAAGTTGTCACCACCTTAGCCAAAAGATTACCAATGACAAGTTTATCAGCATCATGTACTTCCAGTCGCGATGCCCTAAGAAGGACACACACTATTTCCGTAGTCATCTTGCCAAGAAAGGATGATGTGAATGCAGTCAGGAGAAAGCATCAGGCAAATCAGACTGAGGGACTTTATACAAGGTCACTGACCACGACCCTTCCAAAATGTCAGGGTCAACACGGACAAGAAAGGACTGAAGAAATGTCACAGATTGGAGGAAGGAGGAAGGGGACAGGACAGCTAAATGCTAAGTGAGATCTTGGATTTGATCTCGCAGCATTAGAACAACATTGTTGGAAAAACTGGTGAAATGTAAAGAAAGTCTGTGGCTCAGTTCATAGTACTGATCCAGTGTTAACTTCCTGGTTTGATACTTGTACTATGATTCTGAAAGACCACGGGGCAGCTGCCTGGCTCAGTCAGTGGAGCAGGTGACTCTCAGGGTTGTAAGGTTGTAAGTTTGAGCCCCAGGTTGGGTGTAGAGATTACTTACAAATAAAATCTTTAAGGGGCAACTGGGTGGCTCAGTGGGTTAAGCCTCTGCCTCAGCTCAGGTCATGATCTCAGGGTCCTGGGATCAAGCCCAGAGTCTGGCTCTATGCTCAGCAGGGAGCCTGCTTCCCCCCTCTCTCTGCCTGCCTCTCTGCCTACTTGTGATTTCTCTCTCTCTCTCTGTCAAATAAATAAATAAAATCTTTGGGAAAAAAGAACTTAAAATAATAAATAAAATCTTTAAAAAAAATTAAAAATGAAAGATCATATCAGGAAAAGCTGGAGGAACAGTCTACAGCAAGTCTTGTACTATTTTTGCAACTGTTGTATAATCTAAAATTCTCGAACTAAAAATGCCTTTTTTAAAAAAGATTTTATTTATTTATTTGACAGACAGAAATCACAAGTAGGCAGAGAGGCAGGCAGAGAGAGAAAGGAGGAAGCAGGCTCCCCGCAGAGCAGAGAGCCCAATGCGGGAAGCCCCTAAAAATGAGAGAGAGATGCTTTTTAAATTTTTAAATAGTGCAAACTTAAGTACAAATTTTATCATGCTCTATGTCTTGTTTAGCAACTAATATTCTTAAAAATAAGTCCGGAGGGGCGCGTGGGTGGCTCAATGGCTTAAAGCCTCTGCCTTCTACTCAGGTCATGATCCCCAGGATCCTGGGATCCTGGGATCGAGCCCCACATCAGGCTCTCTGCTCAGCAGGGAGCCTGCTTCCCTCTCTCTCTCTCTCTCTCTGCCTGCCTCTCCATCTACTTGTGATTTCTCTCTGTAAAATAAATAAATAAAATCTTAAAAAAAAAAAACTTAAAAAAAAAAGAAAAGTCTGAAGCACTGGTCTATGGCCAGATTTTAAGAGCCACATATACCCCACCATAGAAATGCACCATGATATGTTACCAGAACTTACACATAGACACTTAGATTGTTTCCACGATTCTGCTTACATGGATCCTGTCATGAACTTGAATGTGTGTACCTCTCTGTATGTATGAGCATGTATTCTTCAAAAGTAGATTGCTAAGAATTTGGGGGGATTAAGAATAAAGACCTGCCTTTCCACACTGTTGGTGGGCATGTAGAACAGTGCACCCATTATGGAAAAAAATACCAAGGTTCCTCAAAGATTCTATATCTCGTCACGTGGGAAGATATGGATGAAACTTGAGGACATGCTAGGCGAGATAAACCAGTCCCAAAAGGAAACTATGGTGTGAACCTGCTCATGAAGCATCCAAAGTTGTCAAAGTCCTAGAAATACAAAGTAGAGAAGTGGTTGCCAAGGGCTGGGGGGAGGGGAGGTGTTAGTGTGTAATGGGTGGGTGTAAGGTCAGTTTTAGGAGATCGGTCTAGTTTAGTTCCAGAGATCGGCACAACCATGTGATGAGCCTAACAATAAGAGCTATACAGTTAAAAATGGTTGAGATGGCAATTTAAAGTTAGGTGGTTTTTGCCACATTTAGAAAAAACAAAAACAAAAAACCAGACCCTAGACCTTGACAGCCGAAGTTGAAGTTCCATTTCTAGAATGGACCAGAACATGAAGGTCAACTTATTTTAGCTTCTCTGTGTCTCCTCAGGGAAAATGGTAACAATTGTTAAACCTCACAGGGTTCTTATGAGGATTAAATAAGTTGACATAATAAGAATAAAAATAGTGCCCTGTGCATTTGGAGGGCTATGAAAGCAATGGGTGTATGGTTCCTGGGAGAAAAGATAAGAGCCTCTACATTTTAAGGGGACGAAGATAAAGAGATAAGCAAAGACAAAAGTACCCAATGTCTTGTATACAAGGGTCAGTTTGTTGCTGCCCTCAGCCACAGGAAAGGCTAGATGGGGTAGGGAGATAGCCAGACCTACTTAAAAACAAAATCTCATTTATTCTGTGCTCAAACGTTCCAGGTCACACAATACCAATGTAATGTTAGGGATTTTTTTTTAAGATCTTCATTTTTTAAATAATCTCTATGCCCAAAGTGGGGCTTGAACTCACAACCCCCAGATCAAGAGTCACACACTTGACCAACTGGGCCATCCAGGTGCCCCAAGAAAGGATTTTTAATTAGACTTCATCAAAATTAATGACTTTTCTTCAAAACACACTCTTAAGAGAATGAAGAGGCAACCCACCAAAACCGAGTAGCAGTGTTTGCAAATCATATTTCCTATAAAGAACTTGCATACAGAATACAAAGAATTCCCATAACTCAGTAAAAAATGGAACAACTAACTACCCTGGTAAAGACCTTCTCAATTTCTTTAAAAGCTAATCATACACATTTATGACCTATCCATCCCATGCCCACATAGTTTACCAAGTGAGAATTTAATGTTCCCACAAAACCCTATATAAATGCTTAAAGCAGTTTTATTTATAATGGACAAAACCCAAAAACAACCAAAATTCCCTCAAGAGCGGAGAGGATTTTAGAAACCTTTGTATGTCCACATAAAATCTAACTTGGCAAGAAAAAGGAACCAACATGGATGAATGCAGTTTTGCTGAGTGAGAGCAGCCAGACACCAAAGACTGTATGATCTTATTGCTGGGACATTCTGGAAAAAGCTGAACTCCAGGGGCAAAGGAAAGGGGCAGTTCCCAAGGGAATTGTTACAGGCAGACAACAAGGAAATTGGGGTGAAGATACTGTCCTGTGCCTTTATTATAATGGGCACATGAACAAACTTGTAAAACTATAAAGCATAAAAGCATAAAATCACTAAAAAGAGTGATTTTACTGTATGTAAATTTGGCCTTAGTAATCAAAAAGCTTAAAAATATAATCATGATTTCATGGGGCACCTGGCTGGCTCAGTTGGTTAAGTGTCCAACTCTTGATTTTGGCTCAGGTTGTGATCCCAGGATCATGAGATGGAGCCCTGGGTCAGGCTCTGTGCTCAGTAGGGAGTCTGCACCCTGGGGACAGGGGGCATCTCTCCCTCTTTTGCCCCTCCACTCGCTCATGCTCTCTCTAAAATAAATAAATCTTAAAAAAATAAACTTTTTCATGCATATAAGCAGGCAGATGACTGTAAAGACTGGGGAAAAACCTAGACTGGCTTAGAAAAAAAAATAACAGATTTTGGACTTCACTGTATCCTTTCTATTTTTGAAGATTTTATTTCAGAGAGAGAGCACAAGGGGAAGAGCAGAGGGAGGAGAGGGAGAGATTTTTTTTTAAAACAATGGAAATATATCATATGCTACTATACTAACAAAATGGGGTTGGCATCTCCTTTGCCCCCCGTGTGAACATTTGCTTCTAGTTCCTGTTTATCATTCACAGAAAATAAGACACCTCTTCATCCTCTGATATTTGGTCCACCCCTTGGAAAGCAAGCCCTTTTCCTAAACCTACTTGCCTTCCCCCAACCCTTTCCAATCTCCCCTCCTTAATCTCACCCCACAAATCTGTGCATCTTATTCCAGCCCTGCAACCAAGGGGTTCTAAACATACTGGGGGTGTTTTGGGGCTGAATAATTCCTTGTTGCAAGGAAAGCATCCTCTTCTTTGTCCCCTGAGGCAGGGGATGGGGAGGAGGCAGGGGTGAATGCTGGTTGAGAACTCCTGGTATAGTTCCCATCTTCCTAGAATTAGAGGCAGAAAGCTCCCTAAGGAACAGATCCAAACTTAACTCCTCTTCATGACTCCGTTCAACAAGTTAACCCACATACACTGCTTGGGGATTGTTCAGGCCAAGACAAGCATGCCATTGGGTTCTGGGCACATAAGGGACAACTGGACAGGTTAGTCATACGAGATCTGGCACAGCCTCAGCCACCAGCAACCTCCCAGCCTCATGCCCTGGCAAGGCCCCAGAACCTTGACCCACCTTACCCAGAGAGCCTCCCAGGACCCTGGGCTCCTCCCCTCCGGCTCCGAGGCTCCTTTCCCACATGCTGTCTCAGCACCCTTTAAATAGTGAGACACACCCTCTAGCCTCCTCTCCCCCAACCAGATCTCTGACCCTTCCCTTGACAAATCCACTCAATGTGAAAAATGAATGGAAATTGTAGCAAAATGGAATGCGGAGATAGAAGAGGACCCGGAGGTTCTGGGTGGGCCGGGAGGAGCTCGAGGGTGTCAGAGCCAGGCGGGAAGCTAGAGGAGCCCACATGGGGTAGAGCAGAGGGAACAGTATGGCCACAAACTTTAGGTGGATGCAGGCTTGCTGGCTTACAGGATGGCACTGTCCAGGCAAATGGGCACTAGCTTATCGCATGATTGCATTTCCGTGAGATGTCCGGGAAAGGCAAATCTGAAAAGAGTTGGGTGGGTGCTTGAGATTGGCAGCAGGGGTCCCAACTGTAAAGGAGCTGCAGGTGATGAAAAATTAAGAGTGCCTCATGGCCACGTTTGCACAACTCTGTGCAAACATAAAAATTTGAGTTGCAGGGTGAGTGAATTTAGGGGGGGGGGGTGTCAAGTAGACCTTGATACTGCCGTCTAAAGCAGAGAGGGATATCCTGATCGGAGAGAGAAATACAAGTTAAACTAAGTGTGATGTTTTTGACATAATTCTTGGCCAAAAACAAAAATTGTTTTGAATATTAGTAAGTCACACAGTTGACATTGATAGGAGGAAACTGTAACCAACAGCGAGGGGATTTCCTTGAGTACCTCGCTCAGCCTCGGGATCTCACCTGGGAAATACAGGGTTCTGGGTTCAACTTCTACCGTGTCAGCCCTACAAGTGCCTGACAAGTCTTTATCCATCAGATCTCTGGCTTCCTGGTGTGTGAGGTGGGAAGAACAGGACTTACACAGGTAGGGCACATGCTGTCTCAATACGTGTTCGATACTTTTGTTGCTGTTTCTGAAACAGTTTCAGCAGGCTCGATGTATGTTTTAACCACTTGACTGAGGTGTGGTTGTGATTCCGTATGTACGACTTGATGAGTTTGGGAGCAGTTTATGCCACCAAGTGTGTCTACCCCCCAATTTCATCCTCGCTGTGTATCGTGCGTGTGTGTGATCACAACACTGGACAGAAGAGGTGCGCCGGTGGTGAGGTTTTCAGTGCGCGGCATGCTGCTAGTTACCGTTGTCACCATGCTGCAGGCTCTAGAACTTCTCGCCCCCCAGGGGAGGCCCTGGCACCAGGACCCCCACCCCCGCACTCTGCTTCCGGGTCTGATGGCCTCACTGTCCTGTGAGATTCCTGACACGGCGGGATGATATGGCCTTGGTCCTTCTGTGTCCGGCTTATCTCACTTAGCACAGTGACCTCCAGGTCTGTGCTTTTCGGGAGTGGTGGCGTGTCCTTGATTTTAAGGCTGAACAGTGTTCCGTCCTGTTCCTTTTCATGGGAAGCGTGTGCCGTGTTTAAGAGAAAGAGGCAACAGTGGCGCTCTGAGGCTCAGCCCTGTCCTGGCCGCTAGCCCACAGCATGCTCTGTCCATGGCTTCCCTCTCCCCATTGCAGGAAATAAAAGTAAACGTCTCTTTGAGTCAAAGGTAGGATTGAAAACACACAAACACACATTTGAGCTCCAGAAAAGAGAGAGAGATAGAGAGGTCAGAGACCCAAAGAGGGGGAAAACGGTGCTGGGGACTTCATCTTGGGAACCCTCTCAGGATGGGGGAGTCAAGGATCTCTGGGACTCAGACTGGATTCCCCAAAATCCTGACTTTCCCACCACAGCACTGTGTGAACTGAGCCGATGACCTTCAGTCTCTGAGTTGCAGAAATAAACAAAGACCACCCAAACTAGCACAGGCAAAGGAAGGGCAGTGTTTTGTAGTGGGGATTGGTGGGGGGTGGGGGGGAAGCAAGCCTCAGGCTGTTGGCACGAGAAGCCTGGAGGCAGGCTAGCCAGGAGTGAGACGCCTGCGTAATCTGCTGGGGATCCAGTGTGGCTCTCTCTGGGTAAGCCTAAATTGAAAGCAGGGACAGGTGTTAGGGAAACTATCAGTTATTAACTCCTGGTCATTTGGGGCCGACTGCTAGAGGAGTTATTGTTGGGCTTCCCACACTGGTTCCTAACAGAGTATTTCTTTTTTTTTTAAGATTTTATTTACTTGAGAGAGAGACAGTGAGAGAGAGCATGAACGAGGAGAAGGTCAGAGAGAGAAGCAGACTCCCCGTGGAGCTGGGAGTCCAATGTGGGACTCGATCCCGGGACTCCAGGATCATGACCTGAGCCGAAGGCAGTCGTCCAACCAACTGAGCCACCCAGGTGTCCCCCCACACTGGTTTCTAGAAATAGTGGTCTGACTTGTAGAGAGCAGGCTGGTTTTCTGGGCTGGCCACTGTAAGTCACAGGTCAGAGTTGTGTTCTATAATATGGCTGGAACACCGTCCATATGTATATCTACAAAGATACTAGATACAGCCTTATTCTTACAGGCATGATAGATACAATGACCCTCTGGAGGTTGTGAACATCTGAGGGATCCGATGGGATCACCTTATACCTTAAACATACACATTGTTACATCTTAGTTGTATCTCAACAAAGCTGGAGAAACATTTACAACACGTTTCCTTCTGAAAAGTTCCGCGTGCCCCACTGTGATTAGTGCCCTCACCTGCCTACAGTCCTTAGCAAATGCCGTTCTGTTATGTGTCCCCCTGGTTTTGTATAATGGACTAAGTCTTGAAGGGAGGATCGGGCTTAGGAGAGAATAATGTGGTAGGTCAGTGGGGAGAGGAGCCAAGTCAGAGGGAAAGAATGGGACACTTTTAGGCAGAGATCTGAAGGGTAGGGAGGAGTTTGCCAAATTAAAAGAGAAGCAGGGCTCGGGAGGGTGGATGGGGAGATCCTACCATCACCCTTGCTTTCGAAAAGGTAAACTGTGCAAAAGAAAACACACCATGCACACGCGTGTTCATAGCAGCATCATTCACAACAGCCCAGAGCTGGAAGCAGCCCAGAGGCTCCTCCACAAGTGCGAGGGTGAGTGGGATATGGTCCGTCCGAACGGTGGGATGTTACTTAGCCGCAAGAGGGAATGAAGGTTTGACGTGTGGCACAAGTGGATGGGCTGCGAGAACATCTCGCTGAATGAGAGAACACCAGACAGGATGGGGCACGATGAGCAGATACGTCTTGAGTATCACTAGGCTCTGCATTCGTGCAAATTGCCACGAACCCCCTCCTCCATCTGCCATACACAGACGGTAAATTTTTCGGGCGGTCTGAAACCTTTCTTTGTTCCCCTCCACACAGTGGCCTCAGAAGTAACTACTGCAAGTTTCAACGCCTGGACACCTCCCATGGAGGGATGCTTCGGGGTACAAGATTCAGGACGGTATTGTCCCACTGAGTCCTGTGGTCGAGGAGAGCCTGCTTGGTCACGTGGTTCTGGCCACCAGGAATTCCAGGTAACTCTTTACTTGTGAATTCGTGGTCGACTCCCGTTTTCCAGATGTTTATTCTCCAGGATTTCCTGCACGGGAAGTTCTCAAATTCGTGACGACGAAAATCTGCAGGCTTACTAGGAGAAGCTGCTGCTCCTGCCTACAGAATTTCTGGTACAGTAGGTCTGGGTTGGGTCCTAAAATGAGAATGTCATCCTTGGGGCGCCTGAGCCCCACTGTCAGTGTAAATGTCTAGACCGCACACTCAGATGGCTGGGTCCCCTAGCACCTGGGCTGTCCAGGGGGTTCTGTATACAAAAGAACAGACTAGAGGCTGGCATAGAAATAATCCTCCAATGCCTAGGACCTTGTAGATTGAAAGCAAGCTCAGAAAAAAGTCCCTGTGCTCGGGCATCAGGTCTGTTTTGTGAAGAGCGTCCTTGAAATGCATGTAGCCTCATTGAACCCTGAGACCCCTAAAAGACATTTTCCCATTTGAAAATCTCCCCCCCACAAGAGAGGACATAAGAGACTAGTGTATAATTTTAAAATGGGAATTAATTTAAGTTCAGTTATTTAAGTAGGGCACCTCAAGTTGTCCTTCCTGGGACTCAACCCCAGCTATGACTCCAAGCTGGACAGTGCCTTCTGTATGTCTGAAAGGAAAGCACTCCCAAGGCTGGGCCTTCACAGTCCAAGGCGAGCTGTCCAGGGGGCCGGGTTGTTGTGAGTGCTGGTGGACTTCCTGGAGACAGGGTCCTGGGTCTGCGTAGCCCTTGTTCTCAGTCAGTGACCTTAATCCCTCGACCTTGACTTTGACATCTCTTCCATACCCATCCTCACAGCACCGTGAAGGTACCGTGAGCAAACTGCCTAGGAACCCCCAACTCGAAAGGTCTTCAGTGTTGTGTTCACTCCCACATAGCTGGCTTTTGCAGATTTACTGATCTCGCAGGTAATTTCTTTGTGGTTGGAGAACATGCTTTTGTATTTCTCTTGTTTTCGACCTATGGGATTTATGGTCTCGCTCAGAGAATGTTCTGTGTGTACTTGAACCTCTACTCATAACCATCCCAGACTCCATCCCGGGTGCTCCTACCTGAAGATGACAGATTACGTACCACATCACCACTAACCTCTGTTTCCACCCAGCTCCTGTGCAAGGCAGCCTGGTTCTTAGACACAAGCCGTGGGTGTCTAACAGACATTGCTTTTTCTTTCTAGGGATAAAAATAAGTAGGGTTTGGGTGCCTGGGTGGGTCAGTTGGTTAAGCATCTGCTGGGCGCAGGTCATGATCTCAGGGCCCTGGGAACCAGCCGTGCATCAACATCCACATTGGGCTCTTTGCTCAGCAGAGAGCCTGCTTCCCCCTCTCTCTCTGCCTGCCTCTCTGCCTACTTGTGATATCTCTCTCTCTCTCTGTGTCAAATAAATAAATAAAATCTTTAATAATAATAATATCAGGGGCACATGGGTGGCTCAGTTGGTTAAGTGACTGCCTTCAGCTCAGGTCATGATTCTGGAGTCCCAGGATCAAGTCCCACATCGGGCCCCAGCTCCACGGGGAGTCTGCTTCACACTCTGACCTTCTCCCCTCTCATGCTCTCTCTCAAATAAATAAATATTTTTAAAAAATAAAATAATAATAATAATACCAAAATTATAATAGAAGCTTCTGAGAATTAAAAAACAAAACAAAGAACGGTGATCTGTTTTGCAAAAGAGAAGAATGGGACATTTTGGTTTTGTCCGGAGCAGTTTTTCTAAGGAAATCGCATTGCGTTTGGGTTTAAGGGACGCGCAGAGGTTGGCCGGGTGATGGGCTAGGAAACCATTGCAGGCAGAGCGAATCTTAGGCTGACAGCCCTCGGTCAGAAAAGAAGTGAAGGCCAGCGAGCGTGGCTGAGCCACGAGAGGAGGGAGACGCAGAGCAAGTAATGACGTTCAAGAAACGAACAGGGACAAGGTTACTGAGGTCTAACCTGCAGCAGGGTTAGAATGTGGCTTTCCAAGGACGCTGAGGACCAGTCAGGTCTTTCTGGCGGGTTTCATGTCAGGGTAATTATTTGCGTTTGGAGAGGAACATTCTGGTCCAGCTCGAGCGCGTATCCCTGGGAGGCCTGCATGGATGTAGGGCGAGCGCAGCGCCCTGATTGGTCAGCAGGTGACCGAGCCGCCCAGCTGGAGGCCGCGGGGGTGGGGAGGGGTTGGCGGGATGTGGGGCGTCGGGGAGGTGGCTCACAGGCACTGCGCATTTGAACTCGTCCCCCACAACCCCCGCCAGGGCGGTAGGGGAGATGGGAGTGCTCCACAGCCGGCGGGAAGTGTACGAAGATCGGTAAACCCAAAGTGCCCTGCGTGCGGAATCCTGTGAACGTTTGGCGAGCCGGGTGCGCTTTCCCACGGAGGCCACCAGGGGGCGCGCCGGGGCCGGCCACCCGGTAAACGGAGGCGCCGAGGCCGCCAGCACTTCCTTCTTCGGCCAGTAGGGGGAGAACACGAGCCAGGCCAGACTCGCCCCGCGGTGTAGGCGCGGTCCGGGGTTCAAGACCCGCTGCCCCCCAGGCCCGCCGAGGACGCCCTACCTCTCTGCATTTTATTTTACTTTTTTATATATTTTTAAAGATTTTATTTATGTATTTGACAGAGATCACAAGTAGGCAGAGAGGCAGGCAGAGAGAGAGAGAGAAGCAGGCTCCCTGCGGATCTCGATTCCGGAACCCTGAGACCATGACCTGAACCGAAGGCAGAAGCTTTAACCCACTGAGCCGCCCAGGCGCCCCCTCTATGCACTTTATAGAATGAGCCACTCAAACACTGCTCGGCTGTGGTCAAATGTTAGTCCCGTGCCCTGGCCCCCGGGTGACCACGTGACCTCCGGTCCCCAAGCTCATGCCCTTAGGAGGCAGAGTGGCCCCCCAGGAAGACAAAGCCCAAAGTGTTTCTGAAAATAATTTGGGAAACGAACGATCACTCCGGTTTCATTTGTTTTTTCTTCTGTGTTCTTCCCTGGAGCTGTGACTCTCCAAAAAGGAGAGGAGACAAAGTAGGATCCAGCATTTCCCCAGTCCTTTTTCTTGTTGTCTACGTTTTGATAAATAAAAGAATGCATTTAATTAAATGTATGTAGTTCCACGTTTTCACAGGGGTTTGTAGAAGATGAAAATTGACAGGTGTCTCTCCCACCCACCCTCCATTTTTTTGCTCTCAGTCATCCCACTTCCCATATAAATGCTCCCCTGTGAGCCCCGGTGTCCCCTGCTGCTCCCATCTTGAACAGGATTTTCTCCCATTACTATATGCCTTAGCCTACACATTAAAAAAAAAAAAAAAAAAATGAGGGGTTAAGCGTCTGCCTTTAACTCAGGTCATGGTCCCAGAGTCCTGGGATGGAGCCCCGCATGGAGCTCCTGGCTCATCAGGGAGTTTGCTTCTCCCTCTGCCCCGCCCCCAGCTTGTTCTCTCTCTCTTTCTCTCTCTCTCTCAAATAAATAAATTAAATCTTTAAAAAAAAATTTTTTTTTAAATTCAGCAGTGTCCGGGACGCCTGGGTGGCTCAGTTGGTTAAAATTCAGCAGTGTCCTGCAGAACTTTCCAAATCTGAGCTTCCTTCCTTTTTTTGCATACCAGGTACATACCATTCCAGTATGTGCGTACGTATCATCCTTTTTATGTAGTCCCTCACTGACAGGTTGTTACTAAGTTTTTTTTTTTAAGATTTTATGTATTTATTTTTTATTTGACAGATCACAAGTAGGCAGAGCAGCAGGCAGAAGTGGGGGAAGCAGGCTCCCCACCGAGCAGAAAGCCCGATTTGGGGCTCAATTTCAGGATCCTGAGATCATGACCTGAGCTGAAGGCAGAGAGCCAACCCACTGAGCCACCCAGGCGCCCCAAGATTTTTTTTTAAGTTTATTATTTTAAGATTTTATTTATGTATTTGAAAGAGAGAGAGATCACAAGCAGGCAGAGAGGCAGGCAGAGAGAGAGAGGAGGAAGCAGACTCTCTGCTGAGCAGAGAGCCCGATGCAGGGCTCGATCCCAGGACCAGAAATCATGACCTGAGCCGAAGGCAGAGGCTTTAACCCACTGAGCCACCCAGGCGCCCCGATTTTTTTTTTTAAGAGTTTATTTATGTTTGATCAGAGAAAGAAAGAGCACAGGCAGGCAGTGGCAGGCAGAGGCAGAGGGAGAAGCAGGCTCCCGGCCAAGCCAGGAGCCGGATGTGGGACTCCATCCTAAGACCCTGGGATCATGACCTGAGCCCAAGGCAGCCACTTAACGGACTGAGCCACCCAGGAGTCCTGCTAAGATTTTATTTTTTTAAGTCATCTCTGCACCCAGCGTGGGGCTTGAACTCACAACCCCAAGATCAAGAGTTGCATGTTCCACCATGGGAGCCCGCCAGGTGCCCTGACAGATGGTTTCTCCTATTAATTCTGTGCCTGTGCTGTTACACCTGCAGGCAAAGCAGCAAGAAGTGAGAGGAGGGCAAATGTTTTCCTCAGTTTAATGGCCAGCTGGTCCCCACAGGGTCCTGCCTTCTGTGTGTGTATGTGCGCGTGCGCTACCAGTGTCTGAGCTGTTCTGTTTCTTCACTGCTTTTCCAGCAAAATGAGTTCAGTTCCACAGACTGTTTGTTCATATCCTTTGCCGCTGGGGACAGAGAATGCCAAGTGTTTGACCATCTGTTCTGGGGGGCCGTCATTCCTGTTCAGGGGACACTGATCTGAAAGCCAGATACCTCCTTATCTCACACCACATCTCACGCCACACCTCCCGGCCCTCACGGTCACACCGTGAAGTCACTATCTTCAGGCTCCCCTTTCAGGACTTGCACAAAATGAAGCTGAGCAGTGGGGACGGCTTCTCTGGGTGGCCGGCTTGGCATCTTGTCTGACTTGTAGTAACTTCTTGATGACTATTATTCCTTAGAAGTGTGGCATTTTTCTAGTAACACGGATTACATTATCACTGCTGCTTTTATCACCATGTATTATAAACATCCTTGTTATTTCTGATTCCAGACTCCCGGGCCTTGGAGGAAACTTCAGCCAACCCTTCCCTACCCTGCCCACCTTCTCCGCCCGAGGAGAGTCCCCAGGAAGACACTCCCAGCCTTTGGCTCTGAGCGGGGACCGGACGGAGGTTTTCCTGCACTTTCTGGACTACAGCTGAGGTGCTGTACTATTGATCGAGAACGGCAGGAAGCCTCCATGCTCCATGACCTTGAGCAAATGGCTTGACCTCTTTGGGTTCTCAGATACCCCATGCCTTCCTCATGGGGTGAGGGAGAGAGAAATGCAGGAAAGACTGTGCCTCGGGCGCTCGGCATGCAGAGTAGCAAACATGGCCCACGCAGTAAATGGAGCCTTCATGACCGAGCCACCCAGCAGGGTCCTTGTGGCTGGTGGCTTTTCCCTGGGTTCTGCTGTATTGAGGCTCCTTGACTCACTCATCAGTCCATCCATCCATCCATCCATCCATCTGTCCACTTCCAGTCAGCTTTCTGCCGACCAGCACCAATGCTAAATGACACCAGGGATGTGTCCGAGACCCTCCCCGGTTGAGGAGAAGGCAGCCACAGCCCAGGGGGGCCCGAGCAGTGGAGTACTTGGCAAGTCACAAATGACATTTCCGAACGCAAGTCCTCAGCCCAAGAGGGCCCGTCGTTGCAGATGTGCATCTTTCTGGGGGCTGCTTTCTAGTCTCCAGCAGCCTCGGCCCTGTGCTCACCCAGATGTGCTCGCTGGTCCCTGACAGGAGATGGCAGCTGGGACCTCACCCCCTCCCTGCCGCCATCTCTGTGAGCCCATCTGCAAAATGGGGACAGCGACCAACCGTCTAAATGACAACATTGTTTGTAGAATTCCAGCTGACCCACAATTTTAAAAATAAATAAACAAAAGCCAACTGTAGGATAATATTCATAAATGACTCATCAGATGGCGATCACAGATGCAACTGTGCTGGAAAGACACCGGGCATTCCTTCAGGGCTGACCTCTGCTCTCATGGGGCTGCTTGTTTCTGAGACCAGGTTCCTGTTGGAGGCTGCAGCCCTGCTCGAGGGCCTCACGACTCGTCTCGGAGGGTCCTAACCCCCCAGAACTCTCATCCATCGCCATCCTCCTTGTCATGTTTCCTTGTGATGAGAACTTTGAGATCCAGTGGAGTGTGTGTAACCACAGTCCCCGTGCTGTACATGACATCCCCATGACGGACTTTGTCCTCGTTAGCCCCTTTGCCCCTCCCCCACCGCAGCCTCAGATCTGCTGCTTGTATTGAGGAGTTTGGGTTGTTTCTATTTTTAACTTTTTTTTTTTTTTTTTTTTAAGATTCCGCATGTAAGTGAGACCATATGGTATTTGCCTTTCTGTGTCGAACTTATTTTACTTAGCACACTGCCCTCTGAGAAACATCCCGGTCTTCCTGAACCGCTCTTCATCCTGTGTGTGCAAGTGCTAGCAGACCGGCCGTCTGCCTGCGCACACCTTGGTGCCCGTCTCACCAGGATCGGAGGCTGGGACACACGTGGAGCCCCGAGCTGCCATCGGGATTATTTTATCTTTGCCCCAAACATCAGAGCTAGAGAAGATGCAGAGAGAAATCTTAGATGAACCTCCCGCAGGGGGTGGGTGCTACGACAGGGACAGCTGCCCTCAGCCTCCCTCTGGGGGATTTTCTGGCAAAGTCGCCTGCCCGGATGGACTCGTCAGCCCGGATGGACTCGTCTGCCCATTTCCCTTAGCATCAAAAAGCCCCCCCAAAGAATCTCCAACGTCTCCCACCAAAGCCCTAACGACCTTCCTTTTGTTACGCTGATACACATCAACATTTCTTCGGGCCCTTCCTGCAGTTTGCCGGGAGGTCCCGCATCCACGTGTAAATAAACCTGTCTTTCTCCTGTTAATCTGGCCATTGTCAGTTAATTTCCAGGCCCCCGCACACTGGACTTGGGCTGGAAGAGGAAAGTTTTCCCTCCCAATGTTTTCTAAGGAACACCTTAGAAAACCGAGGGGGGGGGCGGGGAATCCCAAACCAACTCCCCCCCCCCAACCCCCCGCAAATGCCTCAGTTCCCAGCCTTTTACGGTTCTGAGCTCTGGACCGCAGCTCCCAGCTAGGAAGGAATTCCATCTCCCCTCCTTACTGTGGGACCTGGAAAGTGGCAGGTGTCGAGGGACACTGGTTGAATGACTGAGATTCGTAGGAATCATGAAGAGGGAGCTCTGGAACCTTAAACACAGTCCTTGCCTAGCAAATCCTCAAGGGGCAGAAAGATTTCTGCCCCACCTCAGTCCTCTCGGGGGTTCTGCAGTAATCCGAAAGGAGCTCCCTGTGGGGAACAGACCCGATCCCTGACCCATGTCACTTTAAAAAAACAAAAACCGAAAAAACACCACTATTTTTGCAACAAGGCCATCAGAAGCAACTCTCGGAATGAATGCGCCAGCCCCTGAAATCTCTTTTTGCAAAAGCAGCAAATCGTGTGGTTCATGCCTGGGCGTCTCCTCCCATTTCCCAGCCGGCCATCAAACCCGCCCTTCCTCCCGGCTGGCTCCCCTCAGCCCTGTCCCTCCAGGTCTGCACGTCTGACGGTGTCCATGCCAGCTGCTTTGCACCTCCCTGCCCAGCCAGACATCCGGCGAGGACGCAGGTGTGCGTCTCCGCTGTCCTGCACGGGGACACAAGGTTCAGGAGTCCATGGACCCTGACGGGCTACCGTGCTTGAGGACAGCTGTAAGCTTTAGGACACACGAACACGGGGCACCCAGTAAAACGTGCTCCACACTCCTTGGATCATCTGGGATCTAAAAACTCAACAGCGGGGTCACCTGGCTGGTTAAGTCAGTTGAGCGGGTGACTCTTGGGGCTGTGAGCATGAGCCCCATGTTGGGCCTACAGCTTTTAAAAAATGGTAAGAAAGAGTGTATTGAAGACAAATGACTAGGGATTGTTAGGAAGAGGAAATAATTCCAATCTCAGACCCTACTAGGGTCTGGGCTGAGACCTCCCCCAGCTGGGCCCCCCCTTTTTATTATGTGCCCCCCCCCATAATAAAAAGATGAGCAGGGACAAATTTGATTGTGCACAGATGTACGTGTGAGAGGCTCCCAAAGATGTTAAGACTGTAAGGTGACCAGAGCAGGAAGATTCTAGACCTTTTAGAAAAAAGTCGTGAAGAATTGATAAAAAAGAAAGGGGTTTGGCCCTCGGGTAGTCCACAGGAGTGGTTTACACAGCCCCCTTGGCCTGGACCCCCTCTCTGGTGAGGAAGGTGGCTGTCTACCTTCTGGCTGCTGGGAGGCATCTTTCACGTGAGAAATTTATATCCTGTTTTCAAGGACAGAGGAAGGTCAAAATGGCCTCCTTGCCCCTGTGGTCGCTCATGTCCCTTAAGAAGCATGCTGAAGTGGCCAGTTTTAGGGTGCTGCGTTCCGAACCCCTGCAGAGTCATGATGATGGCAGGAGTGGGGAGAAGATACCGGGCTCAACTCCATAAGGAAGGCAGGGAGGGAGGTACAGACGAGGTGCAGGGGAAGGGGTCCCTGGCTGGGAAATTACAGAGGGGGGCCATGGGAAGGGCGATCCTACTGGACTGGCCTCGGGCTTCTCCAGGAGGGTCAGCGAGGACACGGACATCAAAGGTGGAGGATGAGAAACTTGATCAGATATCAAGGGTGTGAGGAGGTGACAGCAGGATTCCTTGTTAAGACCTGCAGGGCAGGCCCTAGACAGGTCAGGGCCAAGGTCAAGGCCTAGTTAGGGATGGGGATCCCAACCACAGTTTGGTCACGGAGAGCGTCTGGGTCAGGATGTCCCCTTGGAGCGTGATGAAAAAGGCATACACATCCCTGCTCTTTCTCCCAAAATCCCACAGTCCCAGGCTAATAGGACCAAAAAATGAGACAAAGCCCAACGGAAGCCCTTTCTACAAAGTCTGACAGGATGCCCCAACCCAGCCATTGCCACTGGAGATACATTAAGTCTGAGGAGTCCTGGTGAAGATGGAGCGTGTGGTCTCCTGGGTGGGAGCCAGGGCTCCTAAGGAGACTGAAAGAACTGCGGCCTGTGGGCAGTAACATTGGTAATACTGGCTCTGGAACTGGAACAAATACCAACCCATTTATAGTAGGAGAACTGGGCCTACAGGGTACCATGGGAACTCTGTTATCCTCCCAGGTTTTCTATAAATCTAAACTTGTTCTAAAATTTAAAGTTTTGTTAAAAAAAAAGAAAAAAAGTCCGAGGACCAGTCTGGCTCGGTTGGTGGAATGTGAGACTTGATCGTTGTGAGTTCAAGCCCCAGGCTGCGTGTATGGATTACGTAAAGATAAAATCTTTAAATTAAAAAAAAAAAAAAAAAGGTCTCTGGCTTGGCAAACTCCTAGAAATCCAGCGACTGGACTGGGAGCTTGTTCTATTCCCCACCCCCAACATCCCAGTCCCCCAACCCCCAGGGCTTAGTAAACAGAACTGTATTTGCCACTATTAACTGATGCATGCCTACCCTTTGTGTTCTCTGGTATTCAAAATATTCCGTAAAACAGCCGTCAAGTCTCATTCTTTGCAAAGGAGGAAGGTCTGCCGGTCTGCTAAAGCCAGTGGAAGGAGGAATTCCTGCCTCTGATTCCCAGTCCTGTTTAGATCACCCCTGCCCCAACACCATCACTCTTGGCCATCCATGGATTCCTGCGGCCCCGCAGATAGGACTTTGGGGGTGAGGAGATGGACGGTCACAAAAGGTGCTTAAGACTCAACCCCCACTTTGCTTCCAGCCCAAGATCTGGGATCATTTCCTCCTTTGTGTTTTGTGCATTTTGAGCGTAAAATTCTGTCCCTGACCAGACTGTAGCCAGGCTCCCCGGACCTCGACCTTGGCCTTCGACCTTTGAGGCCTGCCCAGCCCAATCTTGATAAAGAATCCTCCTGTCACCCCACCCTTGGTATCTCGGGATCCTCCATATCTGATGCAGTTCCCATCCCGGCTCTCAGATATCCCGTCCTCTGCAAAAAGCTTGAGGCCAGATTGGGAGGAGCCCCATACCAGAGGTGTCCCTCTTACTAATTTCCACCCACTTGCCCCCTCCCTCAGCTCCTCGGCTGCAAATCCTCTTTTCCCCCTGTTACCGTGGTCATTGTGCTCAATCCTTGCACCCACTGAGAGTCCGGACCCTAAGTCCTGAAAAGGACTTAACGTGACACCCCAAAACTATACCACTCTGCTCTGACAGATTGGCTCTTTGGAGTGAAGGACACCTGAAACACAGCCAATCCACAAAAAGCACTCCTTTTTTTTTTTTTTTTTTTTTCCTGAAAAGCAAGAGATGGAATTTCCAGATTTCCTCTGCAAAGGAAAGCCATACTGTTGTTTCTGGGGAGAAGCGGGACTGGCCCTACTTCATGGATGGGAATGTGGAGGCTGAAGGTCCCACAGGTGGTCAGTGCTTCATCTGAAGGTCATAAGGGTATTGAGGAGAAATCAAGCGGTATAAGGTGGCGGGATGGGGGTGGTAGGATGGAATCCTGAGGCCATGGACATTCTAAGGAGGGGTATTTTGGGGGCGGGAGAGGGAGAGGCTGTAGCGCAGTGAGTGAGCAGACCCCAGGAGGGTCTCTGCAACAGGATTGCCTAGAAGACCCCCAGACCACCTGCGGAATATCATCACCGGCTTCCTCAGATGAGCACAGACGTCTAGGGACCTTGAGTGACCCTGGAGGCCAGATCCCTGCTGACCCCAAGCTAAGGCCTTCTGGCTGATGACCACGGAAGGCACTTGCTTCAGCCAACTCCCCCAAACCAGGGGGCAGGACCACCACGAACCCTCCCATTCTAGCACCATAAACCCCGATTTCCTACCAAGTCCACTACTCTAACCCTAACCCTACCTCCACCAGCTGGAGAATGCAACAGACTTAAAAGGCATGGGTCATGACTATTTTTTTTTTTTAAGATTTTATTTATTTATTTGCAGAGATCACAAGTAGGCAGAGAGGCAGACAGAGGGGAGGAAGCAGGCTCCCCCACTGAGCAGAGAGCCCGATGCGGGCCTTGCTGGGATCATGACCTGAGCCGAAGGCAGAGGCTTTAACCCACTGAGCCACCCAGGCGCCCCTCGTGACTGTGTTTTAACGTCAGCGTTTTTCAGTTTGAGAGCAACCCTAGGGTCCGGGGAGGGGTTCCTGACATTACAAGTGCTGAGTTTCCTTCCCTAAGCCCTTAGACACATCTGGGAGAGACCGAAACTCACCCCCTTTCCTGGATTCCTTAACTGCACAAGGTACTGAGGGAGCAGGAGGCTGGCTGAGGACAAAGCAAAGGCTGGCGCCTTGCACCACCCCCCTTCACCCGCTCCCCTCCATATGTTTGTACCTGTCTATAAAAACCCTGCACCAACCCAGCTCTGGACCTCTCAGCGTTATTGGCAACGAGCAGCGCAGAGGTCCAGGTTCGAACCTGCAATAAACGACCCTTGCCGATTGGCTTTGACTCACGTCTCTGGTGGTCTTTTAAGGTGGGGGTAATACTCTATTGGCATTTCAGTACGCGAGCACCCTGAAGGAAATGGAGGTTATTGAGGTGAAAACCAGCACAGAACTTGCAAAGATGCCTCAGAGGGGCTCCTGACCAGCTCCGTCGGTGGGGCTGGACTCTCGATCTCGGGATCGTGAGTTTGAGCCCCACGGGCCCACAACGGGCGTGGGGCTTACTTTAAAAAAAAAAAAAAAAAAACACCTCAGAAAATGTTCCACCCTAGGGCTGTTTCACTCAACGCCCACCCCACCCTGAGCATATCTTGTGAAGAATGCACATCTAAAATGTCTCCCATGGGCACCTGGGTGGCTCAGTGGGTTAAAGGCTCTGCCTTGGGCTCAGGTAATGGTCCCAGGGTCTTGGGATCGAGCCCCCCATCGGGCTCTCTGCCCAGTGGGGAGCCTGCTTCCTCCTCTCTCTGCCTACTTGTGATCTGTCTGTCAAATAAATAAATAAAAATCTTGAAAAAATAAAATGTCTCCTAAAGTCTTCTGCTAGCTGCTCAGCTAGTGTTCCCAAAAGTGAAGGTTTGCTTATACTTTCCAAAGGCAAAATGATCACAACACAGAACATTCACGAGGATTCCCCCAGTTTCCCAAGTGTCCCCCACACTTGACCTTTCCCCAACTGACAGATTCGCTGAGTAAATACTCTGAGCCTCTGTGGGACATACAGCCCTGAAAAAAAACAAAAACAAAAACAAAAAACAGGAGAACGTTCCACCTTTAGCATGCTTGCCTTCTAGTCATGGAGACAGGGCTGTGAATAGCCAAGTGGAGTCATCGGACCTATTATGGCCTCAGTGTGGGGGAAAGCATCTGGGACTGCTCCTCTAGAAATCCCACGGAGAAGAAGCTTCCAGAAGGAGGCATGATTGGATTCGTGGCCTAGCACTGAGCCCTGGGGGTCACGTCCGAGCTCAGGGACTCTTCTGCATTCAGGTGTGACTTCCTAACGTGACCGCACATTTTGCTGGTCCACGATGTTTCTTGACCTCTCTCTTCCCCGCTCGAATGCAAACTCCCAGTGAGTCAGGACTCTGCTTCAGTGTTTCTTAGCCAGCACTTACCCTTGCCAGCCCCCACTAAGTCTCCCGCCATATTAAAGGATGTGTCTCAAGTCTTGGGAGGTGCTGGGCAGAGATAGGCATCAGGGACACCCACTGTGCTCTTCAGAAGGATCTAAGCTACTCAAGAAAGAATCCTTTCCCCACTTTTTCTCCCAAACCTCTTCCCAAAGCGCGACATTTAGATAAAATGGAGGGAAATAGGATTATCGACCCTCCCTACCCCCCGGGGCTGTAGGTATCACTGGAGCCAGAGAATGTGGGATTAGAGGGAACAATACCTACCTAAAAGGATTTCAAAAAACTGTTGGGCTCCTTGCAGAAGAATCTATTCTCATTGGTATGGAAACCAGCCAGAGAGTGCGGAGTCCTGGGTGGGGAGGGTGTGCGTGTGGCGGGGAGGTGGAGGCTGTCTAGGGAGATTGTAATGACAACAAGGTCTAGTGACTTGCAAATGAAGATCTACCAATTCTGCAGGAGGAATTCCTGATTAGGGAAAACTCCTGGATGTCTTTCTAACCTCACGCAATGACCTCCACCTCAGGCTATTAAATCAAGTCTGTGGAATTTTTGACTCTTACCATCAGGAATCCAAAAAACAACAAAACAAACAAACAAACAAAAAAAAACACCAAAACCCAAAAATCTTTAGAATATTAATTTGAGACTTAAAGTCAAGATACCTGGAAACAAAGAAAGCGGAACACTGGGGGGAAAAATTACCAACAATGATATCGACTTGAGACTCAACAGATGTGTTAAATTGCCAAAATGCAAGGTTAGACCAAGCTTGGAATTGGCGAATCAGAGGAAGGCGTGAGGGGTGTGTTCTCTTCCCTGTCTCAGCACAAACATCACAAATCACTGGGAAAATATCAAATTGGGTCCTTTACTATCAATTTACTTAAAAGCATCTTTGCATCTTTAAAGTTCCTTAAATTCAATTTCATTGACCACATTTATTGCCCTGGGGGGTGGGGGGGTGGGGGGAGAATGCTTGCTGCACCTCTACCTTGTGTCAAATCCAAGACTGGTGTGGGGGTTGGGGGCAGGGGGAGGTGGGAGAGATGAATACGACAGAGAAGCCATCGCTCCCCAGGAGCTATGCATGAGAGGCAGGTAAAAAAACTGGGAAATAACCAGAGCTGGTTAAGTGCTTCATTAAAGCAACACACAGAACTCGTAAGCAGGAGCACATGGTCAAAAAGGCATACAGGACATTGTATTGTCTCTGCAGTGCCCATGGGAACCCCTAGACAGGCAACTTTCAGTATGAGGACACTTATGGGGGTCAAGTGCGGGAGGAGAAAGCTGCTGCTGGCCCAGAAAGTCGCAAGGACCAGGTGCAGTGATGGGAGAGAGCTTGCTGAGTTTGGAGAAACGCCTGAAGGTCCAGGTGTCCAGATGTCCAGGTGTGGTGGGAGGCAGGGGGAGAGGACCAGTCCAGATCTGAATCTGGAGCAGGAGCCCCGTCCAATGCACGGCTCTCCAGCAACTCAACAAGGGCCAAAGCAAGAATCTGGCGCCTGGACTTCTAAACCTTACTTCTTTCTGGCCCTTGTTTTCCTGGAGAAATTGCTGCATCTCCGTGGTCGCATCCGTCAACCGTCCACAGCCTTTGGAGGGTTAACTTGGATTCCTAAATGACGTCAGAAATGCCCCCACTCTTAGAGCTGCCCTCAGACAACTTTGGGATAATTTTTTAAATTATCCTAAAATTTAGGGGTGCCTGGTTAGCCCAGTTGGTAGAACAACCGGGTCTTGATCTTGGGGGTCAAAATTCAAGCCCCAGATTGGAGGAGGAGCCTACTTTAAAAAAAAATCCGAAATTTTTTTTTTTTTAAGATTTTATTTATTTATTTGACAGACAGAAATCACAAGTAGGCAGAGAAGCAGGCAGAGAGAGAGAAGGGGAAACAGGCTCCTGCTGAGCAGAGAGCCCTATGTGGGGCTCGATCCCAGGATCCTGAGACCATGACCTGAGCCGAAGGCAGAGACTTAATCCACTGAGCCACCCAGGCGCCCCCTAAATATTTTTTTAATTGAAAACATCTAACTTTAGAGGATTCATGAAATTATGATAAAGCATTCTCTGTATTGCCCTTCGGCATTTAAAACACATTTTACCTGGGGCGCCTGGGTGGCTCAGTGGGTTAAAGCCTCTGCCTTTGGCTCAAGTCATGATCCCAGGGTCCTGGGATCCAGCCCCGCATCGGGCTCTCTGCTCAGCAGGGAGCCTGCTTCGTTCTCTCTCTGCCTGCCTCTCTGCCTTCTTGTGATCTCTGTCTGTCAAATAAATGAATAAAATCTTTAAAAAAAAAAAACACATTTTACCTATTTCTCAATGGCTTTGCTTATATATTCCATTTCCCCCAACCTCCCTTATCAGGTCCCAAGGACTTCAGATACACCTCCAAGATCTATTACGGGAGAATTCCAGTAAGGCCTCAGACCTCAGCAAGATGCATGAATTAAGTAAAACGGCACACTTTCAAAAGTATCAAACTTAAATGGTTGTAAAAGCACGTTTTAAGATTTTTATTTAAACGTAATCTCTAGGGGCGCCTAGGTGGCTCAGTGGGTTAAGCCTCTACCTTCAGCTCAGGTCATGATCTCAGGGTCCTGGGATCTAGCCCCACAACGGGCTTTCTGCTCAGCAGGGAGCCTGCTTCCCCCTCCCCCCGCCTGCTTCCTCTCTGTCTACTTGTGATCTCTGTCAAATAAAAATCTTAAAAAAAAAAGAAAAACAAAAAATGCAAAAACAAAAAAAAGTAATCTCTATACCCAACCTGGAGCTCAGACTCAACCCCAAGATCAAGTCATCTGCTCCACCACCCCCCCCAGCCAGCCTGGCATCCCTAAGATACATTTTAAATATTTTGTAACACACTGTTGGATTTAAAAGCAGATAGGCCTGCTCCCAACACAGACAATTATGAGTATCCTGCCACATTGAGATGGCATCAATTGAACAGCAATTACACCTCTGTGTGCTTAGTGGCTGCGGGGCGGAGGATGGGGGAGGGCGGCATTTTTTTTTTTTTCCCCCGGCTCTGCAGCCATGTGCTAATCAGTTCCTCGTCTTTGGGGGCGGGGATCCTTCTTCACCAAGAAGGGCTGCCCGCGTTGAAGGATGCTTACAAGCAGTCCTTGACCCCCAGGCACTAAATGCCTAAAGCACTCTGCCCCCGACCCACCTGTAACAACCAAAAAGTCCCCCAGACATTGCCAATTGTCCCCTGAGGAGAAAGCCACCCACCTCTAGTTGGAAACCGCTGTACTAGACAACACAATATATGGTCTTACTGATCCCCCCTCCCCTAGAGATTAGCAAAGTGCCTGGTAAATCTTGTCAACTCCATAAACGTAAAACAGATTATATGTTTTTAAGTGTTTGCTGAGTGAATCTGCATTTTCCCCAGGAGAGCCACCCGGCCCAGGAGGAAACATTTCATCAGGTAAGGGAGTGTCTGACCCAGACCAGTCCAATCAGAGGCTCTCAGGTGGGTCTGGGCGGAGAAGGGGAGGGGAAAAGGGTCCTCCTCTAGGGATCTGGGGGGGGGGGGGAGTGGGCCATCAGCTTATATAAGAGCCCAGCAGCTCTAGGACCACTGCTTGCTTCAGCAAACACAGAAGATTTTTCGGTCCTTTCGGTGGTGAGTATGATCTACCTCTTCCTCCTGTTTTTTTTTTTGTTTTGTTTTTTTGTTTTTTTTCTAGATTTCTCCCCCCCCCCCCAATCTGTATGTCTGAGGTTGTTGGGGCATGATTTAGTCCTACTTTTTCTTTTCCTTCTAGAATCCCCACTTTTTCCAAGCACTTTCGTATTCTGAGGGCTTACTCTGGGCTGGTGTGGGGAGAAGTGGGTGTGAGTGGGTTTTTCTCTGGTGGTTGAATGTGTAAGCTGGTTTTGTTTTTGAACAAAAGCCCATTTCTTTCAGAGCCCCGGCCTGAAGGGTCGGAAGAATCCCATTAACCTAAAGGGCGTTGTCACCTGAGAATCCTGGGTCCACGTCAAAAGCCTTAAGTGTTGTATCCCCTCATTTGTTCAATGTCCTCTTCTACTTTCAGGGCAAAGGTCTTCTTCCTGCCTGGTAAGCTGCCCCGCTGGTATCCTACGGCTGTGCCGACTCTGTCTGTGCAACTCAAACTGTGGGGGCACTTTCTGTTCTGAGTAGGGAAGTGCCGCCATTTTTTGAGTGTCACCGACTGAGACTGTCTCCTGGAGCTGTCGGACGGGTCCCTAATCGTTCTGAAGAGCCACGTTTCTCGGAGGGGGCCAAGGTCAGGTCTCTGCAGGGCTCCCCCGTGGCACTCAAATGTGGAAGCACTCTTCGGACAACTCAGTGAAAAGTGCTACAATATTTGGGTGTTGCTGGAGGGCACCATCACGGTACCCAGGTTGGGCTCTGATCTGGGCTACACTTGACTAATCTGTCAGTGGTGGAGTCTTTTGTGGGAGATGAAGTTAAAATGAAGTGCATGCAGTTTGGGGATTCTGGGAAGCATTTCAGTGCATGTTAACATACTTTATTCATTTCCATATTAGCCTCAGTGGAGTGTATGGCTCAATCCTTCCGCAGTGCAGTGACCGCAGGAGCAGATTCCAACTGCTCAGGCTGGGCTACACAAAATGAGGGCACTTCCTGTTTTCCGTCTGGAAAGTGCTCCCATTTTTGTGTGTCCTTGTCTGAGGAAAGCAGCTGCATTCTCGGGACCAACTGGGAAGCAAGGGATCTTGGTGAATGTTCTCAAAAGGTGGCATTGATGCTTTCTCCAGCCTCCTACCTCCAGTTCCGGGGTCTGAGCCGCGGCCTCCAGCCCAGCTGTCCCCACTGCCCACGTCCGTCTGTCCTGCCCACTTCTCTAACTTCATGAGTTTTTGTAACTTGAGTGTATTTTTTCCATAATCCAGTCCTTAGCAGCATTTAGTAAAGCCTACGATAGACCTCCCTTCTGACTTAGTTTCCCATTTCAAGGTGTGCCTTCCTGTTGGCTGAAAATAACGCAGACTTCTCAGACCTATACTATCAGAATATAAAGCATGCTGCTTCACCTGGTGTAAAGGCCTCTGGGCCACCTGGTTTGTTAGGTCCTCGGTCTGCTAACCACCTTCAGGTCCTGATCCCAGGGTTTGTCCCCCTACCAACTCTGCTTCTGTTGCCCTCTTTTCAAATAAAATCCTAAAAACAAATGGGTCGTCGTTTTTGCAGTGAGGGAAGGGCTTATTGTGTACAAGTCAGGTCTCCATGGCTGTATGCCACCCTGCTATTTTAGGCATGGCACCTACCGTAGTTGCAAGCCTATGGAATGCTGTTTAGATTGTAGTGGCCCAGCTCAGATGGGCTCCCACAGAAAAAGGGCGCAGAATACATGCTTGGCAGTTTTCCCTTCTTGGGGAGGAGGGGGGGAAAGCTGAAACTACCCCTGCAACTGGCTGGCCTAGGGAGCAGCTGTACTCCTGCGTTTGCTAGATAGCCCCAGACTCCGTTTAACTGGCTTCCCCACCTTTGAGCATCCAGGGGTCTGTATGAGGGCCTACTTCTCCATTTTCGTTGTAGAGCCTGGGTTGTAACCCGTGGAGTAGAACATGCTTCTAGCATAATGGAGCTCGTGTGACATTTTTTTGGGACGTATATTCCATACGAATGCCCTCTGTATAAAAGTAAAACTTGGGTTGCAAGTCAACTTGTGACAGTCCACAGTTTCCACCCTTTTGAGCCACCACCTATGCCTCTAGTTGGTCGTGATCACTAAGGGGGGGGTTACTGCCCATCACTGGGACCTGAGGTGCCCCGCTTCAAATTGTCCCCCAAAGCATGGCTGTAGGGCGGGTTACAGTAGGTTAACCATGGCAGGGGGGGTCCAGGTGCAAGGCACCGGTTTCCAGCCATGGGCCAGAACCATGTACATGCAGAACAAGACTGAAGGGCTTGGGGCTGTGGGTATTAAGCGTCCTAAAGCATGCCGGCCTTCAGGGATCCTTGAACAGGTTTCTCCGCTTTACCCCAAATGTCATTGCAGCTCAGCACTTAGCCAGAGCAGGGCTGTATTCTTTATGGGGTGTTCAAAAGGACCCCTGGCTTCTGCCCACTCCATCCAGCAGCTCCCAGCACCACCCCAGTATCTCCTGACATTGCAGTGTCCTGGGGAGGGAGGGAGGTACAAAACCACCCCCTTCCGAGAGTCCTCGGGACCTGTCCTAAGTTCTCCCCAGGACACCCACATTCCCAGAACTAATGCTCCAGGGCACACGTGGATAGTCCCCAAGGGATTTATCCTGTGTGGAAGTTTGCAGACCAACATGTTGACTGGCGGGTCCCGGGATCTCCTTCCTCTGCCCCAAGTCCGAGAGAAGAGCCAGCCGCTAAGACATTCAGCAACCAATGTCCAGGTGAGGTTTTGTTAGCCGAAGGGCTGCCAGCCTTCTTTGGGTCACTTTGTTTAGGTCCATTCCAAACAACCTTGGGATACAGAGTAGAACACATTACTCCAGGCCACTGTTGTGACATTGGAATCCATCATACCTCTTGCCTTATTACCCTAAGTTTATTGACTAGTACTTTGTTGGAAACCTCAAATCCCATCGGGGGCCAGGCTGGGCTCCACATCGTCATCTGTCCCTGACCTGTGCCGACCCTTTTAATCTGACAGATACTGAAGAGCCGGAGAACCTGCAGAAACCCATCGCAAAGCTGGCGAGTGGCCAAATTAGAATAGGAAAGGAAGGCCACCTCGGCATTCCATGCTAATTGCATGCATTAGTGCATGGAGAGTGCACGGAGGAAATGTTAGTAAATTTTCTAGCTTCTTTGTCCATCCCAACCATGGATCTCCATCACTGACCCTGACTCTCCCTTCCAAGCCCCGTTTCCTCCCTCCTTCCTAACCAGAAACCAGAAAGTCTCACCAGAGGACTTGAAGTTTGCAGCCAGGATGACTCAGCCCCTTGCAGAGAAGCCTGACACCGCCGTTCCCCAGGGCGTTATGGGTCAGATAAAGCTCCCTCAGGGTCTGGTTGACCCCAAGGGTGGAAGACAGATCCTCACAAGCTTTGGCTGTGAGGCCACAGCTATCCAGCCTGTGGGAGACAAGGAACAGTGGAAGAAACCTAAGGAGCTATTTTGGAAAGTCTTTTGAGAGGGATTCAGGATGATGTTTTTAGGGGACCAGTTGAAGAGACAGCAGAGTAGCACCCAACTGAGAGGCATTCAAGGATGCTTGTCGGGCGCCTGGGTGGTTCAGTGGGTTAAAGCCTCTGCTTTCGGCTCAGGTCATGATCTCAGGGTCCTGGGATCGAGTCCCGCATCGGGCTCTGTGCTCAGCAGGGAGCCTGCTTCCTCCTCTCTCTCTCTGCCTCTCTGCCTACTTGTGATCTCTGTCTGTCAAATAAATAAAATAAAATCTTTAAAAAAAAAAAAAAAAGGATGCTTGTCAATTCACAGCTCCATGTCTCTAGGATACCCACTGATTTTGCAGTCAAGTACCCACTTCCCTTCCTGGTAGTTCTACCCCAATTTCTCTTTGAAGCCCGAGTCTCATCCCATTGGGGGTTCACACTGTCCTTAAGCTCAGGGTCCAGGCCTGAGTTGGCTGGTTGGTATCCATGGCTCCAGTTACTATGTTTTGGTTGGACAGAGGACCCATTCAAAACCAGTGAATCGGAACCTTATACAATTCCTGGAGTTTTTCTTTCAGAACTTAGACCTGGTTAAGAAGTCCTTCATAGAGCTGCGGGTGTTTCACCACCAAGTAGGATCAAAGCTAATCTTTTTCCATAGAGGAACCAAGGCAGGAACAAGTACAGAAGATAATAGACACCAAGACTCCAGACACCTAGATCAAGCCATGCCTGAAGCCATATCAATAAGTGACCCCCCCTTTCTTTTTTAAAGGAGCCAGTATGAATTGGGCTGCCACATGCCCAAACCATATGCCTTTTGATTCTCTCTGACTTCCAATCTGCCTCCCATTGTGTTTCTTTCCTGCATTCTCTGCTGTTAGAATAAGAACAGGTCACATTTACTGAGGGCCAGCTGTGTGCTGAGCACCTTGCTAAGGGCTTTGTTTGCTTCATCATTTATTCCTCACAGGAACTGCTGAAAGAAGTACTACCACAGCTGGGATGCTAAGTGGAAATATTTAATCTTGATTTGGCTGAGGCTGTGAGGCAGGAGATGCCAGCTTCCAAAAGGAGGTACAAGACAACGGCCGCGAACTTGCAGAGGAAGAGGAAAAACCAGCTTGGGGCTGAAGAGCCACCCACATCACGGGTGCAAAAGGGTCAGGAGAGGGGCGCCTGGGTGGCTCAGTGGGTTAAAGCCGCTGCCTTCGGCTCAGGTCATGATCCCAGGGTCCTGGTTGGGCGCTCTGCTCAGCAGGGAGCCTGCTTTCTCCTCTCTCTCTGCCTGCCTCTCTGCCTACCTGTGATCTCTGTCAAATAAATAAATAAAATCTTAAAACAACAACAACAACAAAAAAGAAGGGTCAGGAGAGGAAGGTTAGGGTGAGACCCACAGTGGGGGGGGGGGTGATATATGAGGAGGTCGACCCTGATTCCATGTCAGGAGACTGGGCAGTCGGGGCAGTTCCCAGGGGTCCCGTAAGAATGCCCACATGATCCCCATGACAGAGTGGCGTTTGATGCCAGCCAGATGGGGAGAGATACCGACATCCAGGGACCCCAGCAGCACAAATAAGAGGAAAATGCTGTCCCTGAGACACCATCTCGATGGCCACCTACCCAGGACCCCAGATAATGGAGAGACTCAGAATCGACCACAACAGAAACAGACAGTCCTTCCCTCAGGGTGGGGGCCAAGCAGGTTCCGGGGAGGAAGGAGGAGGAGGAGGAAGGGACAATTCACATTTGCCCAGAATTCACACTAGAGCAGACTGAGTTTTTATTCTATAAAGGTCACTGAAGAGCCACGCAGCTGTGTAAGTGAGTATCAACGGAAAAGGGGAATTTTACAGAAAATGTTCATGGGCAAGGAGCCAAGAGAAAGGGAGGCATTTTATGTTTGCATCCCACAGAGAATTAACTCTTCCTCCGGGAGCTCTTTGTGGCTTTTCCTTCCACCTCCGGGGGCTCCTGGGGGTGTCTGCCAGAGCCGTGGAGGGATGGCCATGGGACGAGGATGCACCCCACCCATCCCGGCACCCGGGGCTCACCATAGTTTCTCCAGCCTGCAGGTGGGATGTCGTAGCCCCTTGCACAGCGGCCACATGCCCGTGTCCCCCAGGTCATTGAAGCTCAGGTCCAGCTCCCGAAGGTGGTGGTTGATCTGGAGCACCGTGCAGAAACCCTCGCAGGCGGCGGAACTCAGCCTGCAAATGCCCAGCCTGGAAGACAGGATGCCCAGAGCCCAGCTGACTCAGCCTGCAGACCTCCCTGGGGAGGGCTCCCCAGCTGGGCACCCCCAGACTGAAGAAGGGAGAAGCAAGGGGCTTCATCAGAAGAAAGAGAGAGACCAGAATGGAAGGGGGGAGCGGGAAGGGAGGAAGACAGGACTGTTTGGAGTGAGCTGGTTATCGGATGGCTGCCGGGGTACGAGCATCCCCCAGCTGCTGCAACGAGTACCACGCCAGCAGGGCCCAGGGTAGAAACACCATCTCACTGCGCCGGGAGCCTGCTTCCCTCCTCAGCCCTGATGACCTGCTCCAGCCTCCGCCCCGGGGAGTCCTCAGTGTTCCCTGCCTTGTAGAAGCATCACCACTCTCTCTGCCCCCATGTTCACACTGTGTCCTCCTGCCTGTGCACTGTGTCCAAATGTCCCCTCTGCAGGAGGAGGCCTGAAGGCCACCCCGCTCCAGCAGGCCCTCACCTGAACTAGTTTTTTGGTTTTGGTTTTTATTTTGGGGGTTTTTTTGTTTGTTTGTTTAGATTTTATTTATTTATTTGACAGATAGAGATCACAAGTAGGCAGAGAGGCAGGCAGAGAGAGAGGGGGAAGCAGGCTTCCTGCTGAGCAGAGAGCCCAATGTGGCACTCGATCCCAGGACCTTGGGATCATGACCTGAGCCGAAGGCAGTGGCTTAACCCACTGAGCCACCCAGGCGCCCCAGTTTTTTTTTTTTTTTTAAGATTTTATTTATTGGGGCACCTGGGTGGTTCAGTCATTGGGCATCTGCCTTCGGCTCAGGTCATGATCCCAGGGTGCTGGGATAGAGCACGGCACTGGGCTTCCTGCTTCTCCCTCTCCCACTTGCCCTACTTGTGTTCCCTCTCTCCCTGTGTCTTTCTTGGTCAAACAGATAGATAAAATATTTTTTATCTATCTATTTGACAGAAAGAGAGAGAGCTCAAGCAGGGGAGCAGCAGAGGAAGAGGGAGAAGCAGGCTGCCTTCTTTTCCGACTGCAACCGCCAGAAACAGGGGCCGTTTGTGATTCGGGACAGCAAGCGATTCCTAAGTGGCACTTCCTCTGCTCCTGGCGGCTGCCGGCTGCCGCTGGGAGGGAAATGCGACATGTCCTACCATTGTTAGGAGACACCTGTGAGCTCCAAGGCCCCAACAGACAGACGCCATGCACTGCTCAACGTCACAGACCTGGGGACCCTCAGCCACTGTCCTCGCCGTTAATGTAGCTGCCCTTACCGCTGGGAGACCATGTGGGGTATTGAGAGGGTCAGAAGTGCCATATTTCGGGGGCCTGGGTGGTTCAGTGGGTTAAAGCCTCTGCCTTCGGCTCAGATCATAATCCCAGGGTCCAGGGATCAAGCTCCACATCAGGCTCTCTGCTCAGCAGGGAGCCTGCTTCCCCCTCTCTCTCTGCCTGCCTCTCTGCCTACTTGTGATCTCGCTCTGTGTCAAATAAATAAATAAAATCTTAAAAAAAAAAAAGTGCCATATTTCACGGCATAGTATTTTTCCCCTGGTTTTCAGGTATTTCTGCCTGAGATACAGCTCCCAACGGTGAACTCCTGAACTGCCCTTTGAGGGTGACCCTCAGGGTCTGTGTAACGTAGACATCTGGCTGGCCCGCTGTGTCTGGACCAGAGAAGGAGCCCAGCCTCAGTCCATCAGTATGAGCCACGCTCGGTAACTGGACCAATGCACTCTGAAAAGAGTTGGGTTTTTGTGTGTGTGTGTGTGTGTGTTTTCTTTCTTTTTTTTTTTTTTTTTTGATACATCCTAAAATTTAATGGCAGAATAAATGTCTACGAATAACTGAAAATCTGCTAAAACAAAAAGCAAAAGACAGACTCTTCCTCACAGTGGAGCATGTGACAAGCGACAGCAATTTCAATAGCAGGAAATTAGATTCCAAGCCCAAACACGGGGAGAGCAAAGGATGGGGGAGGGGCACTTAGTTGACTCAGGCGGAAGCGCTCAGGATTCTTGATATCCGGGTCATGCATTGGAGCCCCATGCTGAATGTAGAGATTACTTAAATAAATAAACCTAAAAAAAAAAAAAGAAAAAGAAAGAAAGAAAGTAACGGAAAAACGACAATATGGGGAAAAGACTGGCATTACAAATCAGCAAGGAAAGCATGGGCCCTTTATTAAATGGCAACACAAAAATTAGAGGAAAAAAATTGAACTGTGCCTAACCACATATGTAGACACAAAGAAGAAACGGAATACACCTGTGATAGTGTACTAGCAAAGAACTTCTTTTTTTTAAGTTTTTTTTTTTTTACTTATTATTGTTATTATTGGGTTTTTTTTAGTAATCTCTACGCCCAAGATGGGGGGTTTGAACCCAAAACCCCAAGATCAAGAGTCACCTACTCCACTGACTGAACCAGCCAGGAGCCTGGCCAAAGAATATGAATCAGGGGCACCTGGGAGGCTCGGTGGGTTAAGCCTCTGCCTTTGGCTCAGGTCATGATCTCAGGGTCCTGGGATCGAGCCCCACATCGGGCTCTCTGCTCAGCGGGGAGCCTGCTTCCCCCTCTCTCTCTGCCTGCCTCTCTGCCTACTTGTGCTCTCTCTCTCTCTGTCAAATAAATAAATAAATAAAATCTTCTAAAAAAAATAATGTAAATCATAGAAATACATATGGATTTGACCTCAAAACATAAAGATTTGAATTTGATGAAAACAACCACAGACAACTTGACAGATTGGTGACCCGCTGAGCAGACTTTCCATGGGCTGCCCTCAACAAAAGATTGATCCCTGACACAGGGAACATCAGGGCATGAAGACCAGTGTAGGACACACACCAAAGACATAAATAAATTATACGAACATGCAATCCACAGGATGGGGGAACCAAAAAAGTGGGTAAGCACAGGAAGAGCTACTGAACACTGAACTTCCACTTAAGAATGGTTTACACCCACCAGGGTTTTACAGATAGAGAACTGAATAACCATCCAGATCCCCTCAAAGTAGCTTTCCTAAATTGCGGGTGGAAATTTAAATGGCCCATCTTTCTAGAGAGCTATTCAGAAGTGTTACGATCTCAAGGATGCAAATTCAGGCTGAGTGTGTGACTCTGCCCCAGGGTGGGATCTCCCTGTGGCTCAGAGAGGGACACAACGGAGAAGGAACTGTGCGGGTGGGGGGGGGGGGCAGGACTCCGTGGCCTCTGGGGCGTGCAGAGAGGAAGGCGTGCCAGGCAGGGCAAAGGAATGCAAATCAGTGCCTCCGGAGGTGTAGAGCTCAGTGGGGCTGGTGGGGGGAGAGGGAGCCAATGGCGAGATGACAGGGGTGCCTGCAGAAGAGCTCAGGGGTGCCAGAAGGAGACAGAATTCATGCACAAGTATCTGTGGGTCTGTAGTGATACCAGATGCAGTGGAGAGGAGAGAAGAAGGTGAAGAAACAGGGCACGTCTCCAAATGCAGCAACAGCAGGAGAAAGCCCACTGTCCACGATGTCTTGAAAGAAAAACAAAACAAAACCAAAAAACCTGAGGCTTTTGTGGGACAGACTCTCCTTTAGGACTACAGAGAAAAATGACTTTCTTTTTTTCTTTTTTCTTTACGATTTCATTTATTTATTTGAGAGGGAGAGCAAGAGAGAGCACCAGTAGGGGAGGCCAGGACTCATTCCCAGGACCCTGGGATCATGACCTGAGCCGAAGGCAGATGCTTAACCCACTGAGCCTCCCAGGAACCCCCCAAAAATGATTTTCTGAAAATGAACAGCCCTCTGCATTCTTTTTATTCCTTGGGTGTATTTATGTGTTTATTGATTTAAAAACATGTTAACTAATCTGGAATTAAAACAAAAAAATAAACTTAAACTTAGTAAATAAATAACTTAAATAAATTTAATAAATTCAATAATAAATTTAATTAAAAAATAATAAAATAATAAATATCAGGGTCATGAGTTGGATATTATAATAAATAATAAATTTAATAAATAAATAACTTAAATAAATAAAATAAACTTTAAAAACTTAATAAGAATAAATAAAAATAAAAAGCACAAATTTTCAAACACCCCTTCCTGAGCCAGTTCTTACACCAGCCATCAGAGCATGGAGCTGGCACAGCTTCTTCACTTTTGGAAGTGCACACCCATGCACACAAATGGCAAGTTTTAATGATGGATGCTGAGAAGCATAAGATCAAATTAAATGCTGCAACTAGGAATCTAGACCTTATTTAGGGGTCAGGGAAGCCATGCAGGGGGAAGAAGTGTTTGTTTTTCCTCACAGATAGAACAGATGTCACCAGGGTGAAAGGGGGATCAGCAAAGCAGAAGGGCATCCCAGGAAGAAAAAAAACGGCTTGTGCAAAGGCTCTGTGGCAGAAAAATCTTTGCAGCAGAGGTACCTAGAGGCTAGGAGAAGAGGGGAGTGAGCATGACCCCAGTGAGCTCAGACATAAGAGCAAGGATTGCAGACTTGAACTCGGATGACGGTGAGCAAAGCAAGACTCACCGAAGGGTCTGGAGCCTGCACTGGTGACACCTGAGGCCCTCGCACAGCAGCAGCACCCCAGGGTCCCCCAGGTCATTCAGGCTTAGATCCAGCTCCATCAGGCTCTGGTTCACACTGAGGGTGGAGGCAAGGTCCTCACAGGCAGCTGCAGTGAGATGGCAAATCTTCAACCTGCCAGAAACCCAATTCAACACAGATCAGGGAGTGTTCTCCACACAGCACTGATTTTATCCTCCCTACCCCCAATTGTAATGGTTTTCAAACAAATAACTCATTTTTTCTTAAATAGGCAGAAGCTTTTTGAATAGAAGTTTCTCCATGGAAAATAAACGCAGATGAAAAATAAAATAAAATAAATAAAATAAAATAAAATAAAATCAGATGAAAAGATGCCCAGCACCACTCATCATTCGGAAAATGCAAATCAAGACCACCCTGAGGGGACCTGGGTGGCTCAGTGGTTTAAGCCGCTGCCTTGGGTTCAGGTCATGATCTCAGAGTCCTGGGATCGAGTCCCGCATCGGGCTCTCTGCTCAGCAGAGAGTCTGCTTCCCTCTCTCTCTCTCTGCCTGCCTCTCCATCTACTTGTGATTTCTCTCTGTCAAATAAATAAATAAAAAATCTTTAAAAAAAAAAAAAAAAGACCACCCTGAGATTCCATGTCACATCCATTAGGAGAGCTATTATTAAAAAATAATAATAAAGTTTTTTAAGAATTAAAAAAAAAATCCTGAAAATCACAAGCGTTGGCAAGGACATGAAGAAACTGCAAACTTTACGCACTGTCGGTAAGAGTGGATAATGGTATGGTGGCTGTGGAAAACAATATGACAGCTCCATGAAAAATTAAAGAAACCATAGGATCCATCCATTCCACTTCTCCGTTACATAGCCCGAAGAATTAGAAATAAGGGCTCCAAGAGATATTTGTACTCCAGTGTTTACACCATTATTCAAAATAGCCAAAAGATAGAAGCAACCCAAGTGTCCGTCAGTGGAGAAATTGAATGGGTAGACTGTGGTGTATCCATGCAATGAGAGGTCACTCAGCTGTGAGGAGGAAGGAACCTCAAACACACAAACACATGCTACAATGTGGATGAACCTTGAAAAGATACTAAGTAACATACGCCAGTCATACACACACACACACACACACACACACACACACACACACTTTGTGATTCTACGTATATGAGGTACCTACAGTAGTCAAGTTTGTAAAGACAGAAAGTAGAATGGAGGTTATCAGGTGCCGGGGGAGGGAGACAGGGAGTCTGTGTTGAATGGACACTCTTAATTTTGCAAGAACTGTATGCCTCAAAATGGTGAGATGGTGGGGGCGCCTGGCCGCTCAGCTGGTAGAGCACGGGACTCTTGATCTCTGGTTCATGAGTTTGAGCATCCCATGTTGGGCGCAGAGACTACTTTTAAAAAAAAACTAAGATGGTCATTTTATGACATGTGTATTTTATTTTATTTATTCATTTGTGTGTGTGTGTGTGCAATGCATTTTCTTGGCTGAAATAACCAAGAAGACACAGAACAACATTTCCGTGCCCATCGTGTGTGATTCCTCAACCTCTCTTGGATGTGACACCATAAATTTGTAGTCACGTGTCCGGGGTTCAGTTAGAACCACCTTCACTGATAGAAATATAGAGCAGGGAAACACTATTGTCCCTCAAAGATGTCCTCTGTTGACATTTAGCATAGTGTCTGCCCATATATAGAAAGGAAAGACAGGGACAGAGTCCTGATTTTACCACGTGAGTCCCTGGATTCAGCCGTGCTGGAAACCAGTATTTCCCTCCGGGCTTCTTGGTCACAGAGGCCAACAAATTCACTTTTATCGTCAAACACATTGAGATGGGGTGTCTGTCGCTGGCGACCACAAGCGTTTTGGGAGAGGTTCTTTATTTTAAGGGGCTTTATGATGCTTGCCACTGATGCTTGCAACTGATGCTACTATCCTCTTGATGTTTATTTATTTATGTTTTATTCTGGTAAAATATACATCACATGACATGCCTGGCTGGCTTATTCAGTAGAGCATGTGATTCTTGATGGGGAAGGGTGGTTCTTGAATTTGAGCCCCACATTGAGCACAAAGCTTACTTTTAAAAAGTATATACATAAATAAAGATAAAACATAACATTTACCTGTCTAACCTTTTCTTTTTATTTAGGAATCTCTGTGCCCAACCCAACGTGGGGCTTGAACACACGTCCCCGAGATCAAAAGTCACACCCTCTTCCAACTGAACCAGCCCCCGTTTTAACCATTTTTAAGTGTACAACTCAGTGGCTCTAAGTACGCTGCAGGGCTGTGCGGCCATCACCACCATCCACGCTCAGAACTTTGTGTGGTCCCAAACAGACTCTGCATGACTCCCCATTCCTGCCTGCCCCAGTCCCATGGCAACCACGGTCCTACTTTCTGTCTAAATTGGACTCTTCTAGGGCCATCGTAAATGGAACCATATTATCTTTGTCCTTCTGTCATTGATTGACATTTCACTCAACACCACTCCAGTTTCATCCACGTTGGGGCACGTGTTAGAATTTCACCCTTTTCTCTTTCTTTCTTTTTTTTTTTTTAAGATTTTATTTATTTATTTGACAGAGAGAGATCACAAGCAGGCAGAGAGGCAGGCAGAGAGAGAGAGGAAGAAGCAGGCTCCCTGCTGAGCAGAAAGCCCGAAGCGGGACTCGATCCCAGGACCCTGAGATCATGACCTGAGCTGAAGGCAGCGGCTTAACCCACTGAGCCACCCAGGCACCCTCCCCTTCTTTCTTTCTAAGATAGAATAATTTCCCGTCGTGGGGCTGTGCCATATTTTGTTTGCCCGTGAACCTATGGATGAACATTTGGCTGTTTCCACCTTTGGGCTCTTGCGAATAAGGCTGCTACAAACACAGGTGTACAAGTCGGATGCATTTTTATAACATCCCTCCATACGAGGAGACTTGCATCTTTTTAATCTTTTATTTTTTTTAAGATTTTATTTATTTATTTGAGAGAGTGTGCAGAGGAAGAGGGAGAAACAGACTCCCTCTGCTGAGTGAGGACCCCGGGATCATGACCTGAGCCAAAGGCAGATGCTTAATGACTGAACCACCCACACACCCCAGGAGACTTGCATTTAAGTCGCCCCAGGAAGAACTCACCACAGGATCCGCAGCCGACATATGGGGTGCTTCAAGCCTTGACATAAGAACCTCAGACCCAAATCCTCCAGCGCGTTTCCCGTCAGGTCCAGCTCCAGCAGATGCTGGTTGATGCTGAGCACAGATGCGATCTCCTGGCAAGCCCCAGCCTCCAGCTGACACTTCCTCAATCTAGGGAAGAAAGAGACGGTGAAGAGGGTGCCATCCTGCTGTCCTCTATCCTGCCCACTCATCCCTGGGCCCTCGAATCACCCGACACGAACCCACACACGTGTCACTACAGCTCACAGATGAACAAGACTTCATCATTTCCAGCAGGGAGCATCTGGTCCCATGAGGCAGGGGGTAAGTGAGGACCCTCCAGGGAAGGCAATGGCAGTGAGGCCGGAGCGCACCATAGCTCAGGGCGAGGTCCCTAGAGCTCAAGACGTGGGAGTGTCCGTCTCTGCGGCTCACTAGCCCTGCACCCGCAAGCAAGCGCGTGTCATGTTTCTGGGAGCTACCCCTGTGTCTGAGGCTCACTGCCTCTACGGAAAGGACAATAATCACACCTGCTTCACAAGACTGTTGCAAGGACTGCGTACTTGACTAAAGGGACAGGGCACACAGCAGGGGCATACTTGACTAAAGGAACAGAGCACACAGCAAGTGCTCGGACAGTGAGCTACTGTTGATTAAAACCACCCCGGGGAGGGGGGAACGTCTAACTCAGGTTTGACACGCTATGCACAGTTAGGAAAGGCTCTCTGGGTCATCTGAGATGGTGCTCGGAGGCTGAGTAGGCATTCACGGTCAGGAACAGGACGAGACACGTGGCAGGAGATGGTAGAAAACACACGTGCTGGTTTCTGCCCCACCACCCTCTGTTCCCAACACAGGGCTCCTGAAATCCCTGCATTTCCTATGTGACAAGAATGCCAGGAGAGTCTCTGGTTCTAATAGGTGGGCCACATGGGATGGGCACCAGAGAGACTGCGCCAGGATGAGAGGCAGGCAATGTGCAGCCCTGCCCCCCACCCTCCTTCAGAGGGGGGAGGGGCCGGGAATGGAGTTAATGATCTTTGGGCCACAAGGGGAAGGCTCCATAAACCCATAACACCCTCCACCCCACACCCCCACACCCCCACCCCCCACCCAGAGCACACAGCTCTGAGGTTCCAAGCTGGTGAACACGTCCACGCTGGGAGGGTGACGTGCCCCAGCTCTGTGGGGCAGGAGCTCCCGCTCTGGGACCCTCCCAGACCTCACCCCATGGGGTCCTCCTCTGGCTGATGACCTGCTTCCTTCGCCATATCCTTTATAAACCCATAAACCTAAGTGTTTCCCTGGGTTCTCTGAGCTGCTCTAGGAGAGTAATCAAAGCCAAGGCAGTTGAGAAGCCAGGTGACCACAGGGACTTGTAACTGATCTGAAGCTTGGGTGGGGGGACCTAGCCGTCACCTCCTGGCAGATGGTGGCAGAATGGTCTTGAATTGTAAAGGAACTGTAGGGCGCCCCACTGCGGTGCAGAGTTACTTGCTGTGGGAAACCCCACACATTTGTGACCAGAAGTGTAGGGAGTGAAGCCAGCCCCCCGCCCCCGGGAATGCTGGGGGGCTTGTTTAGGGCAGTGGCCTTGCAGTGAGAGGGGCTGAGACTCACTGGATCACCTGCAGCCTGCACCTGGGATGCCGGAGCCCTTCGCAGAGCAGCCTCACGCCCGGCAGCCCCAGACCATTGCAACTGAGGTCCATCCTCGTGAGAGTCCGGCTGGCCATCAGGGTGGCCGCGAGGTCCTGGCAGGCAGAGCTGGCCACGCAGCACCTCTTCAGGCTGGGGGGTAGGGGGTGGGGAGGAGGGGAGAAGGGCCATGTCACCACGGTGGTGATTCTGCCCCTTGTCCTTTGTGTCTCCCCTTGCTTTGGTCTATACCTATTCCTCCCTCCTTTTTTTCTTTTAAAGATTTTATTTATGTATTTGACAGAGAGAGACACAGCAAGAGAGGGAACACAGCAGGGGGAGTTGGAGAGGGAGAAGCAGGCTTCCCGCCGAGCAGGGAGCCCGACAGACAAAGGGCTCAATCCCAGGACCCTGGAATTATGATCTGAGCTGAAGGCATACACAACCGACTGAGCCACCCAAGTGCCCCCTATTTCCCCTTTATCTAAAATAAAAGAAAGGAGATCAGGGGGCACCAGGGGCCAGGGGAGAGAGGGAATTGGAGAGTGCCTGCTAAGGACTAGGGTGTTTGTTTGCCCTGTGGGGAAAATTGCCTGGAGTTCATGCTGACGTTGGCACAGTGCATACACTGAAGAAAAAACACCACTGACGGGCGCCTGGGTGGATCAGTGGGTTAAGCAGCTGCCTTCCACTCAGGTCATGATGCCAGCATCCTGGGATGGGTCCTGCATCGAGCTCCCTGTTCAGCAGGAAGCCTGCTTCTCACTCTCTCTGTCTCTGCCTGTCACTCTGTCTGCTTGTGCTCTCTCTCTCTCTCTGACAAATGAATAAATAAAATCTTTAAAATATAAAAAAAGAAAAGAAAAAGCACCACTGAGCTTTCCAGCATGTCAACAATACGTCAATAAAAGAATAAATAAAAATAAATAAATAAATAAAAGCAACAAGAATAACGTAAGATGTCGCAAGGCACCCACCCGCCTGTGGAAGTTTGCCCATCACCGCGTCTGTCCCTGAGCCGCAGGAAAGTAAGTCTGATGGCATTGACTCGAATGAGTTGGTGACATATATAACGGAAGCTCTTGGCGTGGTTCCTTGCACTTGGCACAGGTTAAAGAACGTACAGTTTTATTTATTATTATGTCTTGGGATCCGGCCCATGTCCTGCTCACAAAATGGTAGCTTGCTTTTCTGGGCTCCGATCTCTGTGTCTGCCCTTCAGGACGCTCCCCACAGGGGCAGGGCTGTGCTCTGGGTCAGAATCCACATACTCCTGGTTCCCTCAAGCGGCTGTCATCTAACTTCTGGAAGCCAAGCCTCAATAATGCCACGTTTGGTAACAGCATGGCAGAATATACATAACGTAAAATTGACCACCTTCACTTGTTTTGTTGTTGTTGTTGTGTTTTTTTGTTGCATTTTTTTTTTTTTTTTAAGTAATCGCTGCCCCCAGTGTGGGGCTGGGACTCAGGAACCCAAGGTTAAGAGTCCCCTGCTCTTCTCACGGGGTGAGCCACGCGCCCCTGGCACCAGCCTGCTTTAATTACTATGGCTTTGTGCACTCTGCTTTGAAATCAGGCAGCGTGATTGGAGGTAAGAAGCCTGGAAAGGAGGAGATACAATAAGAGAAGCGGGAGGTAATGATGGTGGGCTTTCTGCTGACTGCTTCCGGTAGGCATGGGCTGAGTCGTGTACCCCTACATTAATTCGTACACTGAGATCCTATCCCCTGTATCTCGGGGTGTGCCTGTTTTTGGAAATTAGGTCTTTAAAGAAGTAATTAAAATGAGGTCACTACTGTGACTGTGACTTACAAAAAGAGGAAAGGACAAAGATAACGCAGGTGTGAAAGCACAATGAGGAGATGACTGAGGGGAAAGCAGCCCCGCCCACACGGGATCCGGAGCCGAGCGGCCCCGCCCACACCTGGATGCGAACTTGAGGAAATGAATTTCTGTTGTTTAAGCCCCCAGTGTGCCGTGCTTCGTGCGGTCCGTGAGAGCGAGCACCACCGTGGGTCTTCCTGACGCAGCCCCCCTGCCCCGCGGAGACGGGGTGCAGGCCCGCCCCGACTCACCTCAGGTTCTGAAGTTTGCAGCCTGGGTGTCTGAGCCCCTGACACAGGAGCCTGACGCCCCGGCTGCCCAGCGCGTTGCGGGACAAAACCAGCTCGGTCAGGTTGGGCTTGGTGCTCAGAGCGGCGGCGAGCTGTTTGCTGTAGGCCTCGGGCAGCAGGTTCTTCTCAGCTCTGCAAGGAGGGACACAGGACAAAGCCGCGTTGTGCCCGACGCTGCGCAACAACTGCGTGCGGACTGTGTCACCTCGGGCTTGAGGAAGCATCTGTCATCTTTCTTACTTTTACAAAATGGGCTCCACGCCCCACTCAGGGCTTGAACCCCCAACCCTGAGATCAAGAGTGCCACACTCTACCAATAGAGCCCAGCAGCCCCCCACTCCTGCGTGTACTTTAAATATCCCACTGAAATCATTCTTATTAGTTTTCAAGAGCATTAGCAGCCAGCTCAGGGCAGAAAATGTTGGGGCTTTGATTCTTGTAGATTTAACACCAGGGAGCCCTTCTCTACCCTCTCCCCCACCCCTCCCCCGCCAGCAGCAGCAGCCCCCCGCCTCCAGCCTGCCAGAAACAGGAACCCCGACAGCCTCCTGGTGCTCTGCTCACGTTCCAGAAACACCGATGAACCTGGTGGCGTTCTGCAGTCCCTCCCTTTCTTCCCAGCTAACGAATGTACAACGCTCTCCCTGAAGATCCAGAGCCGGAAGTACGAGCCTGTGGCCTGGGAGCTGAATTCCTCCAATAATTTCTCAATCAGGAGGCCTCACACAAAACAGGGGTTTCTACACTTTCTTGAAAAACCAAGCCCGGCTGCAAAGGGACCTCGTGAGCAGGAGGCAGCCACCGGGTCCCAGAGAGCTGGGTGCATTATGACCTTGTTCCACCAAACCTGAATACGCCAGGTGGCCGCCTGCCGGTGGTATCTGATTCTGATCTCCCCAAGCATGGCCGCTTGAAACAGCACAGTCGGCTGTCTTCTGGTTCTGGAGGTCAGAAATCGGAACGGGGTCTCCCGGGGCGGGCGTCAGGACAGACTGTCTTCCTTCCAAAGGCCTCGCATCTCTTGGCAGGTGTCTCTCCTGGCTTCCCACGTCAAGATCCTGAATTTAATCACACCTGCCAAGTCCCTTTTAACCTGGGAGGTGACATACTCACCGATTCCAGGATTAGGGCGCAGGTGTCTTTGGGGGTGGGGGAATTATTCTGCTCCCCCCTCCCCCACTCTGGCTTCGGCAAGCATTTGCATTTGTGGTTCCCGCTTTCAAGAGATTAGAAAGTGTATATATTGATTTCTGCCCCTGGTTCCTGGCACAGACCCCCTAAAACCTTAGTGATTTCCTAAGTTGTAAGAGCACTAGGGCCCATCTCTTGTTCCAGCACGTGGTCTCTGACCCCATCCCTGACCCAGGGCTCCTAAGTCCTTTGGACTCTCTGGGGAACAGGAGAATCTTTTGCTCTCCTGAGGAGACTCAGGGTGAGCCTCTGGGTGGGACTGGTGGCCAGAAAGACCGGGCTATAATTAGAAGCTCTGCATTTTCTGGGGAATTTTGGGAGATACTGCAGTTTGGAATCTCTAAAGTCTTATGACAGTCCCTTCCTCTGAATCAGCCTGGGATGGAGAATGGGCTGACTCACCGCACAGGGCATGACATGCTGCCCGTGAGGCCTCCTGATTTGCTTCCAGTTATATGGTCTGTCTTAGAACCCATGTTTAGGGTCTTTCTTCTTTTAAGTAAACCTCTGTGCCCAGTGCGGGGCTCAAGCTCATGACCCCAAGATCAAGAGTCACATGTTCTACTGACTGAGCCAGGCACACCCCTCATTTCAGAGATCTTTTATTTTATTTTTACAGATTTTATTTATTTAATTTTTTTAAAGATTGTATTTATTTATTTGACAGGAGACAGTGAGAGAGGGAACACAAGCAGGAGGAGAGAGAGAAGAGGAAGCAGGCTTCCCGCTGAGCAGGGAGCCCCATGGGGGGCTCGATCCCCGGACCCTGGGATCATGGCCTGAACTGAAATCCAGAGTCAGATGCTTAAACTCACTGAGCCAGGTGGGTGCCCCTAAATTTCAGAGATCCTTTAGTGTAGCTCTCTCTGTAATGACAAGATAAAGCTGATTCGAAATTCAGCCTGATGTGCCCTCAGATGGCCTTTCAGTTCTTCACAAGTTGATTGTTTTTATCAGAGTGTATGAGAGCTTCCTGCTCTGGTGTAGGCTCCCAGGCACACGTGAAAATTCAATAAACCGTGTCTGCTTTTCCCCAGTGAATCTGTCATATGTCAGTTTGATTCTTAGCCCCAGCCAGGGACCCAAAGAGGGAAGAAGTGAATTTCCCTCCCCTACAGCTCCAAGACAGACCTGATCAAACACATCAGTCCATTAGCGTCCCCCATACTTCTGCCTTCCCCCAGTTAACCTCCAGAGAAACTCAGTGTCCCTTTCCTTTGTCTTGCCACTTCTCTAAAAATGTATTGCACTTTTTTTTTAAAAAGATTTTATTTATTTATTTGAGACAGAGACAGAGAGAGTGCAAGAGCCTGTGAGCAGGGAGGAGAGGCAGAGGGAGAAGGAGAAGCAGGCTCCCCACTGAGCAGGGAGCCTGAGCTGGGCTCCAGGATCATGACCTGAGCTGAAGACAGACACTTAACCCACTGAGCCACCCAGGTGCCCCTAAAAATGTCCTGATCTTGTGTTAGGATGCTATAAAATTCCAGGTTCTAACAGCCTTTTGAGTTCCTCATCTCTGGGGACTCCCGAGTGTTCAGTGAGAACAACCAATAAACTTCCTTTTTTTATGCTCAGTGTGGAGCTTGAACTCATGACCCTGGGATCAAAAGTTACATGCTCTACTGACTACACCAGCCAGGCACCCCAGAACAAATAAACATCTAAAAACGTCTTTGTTCTTCTCTGTTACTCTGTATGTTGGCTATTTAATTTACAGGCCTCCATGCCAGACCTAAGAGGGTAGAAGGGAAAAGGATGATTTTCCTCTTCTATTTTAGTGACATTCAACTCTATGCATCTACGATTACTCCTTGCCAAAAAGCCAAAAGAATCCTCTGAGCTTCCTTCCTCCATCCCCTCCTCAAGCCCCCCAGCCCTCCAAATCACTGTCTCTTACACCACTTTGTTGTATTTTTTTTATAACGGTTCTCTCTATCTGAAACTACCCAAATGATCTTTTTTTTTTTTTTTTTTTTTTTTTTGCTTGTTTGCCTGTTCATTTGTTTACTGTTCATTGTCTCTCTCCCTTCCCATTAGGATGTCTGGGCTTGCAGGGGCACTGCTGGCCTACTCCACTGTCTGCACTTTGCAGAAAAGCACCCTTGATGGTATTTGTCGAGTGGATATGCTCTCCTTGACCGGGGCCCCAAATGAGTCCAAATGGGTACTGTTTAGAGCAAGACACTAACCTGGACACTGCTGACACTTGGGGCCAGACCATCCTCTGTGGTGGGGGGGCCATTCTGGGGACTCTGGCCTGCCCCCCAAATGCCACAGCAACCCCCATCTCCTCTGTGATGACCCACATTTCTGCAGATTTTGCCAAGTATCTCCTGGAGTGGCAGCCATGTCAACCCCAGGTGAGGACACAGACGTGGTTGAAAGCAAGAACTTGGAGAGTGAACCCCACCGAGTACTTACGACTGTGCCGGTGGCATCTGGGGTCCCGACGCCCATCTCCCCCCATCGTCCTCATCCGTGCTGTAGGCGGCCCCGTGCAAACGCAGCACCAGGGCATTCCTGCAGCTCTTCACGCAAAAAGAGGCGATCAAGTGCTCCATCCTGGTGGCCATGTTGCTGACCACCACCACCTGGAAGGGGCTCAGCGCCTGCTGGATGAAATCCTCCTCCTGGATCTCGTAGAGGCAGCTGAAGAGCTCCAGGGAGCCCTGCTGCAAAGTGGAGCCCTCGCTCTGAGCTTTCCTTTGGATCCACCGCAACAGCTCTGCCTTGACGTGAGGCGAGACCGTCCAGCAAAGGCTCTTCTCCACATAGCTTCTCGTCTCCTCGTTCAGGAGTCCAAACAGGAAGCGGACGGTGAGGGCCAAGAAGCTCCGTTCTGAAAACCCGTACTCCGCGAGCAGCCTGGCCACTGTCAGCTCGGGGCCGGCCCCTGCCTCCCCGGGATCCAGGAGGTAGTACATGGCAGCGAAGAATTCCTGGAAACTCAGGTGGATGAAGCTGTAGAACTTTTCGCAGTTGATATCCTTCTGGAAGATGTTCATGTTGAGGAAGGAAGACACGTCGGCCCCATCGAGGCCGTGCTTCCGGAGGTCCCGCTCCTCAAACAGGATTTTCTGATTCCAGAGGCCGTCGGCCGCCAAGGAGCACAGCCCTCTCTGGTTGGGGGGGGGCTGGAGGGTGGGGCTCCCAGGCTTGGGCTGCATCAGACTCAGGAGGTAAAGCATGTACACTGCGGTCGTGGTCCTGGACGTCTGTCTTAGTAGCCCCCCATCCTCCAGCTGCTGCTTGAGGCAGGTGCAAACGACCCAGCACACCATGGGGACAAAGCACAGAGTGAAGAGGGGCTCGCTGTCCCTCACGAAACGGAAGACTTGGGCAGCCTGCTCTGTGTTGTGGAAGTACTTGTAGAAGTACTCCTTCCTCTCTGCCTCTGAGAAGCCCAGGATCTCCACATGCCTGGGGTGCTCCAGCCAGCGCTGCAGTTTCTCCAAAGCCGTGGGCCTGGTGGTGATGAGCACCGACAGCTCGGGCAGCAGCTTCTTCCGAATCAGGCTGCAAAGGAGAAGCTCTGTGGGCCGCTTCTCCTCCCAGCAGAGGCACCAGGGGCCCCGAGGGTCGTGGAAAGAGGGTTTTAGCTCATCAAAGCCATCAATGATGAACAAGAGGCGCTCAGGGACTCGGACAAGCTCCCGAAGGGGCACGCTGGGCTCAGGCCAGCAGCTGGAGATGAGGTCTTGGGCGCTCTGCTCTGCGGTGCTCTGGTTCATCTCCCTGCAGTTGATATAGAAGACGTAATCAAACCTGTCCTGGAAGAGCCTTCCGTCGGCCCAGTCCAGCATCACCTTGTGGGCGAGCATGGACTTGCCCATCCCTGCTGCTCCCTGCAGGACCACGGTGCGCGGTGGCTCCGGGCGCTCTTCGTCGGGCTCGAAGAGGGTCTCCAACTGGATGAAGCTGGTCTGGTGTCCCACGGTTCTCGCTTGTCCCCAGCTTGTGTCCAAAAGCTTCTGCTGGGCCCACATGGGATTTGAGTGTTCCTTCACCAGGAGGAGGCGGGTGTACCTGTGGCTGAGGTTGACGCATTCTCCTAGGCGTGCATTGCGGTCTTCCATCAGCCGGAACTTCCTGCGCACATAGTCCCTGTAGGTTTCCTGGGGATCTAACGGGGAGGAAGGAGGGGTCCGTGGAAGACTCATCAGCAACCGTTGACCGACTCATGACTTAAAGCAAACCACGATCTAGTGCCTACTTGTTCTAAAGTATCCACGGGAGAGTTTTCTGGATGGAGCCTGGGAACCATGGTACTACTCTAAAAAGATCTCCCCTGTTCTTGGGAAGTGGAGACACTAACATGGGAACTGTCTTTAGCCAACAGTATTCATTCTATCCTTGCTACTCAATGGTCCACGCCCAGGAGCTGACGGAAGGCCACGAGGGCACCTAAAGGACATCTTAATCTCAGCCACCGGTTCCCTGGGGTCCTCCTGGTGAAGAGACACTGAAATCCCCTGTGGGCTCACAAGGAGAGGGTGGGAAATGGGAACGTGAGCCCCAGTCCCCACCTGAATGCATCAGAAACTGCATTCCTAACAAGACCGCTGCATAATCTATAGGCACGTTTAAGTCTGAGAAGGCAGTGCTGCCAAGTTTTCTGTGCCCGCTTAAAAAAAAAAAAAAAAAAAAGCCAGATACGTCATCTGCACCAGAGAACTTATCCCTCCCATAAGTCCCATGCTTGAAGTCTCTTTGGGAAATCGACTTGGCATAGAAGTGAATGCCTAATCTAGAACAAGAGTGCTCAGCAGGGTGACTGTGTCCTCCCTAGGGGATTTCTGGCAAGGTCTGGAGATATTTGGGGCCGCAGCAACTGGGGGATGGGCGGGTGGGGGCGGGCTACTATGGTCTAGTGGGCGGAGGCCAGGGAGGCTGTTCAAAATCCTGTAGTGCCCAGGACACCCCACAATAAAGAATTATCCAGCCCAAACTGCCCGGGTGCCACGGTGGGGGAACCGTGAACCAGACTAAAATGCATACTGTCTTACCTGGATGTCACCAGAGGCTCATACTATCTGCCCAGAGGAAGGTGAATGAAAGATCACAATGTGATCCCAGAACTCTCTCAAAAGGAATGCATGTTCTCTTTTCTATTCAATTGTAGTAAAATATACATCATCTAAAATTTAGCATTTTAACCATTTTTTAAGTGTTTGACAGACTCAGTGACATTACACTGCATTCACGAAGTTGTGCAATCATCACCCCTATCCATTTCCGGGACTTTTCCGTCATGCTCAACAGAAACCCCTGTGTGTATGAAACACTAACTCCTCATTCCTCCCCCCACCCCAGCCCCTAGCGGCCACCGTTCCACTTTCGGTTTCATGAACGGGACTACTTTAGGCTCCTCATATGAGTGAAATCACACAGGATCTGCCTTTTTGTGTTGGCTCTTTTGACTTGGCCTAATGCTGTAGCAAGTATCAGAATTTCATTCCTTTTTAAGTCTATTATTCCATTGTATACAAACAGAATACATTGTATACATGTGGAATACATATAAATACACCATATTTCGTTTATCTATTTATCTGTTGATAAAGTTATTTCATTAGCTCTCTTAATGTGTATTAATAAATATTGGGGTGCCTGGGTGGCTAAGTTGGTTAAAGCCTCTGCCTTCGTCTCAGGTTGTGCTCTCGGGGTCCTGGGATCGAGTCCTGCATTGGGCTCTTTGCTCGGCAGGGAGCCTGCTTCCCCCTCTTTCTCTGCCTGCCTCTTTGCCTACTTGTGATCTTTGTCTGTCAGATAAATAAATAAAATATTTTTTTAAAAATTAACACTTCTAGGCTCATAAATACACCCATTGTCCTTCCCTTTTTGTCAACTGTGATTCTATTTCAATCAAACAAAGATAACTGTGACAGTAATGTTTGAATTTTGCAAAATTCTTTGTCTTTTCCTGAGAAAGTATTCCTATTTTGAGACACAGAACATTAGGAAAATAGAAATGCTTAAAATAAGAATGAGAACAAAGAGGGAGTTACGATATCTAGGCCCTGTGCTATGCCCCGTGCCTTCAGGTGCCTTGAACAGTGTCCAGAATCATTGGCGCTATTGTTGACATTGGCGCTGCCTGTCCTGCAGCCCACACTCACTTCTTCCTTGTCAATAGTCCTGACTCTATTAAGGTAATGGGTGCCGGTCCCTTGATTCCAGGAATGCTGTCCCTTCATGAGCCCCAGAGGAGGAACGTTGACACAACCAGTCCTGAGCAACCTCATTCCCTGTTGCCAGTGGCTGGTCTGGGAATGGGCCCCAGTCCCTACTAAGAGGGTATATGGGGATGACCACTAGGAAGGGGGAAGCATGTTAAATAGATGTTTTCCTGAAGGAAGCGATACTCTGTCGAGGAAGAGAGCCTTCTGTCTCTCTTTTCTCCCTAGCTTGGAATTCACTTACATGGTTTGGCTGCCATCTTGTAACTGTGAAATAACAAGAATCAGGACAAGTGAACCAGCAAGAAGTTGGGGCTTTGACAGTGTTGTTGATCTACTACATCAACTCTGCAACCATCCCACCCAAGATTTTTTGTTATATGCAAACACTAATTTTACACGTCCTTTTTTTTTTTTTTTTTTTTTTTGGTCTGATGGACTCTGGTGGATAGTCTGATGCGTGTGGCCTTGCGCATTCTACGAGATACGTGGCTGACAGCTCACCTCTTGTTGGAGCTCCAGGAAAGACTTCGAGAGAACACGCTGACTGGCTTCCCAGTGAGGATGGACCACCAGGTGCAGTATCTGGAAGAGACATTTTAGGAGGTCAGCTAGCATTTACCATGAACACCTGAAACCAACATAACTTGTATGTCAATTTAAAAAATAGTAGTTACCCTCTCTGCCTACTTGTGATCTCTGTTGTCAAATAAATAAATAAAATCTTTAAAAAAAAAGGGGGGGGTGCCTGGGTGACTCAGTGGGTTAAAGCCTCTGCCTTTGGGTCGGGTCGTGATCTCGGAGTCCTGGGATCGAGCCCCACATCTGGCTCTCTGCTTAGCAGGGAGCCTGCTTCCTCCTCTCTCTGCCTGCCTCTCTGCCTACTTGTGATCTCTGTCTGTCAAATAAATAAATAAAATCTTTAAAAAAAAATTAAAAAATAATAGTTACCATTACATCAAGCTGTGCATATAACTCCACCTATAACTCCGCCCACCCCCCCACCCCCACCACCGCTGCAAATGTTTAGCAGTCTCCTCACATATGCACCGCTGTTGAAAGCACTCATGCTTCATAACCTGCTCTCCTTTCTGGGGGCCCATCATGGTGATTGGCACCTCCATCCATCCAAGAATTCCCCCAGGCAGGAAGGTGTGGATCAGCTTGGATTCCCTCCCTCTCCTTCCATCCTTGGCCGTGTCTCATCCAGCCACCCGTCCATCCACGCACCCACCCACCCATCTATCCATCCAACCAATACACATACATTGGCCACCAGCGTTATCCAGGCAAATTTTGCTAGCACTGGATACACAGTAATAAACAAGGGCTCTGCTCCGTGGACCTTACATTCTAGTGATGTGGGGAGCTGAGCACATAAAAAAGAAATATTTCACAGGTGCCTGGGTGACTCTGTCAGTTAAGTGTCTGACTTTGGCTCAGGTCATGATCTAGGGGTCCTGGGATCCAGACCCATGTCCCCTGCTCCAGGCTCAATGGGCTCAGTGGGGAGACTGCTTCTCCCTCTCCTTCTGCCCCTCCCCTGCTCATGCTGAGTCTCTTTCTCACATAAGTGAATAAAATATTTAAAATAAGATAGATTAAATTAAATAAACACTTTATGATAACTCCAGATAATGATGAAGTTTTACTTAAAATTGAAGAAGGGTACACAACAGAGTGATTAAAAGTAGAGTTTGAATTTGGGTTGCCGGGAAAGGCTTTTCTGGGGATGTATTGTAAAATCAGAGATTACAAGAGCTTCCTGGGCATCTCTGAGCTCTACAGTACCCTGAAATGTGAGCCTAAGTGTGCATTCCGGTGCTCCCACCAGGTATGGCCCCCTCTAGTGGGACAGGCTCCCCAGCTGCCTAGTTTTCCCTGTAAAAGTAGACCAGCTGCCCCCCACCTCATCCCCGTCTCCTAGACCTTACTCCACCTCACCTGGTCCTCATTCTTAAAGGTTCCAGTTCCCTGCTGGCCAGTGAAATCAAGCAAGTCAATCTCATCCTTTTTCCAGGAATCACAAAGCCCCCATGCTCCTGGGTCTACAAAGCCTGCCCCCTACAGCCCCTGCAGATTCACTGTGTTCTGAAAGCAACCCTGGGAGACCGGCACCGGACCTGGGGTTTCCTCCCCTGGGCTGAGCGCGTGCTACTGCTGTCAGTCTCATCTCTCCTGTGTTTGGTGTCATGTGCACAGCCATCTAAAGCCATTTAGGGTGGGATATCCCTCCTTCATCAGTGGGGTGAATGAGGAGTAAGCAGAACAGAGTATAAGACACTTAATCCAAGATCTGAATGACAAGGGGCCAGATACGTGAGTAAAGGTGTTCTCTTTTTTTTTTTTTAATTTTAAAAAGATTTTTATTTATTTATTTGACAGAGAGAGATCACAAGTAGGCAGAGCAGCAGACAGAGAGGGGGAAGCAGGCTCCCTGCTGAGTAGAGAGTCAATGTGGGGCTCGATCCCAGGACCCTGAGATCATGACCTGAGCTGAAGGCAGAGGCTTAACCCACTGAGTGACGCAGGCACCCCAAGCAAAGGTGTTCTAAGCAAAAAACCAAACATACAAAAAACAAAAAACAAAAAACAAACCAAAAACCACAACAAGTATAAAGGTCCTGTGGACACAGGAGAGGAATAAAGTTGGAGTGGAATGAGTTTCAGAGTAAGTACTGGGTGGGTTTGGAGAGAGGGGCTCAGCTAGATCTTGTGCGAGCAAGTTTGAAGAGTTTGGATTACATTCTATTCACAACAGGCAGCCTTTGGAGAATTCAAAACGAGAGAGGGGAATGATCTAATCAATGGTTGTACAGATTATTGTGCCTGTAAGGAAGCAGCTGGGGGAACTAGGGGAGGGGTGAGTGTGGGAGGGGGTGGGAATCAAAGCACACCTAGGGGCCCTTACCCAAGTGCAAGGTGGGTTACCCACTGGGTGGCAGCAGAGGGAGGCCTTGGAGCTGCAAGTCCTGGGATTTGCCCAAGACTGGATGTGTGAGGTTTTGGGAAACTAGGACTAAGGTAACAGCAGTTGAAGCTAATCGCAAAGGATCACACGCATTAGGACAGCTGCTTTAAACAAACACAACAGTGGGGTTCCCCAGCTGGCTCAGCCAGTGGAGCGCGAGACTCCTGATCTCAGGGTAATGAGTTCAGGCCCCACAGAGGGCATACAGATTACTTTCTTTAAAAATAAAAAAAAAAAAAAAAAAAGAAGACACAAAAACTTAGAGATAACAGGTGTTGGTGGGGATGTGGGAAAATTAGAACCTTTGTGCTCCCTGGTGAGAACATAAAATGGGGCAGCCCCAATGGAAAACAATGCGTTCCTTAAAATATTAAAACGAATTACTATTTGATCTAGCAATGTCACTTCTGAGTACATACTTAGAAGAGTTGAAAGCAGAGGCTTGAGGAGCTAGTTGTAGCCCCATGTTAACAACCGCGGTATTTACAATAAGAAAAAGGGAATAGCAGCTCCGGTGCTCATCAAGAGATGAATGAATTAAAATGAAATGTGTGTGTGTGTGTATGTATATTCCACAGTGGAATATTATTCAGCCTTTAAGAGAAAGGAAACTCTGACACCTGCTACGACATGGATGAGTCTTGAAAACATTAGGCTTGGCGCACCTGGGTGGCACCTGTCTTCGGCTCAGGTCATGATCCCAGAGTCCTGGGATTGAGCCCCGCATCCGGCTCCCTGCTCAGTGGGCAGCCCGTTTCTCCCTCTGCCTGCCACTCCCGCTACTTGTTCTCTCTCTCTCTCAAATGAATAAATATAATCTTTAATAATAAAAAAAAAAGACAACATTTTAGCCACCAAAAGACATTCTATGATTCCACATCTATGACATATCTTGAAAAGTCCAAAACTATTCATTTATAATAGTTTTGTTATGTGTATTTTACCACAATTAAAGAAAAAAGTCATCAGTGAATATTACAGCTGACAAAGACATCAGAGAGGTCCATCTCAGCATTTTCTGAAGCGTGCCATGAACACCACCCACATCCAAATGCAGATTCCTGGTGCCCCAAACCTGCTGGTCTTGGATGCTCCCTTCCCAGCAGGGCGTCTGGACCATCCCCAAGCATGCCTAACATTCGAGAACCACTGAACTGCTCCAGTCCCTTCTGTCTTACTGATGAGGCAACAGAGGCCCGGAGATACACTGGTTCTCCAGCACCACACAGCTGAAAAAAAGAAAAATGAGCTTCAGACCACACAGCTGCCCTTCCACCCACGTGTTGAAGGGTGCTGGCCAAAGTGATGCTGGGGAGAGGTTTAGGTATAATGGGAGAAGGAAGGGGGCATGCAATATTTGTACATTATTTGAATCTCCTATAAGAAGTATGTGGAACTTCTAGAAGTCCAACAATTATATGAGATCATAAATGAGTCCATTTATCCTTTTTTCTTTATTGCGGAGAGGGCTTTGACTTTCATAGGTGTCCTTGAGGCAAGATGGAATGCCATCTCACACTCCCGCAGTCCAAGGCCTCTGCAGTGTTCTCCCGGGATGGAGACAAGGAGAGTAGGCGCCACGTGAGACCGTATCTGAGGGGGCCTCACCCGCTCGAGTCTGCTGCTACATTTCAGTGAATTACAAGCCAGTGGGCATCCCGCTGGGAACTCCAGATCAGCCCTTCTGGGAGTATTTACACGACCCAGAGTAGCAAATACTACAAACCAGGGTCTCTGTTTTCTTATGCACGCCCCCTCCAACAGCAGCTGGCAGGCGCAGCACATCACCTGAAACACTCTGCATGGTTTATCCCAGGAACTCTCACCTGGGGCACACCGTGTTTTTCTGAGCCTCAGTTTCCTCACCTCTGTAACAGGGGGGATCATAATCATCTCTCTCACACAGCACTTAAAGCACCGAGCGCAGGGGCCCCTGGGGGACTCAGTGGGTTAAGCCTCTGCTTTCGGCTGGGGTCATGATCCCAGGGTCCTGGGATGGAGCCCTTAATCGGGCTCTCTGCTCAGCGGGGAGCCTGCTTCCTCCTCTCTCTCTCTGCCTGCCTCTCTGCCTACTTGTGATTTCTCTCTGTCAAATAAATAAATAACATCTTAAAAAAAAAAAAAAAAAAGCACCCAGAGGGTCCTTGTGCACCGTGGACGCCGTGTTAGAGGAGGGAGTGCATGGGAGCAGCCCTGGGAGTATCTCATAGGGCGGGAGATACAGGAAGAGAAATCGGGGCGCTGCAGAAGTCAGACAGGTTGAGCACAAGGGGCAGGCCCAGGTAGGAAAGAACTCGCACACCACGTAGTGCCTCCATGGTTCTGATGGCGAAGCAGGGATGTTCCGGGCAGAGCGAGGGCGTTGGGGGCAGAATGCAGTGCAAACAAGGCCAAGGGCAGAAGCGGGACCTGGGTCTCATGCGCACCGAGATGGTCGCCAGGGAAAGGGCCCCCGGCGGCGGGTTGCGACCTCCTTACCCCTCACCAGGTCCTCTCTCAGTCCTCTCTCCCACAGGTCCCGCCGGCTGATGCGCTGAAAGAGGCCCAGCGCCAGCGGCCAGGCGGCATCCGGCCCGTAGTGCGCCACCAGCAGCTGCGCGGTGTCTAGGGGCCCCGCTGTCTCCAGCCGCCCCCAGGGGATCCTGCCCGCCTCTGCCTCCGTGCCCAGGTACAGCTTGAATTTCTTCAGCTCCACGGACTCCAGCTCTTCCAGGTAGGCCGAGAGGCGACAGAGGCCGTGGCTGACCGGGGCTCGGGGCATGGGAAGTGTCGTGAACCTCGGAGGGCAGAAGCCGGAGGCCTGCGCGTATGGGCGCACGCTGAGAGATGCCAGCATGCCCTCCTTCTGCCTCCGCAGAGCCGGGGCGGGGGGGGGGGGGGGAGTCCTAGGGTTGAAATAGAGCTTCCTCCCCTCACAGGTGACGCCTGCCCAGGGCCAGGAGGCACCAGGTCGTGGGTGTTCCCTTCCAAGAAGAGGAAGTTGGTTAGATTAGGAAATCCCAGGAGCCATTCCACCATGAGAAAGACTTTCACTTCTGCTCCCTCTTACCAGCTCCCTTGGCCAAGAGCCACACTCCTAACGTAATCCTTCCTGCTCTTGGTGTGCCCATGCCGTGCTCCTTTGGATTATAATGAGACTAGCTACTGCCGCTCCTCATGGGATCCTGTCGGTGTCAGATGTGCGCAGAGAACCTGCCACGGCAGGTGGCCCTGCACCAGAGGAGCAGTGAAATGTGGGCAAATGCAAGCAAACCTCCCTTCTAGGGAGAAGCATGAAGCTCTTTACCTGCAGGGACTGGCCGTTTCTCTTTTCTTGGCCCCAAGACTGCCCTATACCTACCACTGTGTGGTACATAGGATATTGGTTCCCAGAAGATGTCTGTGTCCCAATGCCAGAACCTCTGAAACAGTGCCTTCCATAGCAAAAGAGGCTTTGCAGATGTGATTAAATGTAAGTCTCTCGAGATGGGGACATCGCTGTGAATTGTCCAGGTGGGCCTGGTGTCATTGCAAGAAGGCCCAGAGTCAGAGGCAAGAGAGATGGAAGCAGAGGAAGGAGTGATAGGATGCATGTCTGGCTGGAAAAGGCAAGGCAATGGATTCTCACCTGGAGCTTCTGAAGGAGCAGCCTGCTGACACCCTAATTTTAGCCCCTTTCCGAACTTCTTTTTTTTTTTTTTAAGATTTTATTTATTTATTTGAGAGACAGATCACAAGTAGGCAGAGAGGCAGGCAAGAAGAGAGAGGAAGAAGCAGGCTCTCCGTGGAGCAGAGAGCCCGATGCGGGGCTCGATCCCAGGACCCTGGGATCATGTCCTGAGCTGAAGGCAGAGGCTTTAACCCACTGAGCCACCCAGGCGCCCCCCCCTTTCTGAACTTCTGACCTCAAAACTAAAAATAGTCAGTGTGTGTACTGGGGCTTTGTTATAGCAGCATAAGAAACTGATACAGACTCTTTTGTCTGCATTGGGTTGGACCAGGAATGAAAAGAATATAGGTGTAACCAGGGCTAACAGGCTCACAGAGAACTTGTAGGGAAACAATGTTGCTGTAAGTCAGGAAGACAGAGCACTCATTCCTTACTGCAGCATAACTTAGCCAAAACTGACCAGCGTAGGGATTTGATGATTTGGGGAGGGCACTCAAAGCAGCATTTATTGCTTCAGTTAGGATGCCATGGGCTGAAACTGGGAATCCTAATTTCTTTCTTTCTTTCTTTCTTTCTTTTTAATATTTTTAAAATTTATTTGAGAGATATTGAGAGCAGGAGAGGGGAGAAGGTCAGAGGAAGAAGCAGGCTCCCTGCAGAGCTGGGAGCCTGAGCAGGACTTGATTCCCGCACTCCAGGATCATGACCTGAGCCGAAGGCAGTCACTCAACTAACTGAGCCACCCAGGCGCCTAGAATCCTAATTTCAATGTCTTAAACAGTAAGGAAAAGCAAGCCACCACTACAAGAAATAATACAGATTAATCCTGTGGGCATAATATTAAGCAAGAGAAGCCAGATATTAAAAAGCGTGTTCTTCATAATCACATTTGTATGAAATTCACAAACAGGTAAAACCAGTGAACAATGTTAGGAGCTATGGTATCAGTTGCCTTGGGAAGCTCGTCCGGTTCAGCTCCAATCGTTCTGATCACCATTTTCTTCCCAGCAGCTAGAATAGTGCCCGAAATGCCATAAATGCCCCCATTACATTTGATGAGCTACACAATGAATGAATCATGCATACATATAACTTTTTATGTGACCCCAGATGGAGACATGACCTAAGGCAGGACACAGTATTTGGAGAAAAAAGAATATATGTATTTGGTTCAACTACTTGGAATGAAAATGAGACCTTAAATCTATGTCCAGCTTAGGAGCAGTGCAAGCTAGATCATCCTATGTAAGAAAAGGAATGCAGAGAAAAATGGTGGGAGGGGGAGGAGAGCATGGGGAAGGGATTCTGTGAGATGATAATTCATTCCTCCCTTGCATATGAAAATTGCGGAATGCTTGGTGGGGGAGGGGAACTCTCCTGGACACTGGTGAAGGAATTTTTGAAGTACTATTATTGGTCTGGATTGGCTGGGAGGATAATAATTGACATGAAGCAGGAGACAGGGAATTCGGAATGTCGTTTTACCAGGATTCATAAAAGTGAGGGCTCCCATTGGTAGCAGGGAGTTGGTGAGTGTTTTTGTGCATGCCAACAACATGAAGAAGGCAACTGGGGAGTTCCTCCTGACTTGCTGGGGACAGCAGTGCAATGTGGAGACCCCCCAGGAGTCTCTCTCCCCCACCCTGTGCCGTGCCACCTCACTAGCAGTGTGCCCCTGGAAAAGTCACCTTACCTTCACTCCAACCCTCTGAAGGCTCAGCAAAGGAATGAAGAAATGGGACGCAGGACAAGTCCTTATGTAACTTATGTAAAACAGGAATCTCAGAGGTGAGGTATTGGGCGCTGACCCTCAAATGTGACCTACTTCTCTTTTCCTACTTTCACTAACTACTGTGGCCTCCACGAGTCTGCCCATCCAACTGCAGGGATGGGAGGAATGGGACAGATATGCTCAAAGGGGAGGGGAGGGCTTGTGAGAGCCAGTAATGCTTTCTGGACTCAGAATACAGCAGCACTCAGAATACACAAAGAATATAGCTTTGGAGGAGGTTATTTAAAGAGTGGGATTGGGATTAGTGATCATTGCTCGGTACAAGCTCAAAATCTCATGATTTCGAGTGCTTGTCAAACTGTAATTGTACATGAATCACCTGGGGATATTATTAAAATAAGGATTCTGATTTAGTAGGTCTTAGATTCTAAATTTCTTTCTTTCTTTCTTTCTTTTTTTTTTAGATTTTATTTATTTGTCAGAGACAGAGGGAGAGAGAGCGAGCGAGCACAGGCAGACAGAGAGGCAGGCAGAGGCAGAGGGAGAAACAGGCTCTCTGCCGAGCAAGGAGCCTGATGTGGGACTCGATCCCAGGACCCTGGGATCATGACCTGAGCCGAAGGCAGCTGCTTAACCAACTGAGCCACCCAGGCGTCCCTCTTTTTTTTTTTTTTAAAGAAGATTTTATTTACTTATTTGTGAGAGAGATACAGAGAGAGAGCAGGGGCAGGGAGGAGGGGCAGAGGGAAAGGGAGAAGCAGGCTCCCCACTGAGCAGGGAGCCCAAGGCTGGGCTCATTGCTCATTCCTAGGACCCTGGGATCATGACCTGAGCTGAAGGCAGACGCTTAATGGACTAAGCCACCCAGGCACCCATCTTTTTCATTTTTTCTTCTTTTTTTTAGAGAGAGAGAGGGCATGAGCATGCACAGTGGGGGCGCGCAGAGAGAGAAGGAGGGAGGGAGAGAATCTCAAGCAGACTCCATGCTATTCTAAGAGCAGAGCCAGATATGGGGCTCAGTCTCATCACCCTGAGATTGTGACCTGAGCCAAAATCAAGCTCAGATGTTTAACCAACTGAGCCACCCAGGCACCCCTAGATTCTACATTCCTAACAAGCTCTCAGTTGATGTTAGCACTGCTGGACTGAATGCACGTTGGCAAAGAGACAGACTTCTGTCAATATTAAACCTCTGTATGGGGGCACCTGGGTGGCTCAGTGAGTTAAGCCTCTGCCTTCGGATCAGGTCATGATCTCAGGATCCTGGGATCGGGCTCCACATGGGGCTCTCTGCTCAGTGGGGAGCCTGCTTCCCCTCTCTCTCTGCCTGCCGCTCTGCCTACTTGTGATCTCTCTCTGTCAAATAAATAAAATCTTTAAAAAAAGAAAAAGATTAAACCTCTGTAAAAATGTCTTCAGAAGGTCTTGGCCTAGAACAAAATAAGGAAATAAATAACAAGCATTTGTATAAATGAAGAAAAAAAAATGGGTTCACTTTGGATTCTCCAAAGCTATGGAGTTGAGAGTTTCAGATGCCAACAATGCCCTAGATGCTATCTGGGTGACGTTGGTTAAAAGATCATTAAGCCCCCAGCTGTGTGCTGCTGTTGAAGGTGCCAGAAAAAGCAATGAAATATGAGCAAATTCTCTACCTTTATGGAACTTACTACCTAATAGAGACAACAGACACAAATAAATATATACACATTTGTATTTGAGATCATGAAAAACACTATGAAGGGAAAAAAATACAGGGAGGAGAGTTCAGGAAGCCTTGCACAGGACACGGTGTGTGAGGTGAGTCTTAAAGGATGGGCAGGTTCAGCCATGGAAGCACACCTTTGCAGGTATAGGGACTGGATTGTGGCAGGAGGAAGATGGGAAGTGGCTGAGCTGTCAGGTGGCTCTGGCCTGTGGAAGGAAAGCAGGAAAATGTCAGATAAAGTAAGAGACAATACAGAGACAGGTCAGAAACACCTTGAGTGAGGCTTGGACTTTATCCCGAGGGCAATGGGGAGCTATGGAGTGTTCTTTTTTTAATTAAGGTAAAATGCACACTACGTAACACTGGCCATTTGAACTATTTTCAAATGTACAATTCAGAGACATTAAATACATTGGCAATCTTTTTTTTTTTTTAAGATTTTATTTATTTATTTGATAGACATAGATTATAAGTAGAGAGGCAGGCAGGGAGAGAGGAGGAAGCAGGCTCCCCACCTAGCAGAGAGCTCGATGTGGGGCTCGATCTCAGGACCCTGAGACCTCTGCCGAAGGCAGAGGCTTTAACCCACTGAGCCACCCAGGTGCCCCTACATTGGCAATCTTGTGCAGCTATCACCACCATCTATTTCTAGAACATTTTTCATCCCAAAAGGAAACCCCAGACCCACCAAGCAAGTCATTTCTCCCACCCCCAGCCCCTCACAACCACCTACCTACTCTCTCTCCCTATAAACTTGTCTCTTTTCTGGATATTTCATCTAAATGAAATCATATAATATGTGACATTCTTCTATGTTGAATTTTTTTTCACTTACATACATTTCAAGGTTCATCCATGCGATAGCACAAATCAGTACTCCATTCCTTTTTATGGCTATATAATATTTCATTGTGAGGCATGGGGTGGTTTTGAGCAGTGGAGGGATGGTGTCAGGTCCCCTTTAAAGGAAAATCCTTCAGGGCTGTTGTGGAGGATGAACGGAAGGAGGCAGCTTGGAGTCTGGGAGAGTAAGGAGGAGGCCTGCTGAAGTGCCTGGTTGGCTGAGTCTATAGATCATGTGATTCTTGATCTCAAGGTCATGAGTTTGAGCCCCATACTGGGTGTAGAGCCTACTTTAAAAAAAAAAAAAAAAAGGAGGAGGAGGCTGGAGCCCTGGTTCAGAGACCCAAGTGGGGGCAGTGGATGTATTTGAGAGATGTGGGGGTAAGCAGCGACATTCTAAGGCAGGGGGAGAAGGAAAAGATGCTGCTAACTTGGGTTCTTTATCGGTTAGAGCTGAGCTTGCCTGAATGACTCAGTAGCTGACGCCTCCCTCCCCACCACTGTCACAGGAAGAGAAGGATTTCTAAGAATGCAGAGGGGAAGGCAGAGGAAAGCCGAGTCTGTAACTATTTTATACATCCCCTTTCAAAAAAGCCCTGATTTCTCCATGGAAGGAAGAGAACTGGCAGTTTCTGGGGACTTGTGGAGCACACCATTATTTCTACACAGGAATGAATCCATCCCAGCCCCTGACTTCAAGGGTCCCAGAGTTTAAGGTCAAGGAAAGACTTTTTTTTTTTAATGACAATCAATTCAGAAAACACTGAAAATGCTTCCTGAGACTTCTTTTCTTGTCAAGAAAATGGGATTTTTCTGATTTCAAAAATGCCATGTCTTTATTTCAAAATATTCTAGTGTGTTAGTAAGTGGAAAGACACATAAAGATGTTAAAAAACTTTTAGTATTGGGGCACCTGGGTGGCTCAGTTGTTAGGTGTCTGCCTTAGGCCTGGGTTGTGATCCCAGAGTCCTGGTATCAAGCCCCGCATCGGGCTCCCTGCTCAGTGGGGAGCCTGCTTTTCCTTCTCCCACTCCCCCTGCTTGTGTTCCCTCTCTCACTGTCTCTCTCTCTCTCTCAAATAAATAAATAAAATCTAAAAAATAAAAAAAAAAAATTCTTACTGCTGTCATGACTGGCACCAGGATTTATGTTAAGGGGAATCTTTTTTTTTTTTTTTTAAAGAGAGTGAGAGTGAGTATGGGGGCAGGAGGGGAGGGGCAGAGGAAGAGGGAGAGACAGAATCTGAAACAGGCTCCATGCCCAGTGCAGAGCCCCATCCTTGGGCTCAATCTCACGAGCCTGAGATGGTGACCTGAGCTCAAATCAGAAGTCGGAGGCTCACCAGCGGAGCCACCCAGGTCCCCAGAGGAGAATCTTGATGAACAAGTTGAAAGAGAAAGATGATGTTAGGAACATTAAGGGGAGACACTTCTGTAACCAGAAGAGTGGGACCCAGATGCTGAGTGGGTGGCCTTAGGTTGGGGAAAAGGGGAATGACGAAAGGAGAGGCTAGAGCAAGTCGACATACTCACCAGAGCCCTTGCAAATACTTTAAAAAATATTTTACTATTTTTTGGGCGCCTGGGTGGCTCAGTGGTTAAGCCGCTGCCTTCGGCTCAGGTCATGATCTCAGGGTCCTGGGATCGAGTCCCGCATCGGGCTCTCTGCTCAGCAGGGAGCCTGCTTCCTCCTCTCTCTCTCTCTCTGCCTGCCTCTCTGCCTACTTGTGATTTCTCTCTGTCAAATAAATAAATAAAATCTTTAAAAAAAATTTTACTATTTTTTATTAAATTTTTAAAAATTATGTTCTTTTAGCCAGTATACAGTACATCATTAGTTTTTGATGTAGTGTTCAATGATTCATCAGTTGCGTGTAACGCCCAGTGTTCACCACAACACGTGCCCTCCTTCTTGCCCATCCCCTGGTTACCCCAGCCCCCACCCGTCTTGCCAACGCTTTTAACAGTGATGGATGTTCTGTAAACTATCATTTTTTTTTTAACTTAAAAAAATTTTTTTTAAAAGATTTTATTTATTTGACACAGAGAGTCACAGAGAGAGATGGAACACAAGCAGGGGGAGTGGGAGAGGAAGAAGCAGGCTTCATGCTGAGCAGGGAGCCTGATGAGGGCCTTGATCCCAGGACCCTGGGATCAGGACCTGAGCTGAAGACAGAGGCTTTAACCTACTGAGCCACCCAGGTGCCCCCAACTATCATTTTTTTTTTAAATTAACTTTTAAGGGTGCCTGAGTGGCTCAGATGGTTGAGTATCTGCCTTTGGCTCAGGTCATTATCCCAGGGTTCTGGAATTGAGCCCTACTTGGGTTCTTGCTTCTTGGGGAGCCTGCTTCCTCCTCTGCCTCTCTCTCTCTCTCTCTTTGTCTCTCATGAATAAATAAATAGAATCTTTTAAAAGTCAATTAATTTTTAAAATATCTCTGCCGTTTCAGTGAAATAAATCTCTCCATCCCTCCACGAAATCTTCAGTAAAGTCTGCTATTTTCAGGAATGCTTTTGTGTGAATGGATTTCCCTTGAGTATTGTTTTTTGGGGAACCAGAGAACCCGTGTATGAAATAATACTTCCTGTAGGCAAAGGGAGCCCTAGAACATTATAATCCTTCCACCATTTGTAGACACTTTGCCAGAGAGCAATGTTAATTGGCAGAGGCTCAGGAGAAGTTTCTTAGATCATCAGGTCAAGGAAGCTAACATCAAGGTTAAGAATATCACCCACTGTCCAGATAGGGCTGCTTCTAAATATGACAGAAATAACACATTTCATCATTTGTTTGATTGGGTGCGACATAAGTTTTGATGACTTATACAACTTAGTTTCGTTATTTACCTGTCAATTCCACTGTAATTTAAGTAAGTAGGTTTTATTTTCCCCACATAACACAAAGCCAGAGGTCAGCTGCCCAGCTGCTCACCAGCACTCTCAGGCACCCTGGCTCCCTCCTGCATGTGTTCCCCTCCGTCCCTGGCATCTACTCTCATTGTCATTCTTGGTGCATCATCCTAGGATGGCCACCACAGCTTCCAGCTTCCCAGCCATGATCAGGGCCAATGTCCATGGGGAAAGCGTGCAATCATTTTATCAGGAAGAGCAAATGCTTGCTAAGAAGACTTACATTTCACTGGCCAGAACGGATCCCCTGACCCCTGGCATAGAGTTCAACAGGTAAAAGAATTCTTGTTATGCTCTAAAATTGTTGTCACGAAGAGTTCAAGCCTGCGATGGTGTGATGCACTGGAAAGACCACAGTCCTGGAGTCAGGCTGAGTGTGAATTTCGGCTCTGCCTTGTGCTAGCTCTGAGACCTTGGGCAAACCACTCCCTTCTGCAAGTTTCACTTTCCTCCCTGCAAAAATGAGCATAAGAACATCACCTCCTTCTTAGTACTGGTGTTAAGAACAAGTGAACGACATGAAATGTCATTTTTCATGTCAGGTGTTCGTTTTTGCTGGGACTGATTCTTTTTCTTTTTAAAGATCTTATTTATTTATCTGAGACAGAGAGAGAGAGAGAGAGAGAGAACACAAGCAGGGGGAGAGGGGCAAAGGGAGAAGAAGGGCGAGAAGCAGACTCCACACTGAGTAGGGAGCCTGATGCAGGGCTCCATCATAGGGCCCTGGGACCATGACCTGAGCTGAAGGCGGATGCTTAACCAACTGAGCCCCCCAGGCATCTCCAAGTTCCAGCTTTTAGGTCCCTTATCTGCTGGAAGGACACTTACTGCCCTACGAGGTGACTCCTCCAATTTGGGGTCCACTGGGGCCCGAAGAAGCAAAGTGACCTGCAGGCCATCATTCAGCACCCCAAAGCTGCCAAGTTCTCACTACTGCTACTGTCAGGGCCTCTCCGTCCGGTAGTCACAGTCACAACTTCACCAGGGCCTGTGCACAGGGGTTGTGAAACTTCCTCTATAGCTAGCTATGTCCTCACCCACCGGCTCTGACCGCAGACCTTGGAGGAAGTGCCCAGCTGTGCGGGGTCCGCCCCCACGGGGCTAGGGACAGTCTTCCGGAGCCCTCCAGGATCCCCTCCACCATTTCTGCCCTCACCAACTGGGCAGAGCAGGCCACTTGCTGAGGATATTAAAACCCAGTAGAGCGAGGCACCCAAAGACAATCTGTTCTGTTCCTAACACCTCCAACCACGTCACGCCTCTCCATTACAAGCTCTCCTCGAATGCAGGAGGAGGATATTTCACAAAAGTTAGCACAGTGTGGAATTCTATTCTCTCCTTGCCCAGTTAGTCCATGACCACCAGGGGCCCACCGGTCGGCCAGCTAATCCAGGTTTGTTCCAGGAGAGCTGGGGTGAGGTCTGTGCTGGGGATCAAGCTCTGGGAGTGGAGAGTGGATCCCCCCACTTCTCCCCAAGATCCAAGATTCCCAAACTGCAGTCTTGGAAACGCCCTCCCCATTCTGTCCCTTTATTTGGATCTCTGCACTCCCTGCTCTGCTCTGGGAATCTGCCTTTGGAGCAAAGTGAGTAGGGAAAAGCTTGCCAAGGTGATGTAACACGGAATCCAGAATCCACGCAGCTAGCTAGGACAGGCCTGTCTTTCTCCCGCAAGAGAAATATGTGTTTGGCACGAGGCCAGCAGGTGGCTCAGTTCCAGACACAGCACATACCAGACTGCTGGATGCAAATGGCTTCCACACCCCCCACCCCCCCTACTCCCCCCACCCCCGTCTAGGGTGGTCGCTGATACTCTCTCCAGACCCCGGGCAGCAGGATGGAAGAAAACAAATGGAGAGTGAGCAATTTTCTTAGGAAACCACGCACCATTCATTACACAGATCATCCCCCTCCTACCCCAATCCTCCCAAGCAGTCACATGACCAAGGTAGTGGCGGTGTGGTGGGGGGTGGTGCAGGGGATGGCACATGTCTCTAATGGGCCATCAGGTGCCCAGATCAAATTCAAAGTGTTCTTCTGCTAAAATAGAACCTGGGGAGGCAGAGTGACTAACAGCCTCCAGCGTCATGCCAGAAGGTTATGTTTTCCGAAGAAAAAAAGCAGATTTTTTTTTCTATCTTCCTTTCTCCTGGAACGCACAACTATAACCACAGTCAGCGTTTTCCCTCCCTATTCAAGTGGGGGAAAAAATTGCCTTCATTGGAAAAAAAAAAAACAAAGAACAAGAAACCACGAAGCAAGGAACACGCAGTCATCTGCAAAACTGGTATGTCCTGAGCTTCTTAGAAGAAAGCCTTCTCCCTGCCATCAGCAAATCCCTGCACCAGCTCACTGCTCAGGCAGCAGACAGAGGGGCTCCCGGGGGGACCCTCTGGGGGTGTTGAGGTCTGAGGGGGTTCAGGGACGTGATGGGACAGCTCCCAGAGCCGAGGGAGGCTGCCAGGATGCGGGCAGGGCAGGCCACCGAGGAGCCCCAATGAAGGCGAGTGCAGGGCAGTGCCAAGGATGCCACTGCAGGACAGGCTGGCCTCCAGGATGGGTTGCAGGGGCCTGGGGTTGGCTGGCCAGCAGGGGGAGCCCAGCCGCACAGGCCGCAGAGCCTGATGGGTAAGTGTGCAGCCTGGGGAGGAGGCCACCTGCGTTTGAGCCGGCTCTGGGGCTGCCTGCATCTCCACTCATCGTCAGATAGTCGTTGTGTGTTACATTCATTACGTGCACCTTCATGATGGACTTTGTTCACTATGTGCAGACAGGATATCCAGGTCTGCCTCCACGGGGCAGGGGCGACCATAGGTCTTGTCTCCTGCCTTTTTTTTTTTTTTTTAAAGATTTTTATTTATTTATTTGACGGATGGAGATCACAAGGAGGCAGAGAGGCAGGCAGAGAGAGAGGAGGAAGCAGGCTCCCTGCTGAGCAGAGAGCCCGATGTGGGGCTCAATCCCAGGATCCTGGGATCATGACCTCAGCCAAAGGCAGAGGCTTTAACCCGCTGAGCCACCCAGGCACCCCGTCCCCTGCTTTAATAAAGCCACTTTTTGGGACATGTCGTGGCTCAGTCGTTGAGTGTCTGTCTTCAGCTCAGGTCATGATCTCGGGGTGCTGGGATGGTGCCCCATGTTGGGCTCTTGCTTCTCTCTTTGCCCCTCACCCCACTCATTCTCGCTCAAATAAATAAATAAAATCTTTAAAAAATAAATGAATTAGCCTTGGGATGTCTGGGTGGGTCACTCAGTTAAGTGTCGTCTGCCTTCAGCTCAGGTCATGCTCCAGGGTCCTGGGACCAAGTCCCCTGCTCAACAGGGAGTCTGTTTCTCCCTCCCTTTGTCTGTTCCCCAGGCTCCTGCTCTCTCTCTCTCTCTCTCAAATAAATAAATAAAATCTTTCTTAAAAAATCTGAATTAGCGGGGTGCCTGAGTGGCTCAGTGGGTTAAGCCTCTGCCTTTGGTTCAGGTCATGATCTCAGGGTCCTGGGATCGAGCCCCACATCCGGCTCTCTGCTCAGCAGGGAGCCTGCTTCCCCCTCTCTCTGCCTGCCTCTCTGCCTACTTGTGATCTCTGTCTGTCAAATAATAAATAAAAATCTTTAAAAAAAAAATCTGAATTAGCCTTGGTTAAAATGAACAGATACCCTGCACCACATGGGGATTTTATGAGAAGCCTTGAAAGGAAGGTATGTTTGTTGCTGGGGTGCTCAGAAGACATAATTGCTGATGTGCCCTTTCTCGCTGCGTGAGGACACAGGGGTAAGCGAATGTTTATAACCCAGTGTCTGGGGAAGCAGTGGTCGAGGGTCTGTGATGTTATGATTTATAATAAGAGATGACCCACACTCTCACTCCCTCTCACTAACTCAGCAACAAAAAAACAAAGGTCCCTATCAATGGAGCCCAGGAAGAAAATTAGTTGATTCAATAAATGCATATTCCAGGGGCGCCTGGGTGGCTCAGTGAGTTAAAGCCTCTGCCTTCCGGTCATGATCCCAGGATCCTGGGATCGAGCCCCACATCCAGCTCTCTGCTCAGCAGGGAGCCTGCTTCCTCCTCTCTCTCTGCCTGCCTCTCTGCCTAATTGTGATCTCTGACTGTCAAATAAATAAAATCTTTAAAATAAATAAATAAACAAACAGATAAATAAATAAATGCATATTCCAGACTTTTTAAAAAAGCATCAAGCCATCTTATCCAAAATGTGGTGTGTCCTCTAGTCCCACCTCCAGTAACAAGGGCCTTCATTTTATTGCCAAGCAGAGATATGATATTAGCCGAACTGACTTCCATCCATCCAGCTGGTTTTAGGAGCAATTCTACTGGTCAGAGTTAGTATGAAAACCGACTGGGACCAGTGCTTGCCCCACACATCTGAACACACTCAAGAAAGTTAATGGACACAACGCAGGGCAGGTGGGAGTTATCCATTACAGCTGAGCACAGTGGAGGCGAGTCACATAGTTAATGGTGGCTGAAAATCATAAACAATGTTATGTATATTTGTATGTTTATGTATTTATTTGTCATCTTTTCACCCAGCCTGGGGCTCTGACTCACAACCCCGAGGTCAAGACTCACATGCCCTTCCCGGTGAAACTGCCAGGCGCCCCACATACAATGTTAATTGTAAAAGTCGAATTTATTTATTATAAAATAAAATAAATAATAACATAAAATAGATAATGACATAAAATAAATAACAAAATGAAAATAAAGCTATAAAATAAAAGATAGTTAAACATTAAAAAATAAAAAATAAAATTTAAAAGTAAAATAATAAAAAACAATAAACCAAAATAATAAAATAAAAAATAAAATAAAATAAAATAAAATAAAATAAAATAAAATAAAATAAAATAAAATAAAATGGAAAACAAAATCCCCTGAGCTCCCAAGGACAGCGGCCGGCAAATTCGGGATTATGTCCCTAGAGGCCCAGGAGGTGGGGCCCCTGGCTGGGTTTTGCAGGCTGACCTCTGACATCCGCCCGCGGCCACAGAGGGCCTGCACCCGCAGAGGGCCCGCGCTACCAGAAGAGGGCGCTCCGACACAGCAGATGCCCACCGGCCGGCGTCGCGCTGGGAGCCGCAGCCAGGTGAGCCGGCCCCGCCCACTTGCGAAGGCGTCTCCGCGAGGTAACCTGAGCGGCCGCTCCTGGAAATCCTCTGTGGGCCAAGAGGCCGCTGAGCAAGGTAAGCAAAGTTCCCGGAGCAGGAGGAAACACTAAGGAATGCAAATGAAAGCCTGCATTGTTCTCAGGCAAAACGGAGGGGGATCACCTGTCTCTGGACGCCTGCGGGGCAGCAGGTGACACCCCCTCTATTCCCTAGACCGTCTGCGGAGGAGACTGTCTTCCAGGATCCAGCTCCGAGGAAGGTTACAGGTATTTTCAAGGCCGCCGCATAACTTGGTGATTTAAAGGCAGCACAAGCAATTAACGTGTTTAAAGAACAAGCAGGGGAGGGAGGCAGACCCGGGGAGGGAAGGGGAGAGGGGGAGAGAGAGAGGAAGAGAGCGGAAGCCGGGCGAGCCTCCCTTGTGTGGGCTCGCCCTGGCTGTACCCCGCAGCAGGCAGTCCCCCCAGAGACTGATCACCCAGGGCATGGTTGGGGAAAAGGGATGGGGTTGTGTTCCCCAAATGGTTTTCCCCAGATGTAAATAATCCCATGGAGTCAGGAAGACAGTAGTGAGGTCTGTGCATCCTGTTAGAATGCCTCAAGGGAGCAAGGTAAGACGGGTGGCCAGCTGTCACCATGACCCTCCCCATCCTTCCGGACCCCGCGGCTGGGCTGAGTTCCTGACACGCTGTAGGCAGGCGCAGCCTATTTGGCAAATGGTAGCACCCCCAGGTGCTGGGTCATTTGCATCTGGGTTCCTTTCACTTGTCAGTGGCACGAAGAGTGGGGAAACCTGCCGCCAGACACGAAAGGACAATGCATTTTCCCAGATGCTGACAGGTGGCTAGGAAGTTCTCCTCGCCGATACACCACGGAAAACACGCCGTCCCCAGACAGCGGGGCTCTTCTCTTGTGCCTGACCTAGGCTTGGCTTCTGGGGTGTTATTTACCCAAATGTGTATTCATGGAGATCCTGAATTTCAGGCTAAGCTACCTCATGTTTTAAAGAACCGTCACATCCTGTTTCACTGTGTGCCAACAAGAATAGGTATTGGGGGGGGGGCACCTGGGTGGCTCAGTGGGTTAAAGCTTCTGCCTTAGGCTCAGGTCATGGGCTCAGGGTCTTGGGATCGAGCCCCACATCGGGCTCTCTGCTCAGCAAGCAGCCTGCTTTCCTTCCTCTCTCTCTGCCTGCCTCTCTGCCTACTTGTGATCTCTCTCTGTCGAATAAATAAATAAAATCTTTTTTTAAAAAAAGAAAAGAAAAGAATAGGTATTACATTTTGTCAAATGCCCCTTGAGCATGTCTGGGGATGGTCACGGGATTCTTTCTCTACTTCTCTGTTAAGATGATAAATTACTGATTTCCTGATCTGGGTCTTCCCTGCACACCCCACTCAGCCAAGATGTATTTTCGTTCCTTTGTTTTAATACATTGCTGAGTATCCTTCACCTACCAAACCACTCTCTCCTGGAACACAGCCCTGCGGTCAAAACCTTTGATGCTGATCTAATTTTTTCTTTCTTCTAAGTCAACTTGATCTATTGCTCAGATATCTAAATAATTGTTTTCCTCTTTAAAAAAAAAAAAAGCCAACTGGTAGTTTTTCTAGAAGCTGAGGACTGGTTTTGGTTAATTTTTCTTTTCTTTTCTTTTCTTTTTTTTTAATATTTTATTTACTTAGGGAGGGAGCACAAGAGGGGAGTAGCAGGGAGAAGCAGACTCCCCGCTGAGCAGGGATTCCAGTGCTGGGCTCCATCCCAGCACCCTGAGATCCTGACCTGAACCCAAGGTAGACGCTTAACCACCTGAGCCCCACAGGCACCCCTCAGCTGACTTTCCTAGTTACATCCTGGGCCTTTCCATTTGAAAGGAATTTCAGGAAATTTTTTTTTTTAAGATTTTATTTATTTATTTGACAGAGATCACAAGTAGGCAGAGAGGCAGGCAGAGAGAGAGAGGGAAGCAGGCTCCCTGCTGAGCAGAGAGCCCGATGTGGGGCTCCATCCCAGGACCCTGGGATCATGACCTGAGCCGAAGGCAGCGGCTTTAACCCACTGAGCCACCCAGGCGCCCCGAATTTCAGGAAATTTTTAAAGATTCTGGCCTTTATTCTCCGTCTCCCTCCCTTGCTTTGGATTTTCTTCTTTAGGTCTTTCCTCCTCTTTCCTCTTTCCTCTTCCCTCTCACTTTCTGGGGAGTGGTCGGCTACGGTCATTTATATCTGGTTGTTTTTCTTCTTCTTTTCATACTCAATTTCACCTACCATGTGTTCTGTGGGTCTGTTCATTCCTATTACAGTTCAGCTGTCATTTTTAAAATATCTCCCCCCCCTTTTTTTTTCCAATTTACATCTAAAATATCTTCTTCAACATTTCTAGTCCTCTCCTGACCTCCCTCGGTGCCTCTTGGGGCATCTTCTGAGATTTCCCTGGGTGATATCCTCGTCTTCTCGGTGTGATGATGTGATTTTGAATGAGACGTCCGTCTCTGGCTGAGCCCCGTGGGCTTGCATTTCGGAGTTCATGGGGATGCTGGCCGCCTAGTGTCCCTGCAGATGGTGTCCACAGGTATCTTCCTCTGCTGCATCTGTTGTTAAGGAAGGAGTAGGGGGAGAAGATTCAGAAAGGAATCGTTGAAGCCTCTCTCTGCACGTATTTTGTTTTCCTTGAAGACGTGCTCGGGCTTGGCCGGCGTGCATTCATTCACTCACTCATTCGTTCACGGAGCTCTCTTAGCCCACTGGAGACAGAGCTGGTCCCAGGTGCCTGCCTGATCACATCCGCAGGGATGCCCGGCAAGCTCATGAGATACCGGGAGAAGCGGGCAGCAGATGCCATCCTGCTCAGCAGAACAAAACAATTACTCATGTTTCTCATCAAATCAAAGACTCGGGAAGAGGAATATAAACAGTTGGCACACAGAACCCCTCGCTTCATTCCACTTGTTCCAGGGCTGTTGTCACGCGCCTCTCGGACATGGGTTGGAGCCTGCCCCCGCCAGTGGGTCCTTCTGCAGCCGTCCTCCAGCACGAGGCCCAGAACACCAGAGGTCTCAGGGAAAAGTCCCCTGGATTCGTGAATCAGCTGCGGAAAAAAATAAGCTCCTTCGGTTTGTTCTCAAGCACAGTCTCTGAGGCCCAGCAGAGCTGGAAATGGGGGCTGAGTCCTTCTGTGGCCGGTTGTGGGAGAGCTGCTGGGCTTACAGGTCTGGCCTCTACCCCTGCTTGTCCGCAGCTGCCTCCCCTTCCCCTACAGAGACACCCAAAACTGTCTCGGAACACTGAAGTCGTCGTGGGGGAAGGGGTGTATAATCATCTCCTTTTATTCTGTGTTTTGATGCTTTGACATATTGGGGTCTGGCTAACCCTGGAGGGACCGCCCTATTCAGGTCTACTGATTCCTAGAAACAGCAAAGTGGCATGTGTCTTTCCTATGCAGACGCCCCCTTCATGTCCCCTCTTCTCTGCCCTAATCACCAGGGGCCAGGGGCCAGACAACCAGGACACCCCCTACTGGCCAGAAGTCCATCCTAAATCTGTACACCCTGCCTCCCCCTTTCCTTCCCATAGTAACCCCCAATCAGGCTCTTGGTCATGCTTTCCCCTCCCTCTGCCTCCTCTCGGACCCTGGTGCCTCGCCTTGGGGTGGCATGCCCCCTCCTCCTGGGATCTAGGAAAGTACCCAGGTTGTTTTTACTATGGGCAGTTCTGACAGCAAACCACACCCACAACCAGTTCTCCAACTTTCCAGATGCTGAGTGTCCGGTGATTCATGTCCCTTCTGACCCTATGAGTTAAGGCTCAGTCCCACCAGACTGCCCGCTCCCTTCAGAAGCCGGCTGCAAGTCCGAATTCACCCCCCATACTTCTGACCGAATGGCCATAAACCAGGGGTTCCCACAAGCCCCCTCCTCGGGTTTGACCATGTGCTGGAATGGCCCTCAGGACTCCAGAAAGTGCTTTGCTGATAACCTGATAATTATCAAAGATACCACTCAGGTGTAGCCCCACATAAGAAGAGATGCACTGGGGGCGCCTGGGTGGCCCAGTGGGTTAAGCCTCTGCCTTCAGCTTGACCCTGGGATCAAGGCCCGCATCTGGCTCTCTGCTCAGCAGGGAACCTGCTTCCCCCTCCCCCTCTGCCTGCCTCTCTGCCTACTTGTGATCTCTCTCTCTCTGTGCCAAATAAATAAAAAAAATCTTAAAAAAAAAAAAAAAGAAAAAAGAAGAGATGCACGGGGTGCCTGCTGGCTGGGCCGGTAGAGCATGCAACTCTTGATCTCAAGGGGTGAGTTCAAGCCCCACACTGGGCACAGAGTTTACTTAAAAAAATAAATAAAATACAATTCAAAGACCTGTACCCCTGGGGCTAATAATACATTATATGTTAATTTTTAAAAATTTTAAGCAAAAATAAATAAATAAATAAAATGCAATCTCCTAGAAGGACCCATGTGCCCAACCAAACTCAAACACCTGTATAAAAAGAGATGCATAGAGCAAGGTTTTGGGGAGTGCCCTCTGAGGGCTCATCACCCTCCTTGCACCTTGATGGGTTTGCCAACCCAGAAGCTCACCAAACTCCATCATTCAGGGGTTTTATGAAGGTTTCATCACATAGGCACAATTGATTAAATCTCTAGCCATCGGTGATGGACTCCACGCCTAGCCCCTCCACAACCCGGGGTGCAGGCTCCAATCCTCCATCCACACCTGGGTGTTGGTGGAAGCCAGCCCCCCTGTTGAAGCCACATAGGGGCCACCAGTCAGCTCCTCAGCATGCAAAACACACCACTCCAGAGAGCCCAGGCGTGTTGGGAGCTGAGTGCCAGGAGCTGCGCACGAAGACCAAATATTAGAACAAAAGATGCTCCTGTCTCCCCATCACTCAGGATATTACAACAGTTTTAGAAGCTGAATCAGGAGCCCAGAGAAAGCCCAGTTATAAACTACGTTTTCTTTTCTTTCCTTTTTTTTTTTAAGATTTTATTTATTTATTTGTGAGAGAGAGAGTGCAACCACAAACAAAGGGAAAGGTAGGCAGAAGGAGAAGCAAGCTTCCTGCTGAGCAGAGGGCCCAATGTGGGACTCGATCTCAGGACCCTGGGATCATGATCTGAGCCGAAGACATACGCTTAACTGACTGAGCCACCTAGGGAGGAAGCCCTAAATTATGTTTTCAATGGCAAACAATTGCCCTGATCTGTTGGCCTTACTATCCCTGAAGAATAATAAAAAGTCTATTTATTTTTAATCCCAGTTAACATGTTATATTAGTTTCAGGTGTACAAGATAGTGTATTCATACAACACCTGGTTCTCATCACGACAAATGCATGCCTTCATCCCCATCACCTGGTTCCCCCTTCCCCACCACCCCTCTGGTGACCATCAGTTCTCTACAGTTAAGAGTCTGTTTCTGTTTGTCTCTCTTTTTTCCCCTTTGCTTATTTGTTTTATGAGTGAAATCATATGTAAAAACCTCCATTTTATTTGTTTGTTGACTCATTATTATTTTTAAAGATTTTCTTTATTTGATGGAGAGAGAGAGAGCGAGCTCGTGCATGCCCAAGCAGGGGTAGTGGCCGGCAGAGGGAGAAGCAGACTCCCCGCGCAGAGAGCCTGATCTGGACCTGATCCCAGGACTCTGGGGGATCAGAGATCATGACCTGAGCAGAAGGCCGATGCTTAACCCACTGAGCCATCCAGGTACCCCTATTTATTTATTTGTTTGTTTAAAATGTTTTTTTTTTTTTTTACTTTTTTTTAAAGATTGATTTATTGTGGAGAGAGGGGGTGCGTCGGGGAGGGGCGGAGGGAGACCATCTCAGGCAGACTCCCAGTGAGCTCGGAGCCCGCCGTCACTACCCAGACATCATGGCCTGAGCCGAAATCGAGAGTCAGACGCTTACCCGACTGAGCCGCCCAGGCGCCCCCAAAACCTCTATTTTATTTTATTTTTTATTATTTTTTAAGATTTTTATTTATTTATTTGATAGACAGAGAGAGATCACAAGTAGGCAGAGAGGCAGGCAGAGAGAGAGGGGGAAGCAGGCTCCCCGCTGAGCAGAGAGCCCAATGTGGGGCTCAATCTCAGGACCCTGAGATCACGACCTGAGCCCAAGGCAGAGGCCTAAACCACTGAGCCACCCAGGCGCCCCCCAAAACCTCTATTTTAAAACGGGGCAAAACTGCCTCCCGCTGGGTACCATGGTTCTAAACTTCATCTGTTAAATTCATTTATTTGTTTTATGCACAGAATAACTTTGCAAGTAGGAATAACATTGTTCCAAGTTCTAAAATAGGTAATCTCTGCGGTCCTTTTTTTAAAGTTTTATTTACTTAAGTCCTCTGTTTACCCAACGTGGAGCTTGAACTCACAACCCAGGAGATCAAGAGTCTTGTGATGCTCTTCTGAGGGAGCCAGCCGGGTGCCCCAAGGCTGGTTTAAATTTGTTAGCCTTTTTTTTTTTTTTTTAAAGTAATCTCTATGCTCCATGTGGGGCTCAAACTCATGACTCAGACCTCCAACGAGCCGGCCAGAAAGCCCTGTCTGCAATCTTCTTCTTCTTCTTCTTTTTTTTTTTTTAAGATTTTAATTATTATTTGACAGACACAGAGAGAGATCACAAATAGGCAGAGAGGCAGGCAGAAAGGGAGAGGGAAGCAGCCTCCCTGCTGAGCAGAGAGCCTGATGCGGGGCTCGACCCCAGGACCCTGAGATCATGACCTGAGCCGAAGGTAGAGGCTTTAACCCACTGAGCCACCCAGGCGCCCCACCTGTCTGCAATCTTCTTCTTCTTCTTTTTTTTTTTTTTTTTAAAGAATTTATTTATTTATTTAATTGACAGAGAGAAATCACAAGTAGGCAGAGAGAGGAGGGAAACAGGCTCCCCACTGAGCAGAGAGCCCGATGTGGGGCTCGATCCCAGGACCCTGAGATCATGACCTGAGCTAAAGGCAGAGGCTTTAACCCACTGAACCCCCAGGCGCCCCACCTGTCTGCAATCTTCTTGAGAGAATTCAGAACAGATCTCCCCAAAAAGGTGCCCCTTTGGCATGTTTTTCTGAACTGAAGGCAATTGAGACCAGACCTTGCAGGCCCAGGAGAAACTTCTGTCCCTCACTTAACTACCTAGAAGACTCTAAACTAGGGGTCTTTTCCAGAATTAGAGCTATTACCCAAGACGGGTTTTATCTGAGGGCCCCATCTGTACAGCAGGGCAGACATCTACTTACCAAACGTGTGTTCTTCCCGCCTTGCTCCCCTCTGAGGCCCCGGCCCCCAGCCCTGTCCTCAGCTCCACGTGGCACAGAGACCTGCCTCAACTTACCTCTCTGTTTTGGAATCTCATATGGGCAAAAGTCAATTTGATCTTTCCTGCTAATCTGTCTCATGTCAGTTTAATTCTTAGAGCAGCCTTTGAAGGGTAGAGGAGAGTTTCTCCTCCCCAAACTCTATAGGTGAAGATACTTAAAACTGTGTCAGCAAGGTCACAGCCAATGGTTAATTATCACAAGACTTTGTGGAGGGTTTTTTTTCCCCCATTTTAAAAAAAAACTGAAGTATAGTTTTTATTGTGGCTTTTTTTTTTTTTAAGAGAGAGGGTGGGAATGGGATTGGAGGAGGGCAGAGGGGGGCAGAGAGAGAGAATCTCAAGCAGACTCCCTGATGAGCCCAGAGTCTACCCTAGACTTGATCTCATGACCCTGAACTCACGACCTGAGCAGAAATTGAGAGTCAGATGCTCAGCCGACATGCCACCCAGGTGCCCCTAACAGAAATATAGCTATACAATGTTACTGCAGTTTCAAGTGTACAAGTAAGTGATTCCATGGGCATACACAGTACTCTGGGCTCACCCCTAGTGTCACTGCTGCTGTCAGTAATTGTCACAAGCTCGTAGAGCAAGCTCCCTTCCCTTTTATAACCTCCTTCACAGCTTTGGATGGACAGACTATTGCACAACAAACATTTCAACAAACCTCACTGTCCATTACTGACAGTCACAGTTTCAAGATTTCAAGGTGATGAGCCCCAGGACTATTTAAGAAGAAGAAAAGAAAAACCCATCATGTTATTCAAGCATTGTCTTTATGATAGCGAATTACAGAATAAATATAATTTGGACTCTCATTTTTAGATGTTTGGTATGTCAATGTTTGCGCAGTTTTTTCTGAGCTATTTACACAAAGGTTAATGACTAACCTAGTTATGAGGCCTCACTTCTGTCAGCCACTAAAGAGGGTCTGAGGGCAACCTGGCTGACTCAGAGGAGCATGTGACTCTTGATCTCAGGGTCGTGAGTTTGAACGCCCCATTGGGAGTAGAGATGACATAAAAAAGTAAAATCTTAAAAAAAAAAACAAAAAAGCGGGGCATGCTCCTGGGTGGTTCAGTTGGTTAAATGTCTGCCTTCTGCTCTGGTCATGATCCCAGGGTCCTGGGATTGAGTCCTGCACTGGGGCTCCTTGCTCCGTGGAGTGTCTGCTTCTCCTTCTCCCTCTGCTCCTATGCCACCTCCCCACCCTCGCTCGTGGGAGCTCTATCACTCTCTCTTTCTCTCAGATAAATAAATAAATAAATAAATAAAATCTTAAGGAAAAAATTTTTATTAAAAAAATTGATGGTTTTTCTCAGTAACTACATGTTGAAACTCAGGGCCTCTGGTTTCCATGATAATTTTGATAAAGGATCAGGTTTATCATCCATATTTCTTATTTGCACAGAATTAAATAAGCCCAGAGGGGACAGCCGGAACCGTGCTTCTGATGGAGTCTGTCCTTGCCTGGCATGTCTCCTACTCATCAAGCTGGGGTAACCAGAATAGGTAACGTCTATTGAGCACTGACTGTGTTAGGAATCGATCCAAACCCTTTCCACGCATTAAATAATTTAATCTGAGGTATGTGTTAGCACAGAAAGCTGAAGTGATCTGCTAGTCATCTGTTGCTCTGCAAGAAACTTCTCAAAATTGGACGAGCTGAAAACAATAATGATTTCTTACTTCCCACGGTTGCCAGAGTTGGCTGGGCTCTCAGCTCTGCAGGGTGCTGACTAGAGGGACTCGTGAAGCTTTGTTCAGTTGGGGGCTAAAATCCAAGATGGTGTCCCTCAGATGCCTGGAGCCTTGGTGGGAATGATGGGACCACCGGGGTCTTCCTCCAGGACACTCATCAGAGTCTAGCGTGGAGCTTCTCATCTGCTGGCTGGCTTCCAACCCAATGAAATCAGAAGCTGCCAAGTCCCGTACTGCCTAGGGCTGAGAAGTCACACACTGCCACTCCCAGCATGTGCTCTTGGCCCAGGCATGTCACCCGACCACAGGGGAGGTCAACAAACTCCACCTCTCCATGGAACAAGCAACATGATTCCACAGACTGGGGAGGAATTGTCTGCCACTGTCTTTGTAATAAAGCACGTAAGGGGCATTTCATCTCTAAATGGTGGAGAGAGGATTGGAAGCTCGGCTGTTTGGACCACGCCCTTGCTCGTAACCCTGATGCTCTTCAGCCTCTCCCTGCACACTTCCAAAGATCTGTGCCAAGGACTGCTCAGAAGCAGACCTACCTCCTCTGAAGTTCCCGGTGAAGTCTAATCTGTTAACATTAATTTTATGTGTCAGCTTGACTGGACCATGGGGCACCCAGATATTTGGTCAAGCATTATTCTAGGCATGTTCCTGGAGGAGGGTGGTCCTGGAGGAGATTAACCTTGGAATCAGCACTCTGAGTTAAGCAGATGGCCCTCGTACTGTGGGTGGGCCTCCTCTAATCACTTGAAGACCTGAATGGACCCAAAAGTTCTTTCTGCCTGACTGCCTTTGAGCTGGGAAATTCATTTTTGTTTCCTGCCTTTGGCTCTTTCTGGGTCTCAAGCCTGTCATCCTTCAGATGAGAACTATACCACTGGCTCTCCTGGGTCTCTAGTTTGCTGGATGAAAATCTTGGGACTTGTCAGCCTCCATAATTTTACATAGAAGTTATATACACATAAATATATGCATAATTTAATATATGTATATAAAAGCACAAATAACTGTGCTTTGTCATCTGTCATCCTATCATCCTATCAGCTGTGACCACTGGGGGAGCAACTCTTCCAGGTGTGGGAGGCCAAACCCCCAAGTGCGTTCACCTGCTTCCCATAACACCCAGATCCCCTGGATGCATTCATTGGATTCCCAGAATATTCCAAATGAGCCCTGCCTCCTCGTACACTGTGAGTCTGCAATGCCTCCGTAAAAAGCATTTAATAACTCCAGGAATAGCTCCTTTCTCTTAACCTTCTCACTATGCTCCAGGCATTCCTCCAAATCCTCTGAGAGGCTGAGCTGCTGACTCTGAGTGGGAAGCAGGACCTCAGCCCCGTCTGAGCCCACCTCCCCTGGGGAGCCTTGGAGACTGGAGGGATTGGCAGCTCGTTGCTCAAGAACATGTCTGTCAAGGCCTGGGACTTTGTAATTCCTACACACTCATGTGCTATCTTGTCCCTGTTTCACGGATGCCGGCAGAAGACTTGCACTCCCAAGTCACAAAGGATTTATTCCCAGGTTACAGCAGGCAGGAGGACCCCATGCTTGTGCTGGTTTCCCAGGTCCCCCGGGTCCCACTCAGGCAATGCAGAGGGGCACAGGGGGGCTATGTCCATGTAGTTGTGGTATCGAAGCTGAAGAATGCCAGCTTGGGGGTCTGTCTCTGATAGAGCGTGCCTCTCTCTGCTCTTTGTCTCAGAAGGAGACAGCCCCTCACCCACAAAGGCTGCTTGTGGCTAACTCGGCCCCTGAGAAGTGGCCAGATGGGCAGTGGACAGCTGTATCCCGGCACCGACAGCCTCTCCCAAAGACACGGCCCTATGTACCTGGCAGGATGACTGGGCCACCTGGTCGGGAATGGATGCAACTCGGTCATCAAGACACTGAGTCAGCATTCCCTGGAGCTGGGGGATCCCTCCGATCATCTCACCCACCGGCCCTGGATGGATATAGCCTTACGGCGTGAATCTATAATCCTAGTCCTCATCCACTCTGACAAGACGATCTGTCCTTGAGTGTGTGTGCATCTCCCTCCCTATGGACAGACCCAGACCAGCTCCCTGAGGACCTGTTTTTCAGCTGTATCTCCCTCAGACTCTGCTCGTTCTTAGACCCCACTCCATTCATCCTACTCATTTTATTTTAATTTTTAAAAGATTTTATTTATGTGTTTGAGACAGAGCATGAGCAGGGAGAGGGCAGAGGGAGAGGGAGAAGCCGACTCTCCGCTGAGCAGGGAGCCCGATGTGGGACTTGATCCCAGGACCCAGAGATCATGACCTGAGCTGGAGGCAGATGCCTAACGGACTGAGCCAGCGAGGGGCCCCCATTTGACTCATTTCAGAACAAGCAAACACACTCCCACTCCCCAACACACACACACACACACACACACACACACACTTTAATGTCCTCCTCCCACTCCCAGGAAAGCTCGGCTCTAAGACATCCAGGCCCCAAGCAGAGAGGCCTTCTCGGATCGCCTGCCTTGGAGCACCACCTCCATGGACCTCACATGGACCTCATGGCCTCACCTGCAGGACCTGTAACAGGCACAGGGCTCTCTGTCAATACCGCTGGGTGGGCGTCACCCCAATCAGCATGCTGACCCCCTGCCCTGCGGCCAACACTGGCATCTTTCCCCAGGGCCCCTGCCTGCTCTGGCTCCTCACTTCCCTTCTCATCTCTACGGCAGCCACCTTGCTGGCTTTTCTCCACTGAGCACAGTGGTTTGAAGCAGAGCAATCAAATTATGTCATTTGCAGTTTTAAAAGCCTCAAACTGCTTCCTTTTCCACTTTGAACAAAAGCCAGAGTCTCTATCATGTCCTCAAACACCTTCCACCATCCGGCTCCTGCTCACCTCAGCCGCTTCATTTCCTGCCTCCCACCGGCCATCTCTGTCCCACATCGCATCAGCCTAAAAGCTCTTTGCCATAGGCGACTGGATCCCTTTGATGCAGGGTCCTGAAGCTGATTCCTCCCAGTGCTCGAAATGTCCAGACTCCTCCTCTTCCACTCCCTACGTGGCTGGCTTCTCCGAATCCCTCCATTCTGGCTCCAAAGTCACCAACTTCAAGTGGCCTCTCCCACCAGGTCTCGATCCTTGGGCATGGTCACACAGCCCCTTTCATGTTTGAAGGGATCTGATCCACATATCTTCCATCTGTCTTGTCTGCATCTCTCCCCAGATCATGTGCCCTGGATGGGCCACGTCTGTCTCATCTATGGCCATCTTCCTTGTCCCATGTAGCCAACCAATTCTTGCTGAAGGAAAGAAGAAAAGAGTCTTTGTGGTCTTCATCAATGCCTGGGGATAAATGAACTCTCTCATCACAGTTCCTAGAGCAAGATCTCAGCATGCAGGAGCCTTCTCCAGACCAGATTCGCCCAGTCCACCTACTCACTTTCCTGAAACATCCCCACCCCAGACTCATGTCTAAGAATATAGCATGAGACCTCAGGTGGGGAGAGAGCCCTGGGCCCGCCTGGTCTCTTGCTCTCCAGGTTTATGTTTGCTGGGAAACAAGGCGTGGTTCTGGAAACCTCCTTAGACCCTTTTGCCAGCCCTGGAACTGATCCTGTTTGCTGGGGTGGTCACAGCCTGACTCCTAGAACACAGGGTCCTAGCACTAAATATTGGGGCAGAGCCCCAGTCTGGAGATCATCGACCCTTGGGTCAAATTCTGGCCTTGCTTCCAGCCGTCTGTTTGGGGACTTACCAGCTGCTACTACTTATCACTATTTCTACCTTTGCCACAAGACAGGGGTCTTCTCCCCAGGGACAAATCCACCAGTCTCCTTCCAGAAACACTCCTTCTCCAGCGCAAGGCTCCCTTTTGGCCAGATCCTATTTTGTGCCCAGCTTTGACTCAGGAATCCTTTTACATGGTAAACTGCAGAGCATAAAGTACTTCTGTAGGAAGGACAAGATGCAACATTTAAGAACAGAAGATTGCAACAACATCCATGGACCTGGAGGGCATTATGCAAGATGAGGGAAGCCAGAGAAAAAGACAAATACCATGGGATAGCGCATGTGGAATCTGAAGAAGCTGACCTCCTAGACCTCAGAGTAGAATGGCAGTTACCAGGGGGTGGGAAAAGTGGGGAGATGTTGGTCAAAGGGTACAAACTTGCGACTGGTAGATAAATCAGTCTTAGAGATGTAACGCACAGCATTGTGATTACAGTTCACAATGCTATATTATAAACTTCAGAGTTGCCAAGAGACTAGATCTTTTTTTTTTTTTAAAGATTTTATTTATTTATTTGACAGAGAGAAATCACAAGTACACTGAGAGGCAGGCAGAGAGAGAGAGAGAGAGAAGGAAGCAGGCTCCCTGCTGAGCAGAGAGCCCGATGCGGGACTCGATCCCAGGACCCTGAGATCATGACCTGAGTCGAAGGCAGCGGCTTAACCCACTGAGCCACCCAGGCGCCCCGAGACTAGATCTTA